>NC_041384.1:271471744-271523891 GCF_002162155.2 Triticum dicoccoides
TATATATATATATATATATATATATATATATATATATATATATATATATATATATATATATATATATATATATATATTGCAGTTCGGCACATAGTCTTCTTCAACAATCCTCTTCCTTGGGGGACCTTCTCCCAGAGAAGATGGAAAGTGAGATGCCTCCACCGGCCTCTCTGCCCATAGGGCGGACGACTTCGAAGTGTCGTCCGGGGACCAGTAATGAAGGCCCCGAACAATCCAGTCTACAGCCGGATACGAATAAATGGATACCTTCAAAGGCTGTCCGTACTCCTAAAGCAGCCTCCGGAGATCCAGAGGCACCGGTTATACTGACGAACATGCTACAACAGGCATCCATTTCAGAGGAACATCGTACCTTGATGGGCACAGTGGTTGAAAAGGTCATGTCAGCGAAGCGCGGATTGAATGAGGCCTTTGTGGGCCTACGAGGTTTCGAGGTTTGTGCTACAATATGTTCAATTGTGTTTTATTCACGAAATGCACCTGTGTATAGATAGTAGCCCCTGAGACTCTGATTGGCTTCCCGAGGGAGGCAATCAGAGGATCAAAAGAAATGCCCAGGGACTGACCTGATTAATTGGAACACAGGTTGTTTCTCCCCTGACGACTGCCCAGACTACGGATATCGTCGAGCTGCAGCGGAAGCTTGATGTGGCAGGGGATGACATTGAATTAATCAATAGGCGTCTTGACGAGTCGCAAGGTATGTATTCGGAGTAGTCCTTACACATACGTGTTTGTAATATAAGCATGACGCTGAAAATTGCATACTGGGATGATGGGGAACGTAGTAATTTCAAAAAAATTCCTACGCACACGCAAGATCATGGTGATGCATAGCAACGAGAGGGGAGAGTGTTGTCTGCGTACCCTCGTAGACCGGAAGCAGAAGCGTTAGCACAACGCGGTTGATGTAGTCGTACGTCTACACGGCCCAACCGATCAAGCACCTAAACTACGGCACCTCCGAGTTCTAGCACACGTTCAGCTCGATGACGATCCCGAGACTCCCATCTAGCAGAATGTCGGGGAAGAGTTCCGTCAGCACGACGGCGTGGTGACGATCTTGATGTTTTACCGTCGCAGGGCTTCGCCTAAGCACCGCTACAATATTATCGAAGATTATGGTGGAGGAGGGCACCGCACACGGCTAATAGATCTCAAGGATCAATTGTTGTGTCTAGAGGTGCCCCCATGCCCCCGTATATAAAGGAGCAAGGGGAAGGGGCGGCCGGCTAGGAGGAGGCGCGCCAGGGAGGAGTCCTACTCCTACCGGGAGTAGGACTCCCTCCTTTCCTTGTCCAACTAGGAGAGGGGGAAGCAAGGGAGAGAGGAGAGAAAGGAAAGGGGGCGCGCCGCCCCTCCCTCGTTGTCCAATTTGGACTAGAGGGGCATGGGGCACGCAGCCTGCCCTGTCCGCCCCTCCTCTGCTCCACTTTGGGCCCATGAGGCCCATTAGCCCCCCCCCCCCGGGGGGGGGGGGGTCCGGTAACCCCCGGTACTCCGTTTTATATCCGATAACTCCCGGAACCATTCCTATGTCCGAATATAGTCGTCCAATATATCAATCTTTATGTCTCGACTATTTCGAGACTCCTAGTTATGTCCGTGATCACATCCGGGACTCCAAACAACCTTTGGTACATCAAAATATATAAACTCATAATGAAACTGTCATCGTAATGTTAAGCGTGCGGACCCTACGGGTTCGAGAACAATGTAGACATGACCGAGACACGTCTCCAGTCAATAACCAATAGCGGAACATGGATGCTCATATTGGCTCCTACATATTCTACGAAGATCTTTTATCGGTCAGACCGCATAACAACATACGTTGTTCCCTTTGTCATCGGTATGTTACTTGCCTGAGATTTGATCGTCGGTATCTCAATACCTAGTTCAATCTCGTTACCGGCAAGTCTCTTTACTCGTTCCGTAATACATCATCCCGCAACTAACTTATTAGTTGCAATGATTGCAAGGCTTAAGTGATGTGCATTACCGAGAGGGCCCAGAGATACCTCTCCGACAATCGGAGTGACAAATCCTAATCTCGAAATACGCCAAACCAACAAGTACCTTCGGAGACACCTGTAGAGCACCTTTATAATCACCCAGTTACGTTGTGACGTTTGGTAGCACACAAAGTGTTCCTCCGGTAAACGGGAGTTGCATAATCTCATAGTCATAGGAACATGTATAAGTCATGAAGAAAGCAATAGCAACAAACTAAACGATCAAGTGCTATGCTAACGGAATGGGTCAAGTCAATCACATAATTCTCCTAATGATGTGATCCTGTTAATCAAATGACAACTCATGTCTATGGTTAGGAAACATAAGAATCTTTGATCAACGAGCTAGTCAAGTAGAGGCATACTAGTAACACTCTGTTTGTCTATGTATTCACACATGTATTATGTTTCCGGTTAATACAATTCTAGCATGAATAATAAACATTTATCATGATATAAAGAAATAAATAATAACTTTATTATTGCCTCTAGGGCATATTTCCTTCAGTGTCCCACTTGCACTAGAGTCAATAATCTAGTTCACATCGCCATGTGATTTAATACCAATAGTTCACATCACCATGTGATTAACACCCATAGTTCACATTGACATGTGACCAACACCCAAAGGGTTTACTAGAGTCAATAATCTAGTTCACATCGCTATGTGATTAACACCCAAAGAGTACTAAGGTGTGATCATGTTTTTCTTGTGAGAGAAGTTTAGTCAACGGATCTGCCACATTCAGATCCGTAAGTATTTTGCAAATTTCTATGTCAATAATGCTCTGCACGGATCTACTCTAGCTAATTGCTCCCACTTTCAATATGCATCTAGATTGAGACTTAGAGTCATCTAGATCAGTGTCAAAATTTTCATCGACGTAACCCTTTACAACGAACCTTTTTTGTCATGTCCACAATCGAGAAACATATCCTTATTCCACTAAGGATAATTTTGACCGCTATCCGGTGATCTACTCCTAGATCACTATTGTACTCCCTTGCCAAAATCAGTGTAGGGTATACAATAGATCTGGTACACAACATGGGATACTTTATAGAACCTATGGCCAAGGCATAGGGAATGACTTTCATTCTCTTTCTATCTTCTGCCGTGGTCGGGTTTTGAGTCTTACTCAATTTCACACCTTGTAACACAGGCAAGAACTCTTTCTTTGACTGTTCCATTTTGAACTACTTCAAAATCTTGTCAAGGTATGTACTCATTGAAAAAACTTATCAAGCGTTTTGATCTATCTCTATAGATCTTGATGCTCAATATGTAAGCAGCTTCACCGAGGTCTTTCTTTGAAAAACTCCTTTCAAACACTCCTTTATGATTTGCAGAATAATTCTACATTATTTCTGATCAACAATATGTCATTCACATATACTTATCAGAAATGCTGCAGTGCTCCCACTCACTTTCTAGTAAATACAGGCTTCACCGCAAGTCTGTATAAAACTATATGCTTTGATCAACTCATCAAAGCGTATATTCCAACTCCGAGATGCTTGCACCAGTCCATAGATGGATCGCTGGAGCTTGCACATTTTGTTAACACCTTTAGGATCGACAAAACCTTTTGGTTGCATCATATACAACTCTTCTTTAATAAATCCATTAAGGAATGCAGTTTTGTTTATCCATTTGCCAGATTTCATAAAATACAGCAATTGCTAACATGATTCGGACAGACTTAAGCATAGATATGAGTGAGAAACTCTCATCGTAGTTAACACCTTGAACTTGTCGAAAACCTTTTGCGACAATTATAGCTTTGTAGATAGTAACACTACTATTAGCGTCCGTCTTCCTCTTGAAGATCCATTTAATGTCAATGGCTCGCCGATCATTTGGGCAAGTCAACCAAAGTCCATACTTTGTTCTCATACATGGATCCCATCTCAGATTTCTTGTCCTCAAACCATTTTGCGGAATCTAGGCTCATCATCGCTTCCTCATAGTTCGTAGGTTTATCATGGTCTAGTAACATGACTTCCAGTATAGGATTACCGTACCAATCTTGTGCGGATCTCACTCTGGTTGACCTACGAGGTTCAGTAGTAACTTGATCTGAAGTTACATGATCATCATCATTAGCTTCCTCACTAATTGGTGTAGGAGTCACAGGAACAAATTTCTGTGATGAACTACTTTCCAATAAGGGAGCAGGTATAGTTACCTCATCAAGTTCTACTTTCCTCCCACTCACTTCTTTCGAGAGAAACTCCTTCTCTATAAAGGATCTATTCTCAGCAACAAATTTGCCTTCAGATCTGTGATAGAAGGTGTACCCGACAATTTCGTTTGGGTATCCTATGAAGATGCACTTCTCCGATTTGGGTTCGAGCTTATCATTTTGAAACTTTTTCACATAAGCATCGCCGCCACAGACTTTAAGAAACGACAGCTTAGGTTTCTTGTTAAACCACGGTTCATACGATGTCGTCTCAACGGATTTATATGGTGCCCTATTTAACGTGAATGCAGTTGTCTCTAATGCATAACCCCAAAACTATAGTGGTAAATCGGTAAGTAACAACATAGATTGCACTATATCCAATAAATATAGTTATGACGTTCGGACACACCATTATGCTGTGGTGTTCCAGGTGGCATGAATTTGTGAAACTATTCCACATTGTTTTAATTGAAGACCAAACTCGTAACTCAAATATTCGTCTCCGCGATCAGATCGTGGAAACCTTATCTTCTTGTCACGATGATTTTCCACTTCACTCTGAAATTCTTTGAACTGTTCAAATGTTTCAGACTTATGTTTCATCAAGTAGATATACCCATATCTACTTAAATCATCTGTGAAGGTTAGAAAATAATGATACCCGCCGTGAACCTCAACACTCATCGGATCACATACATCAGTATGTATTATTTCCAATAAGACAGTTGCTTGCTCCATTGTTCCGGAGAATGAAGTTTTAGTCATCTTGCCCATAAGGCATGGTTCGCAAGCATCAAGTGATTCATAATCAAGTGATTCCAAAATCCCATCAACATGGAGTTTCTTCATGCGCTTTACACCAATATGACCTAAACAGCAGTGCCACAAATAAGTTGCACTATCATTATTAACTTTGCATCTTTTGGCTTCAATATTATGAATATGTGTATCACTACGATCGAGATCCAACGAACTATTTTCATTGGGTGTATAACCATCAAAGGTTTTATTCATGTAAATAGAACAACAATTATTCTCTGACTTTAATGAATAACCGTATTGCAATAAACATGATCAAATCATATTCATGCTCAATGCGAACACCAAATAACACTTATTTAGATTCAACACTAATCCCGAAAGTATAGGGAGTGTGCGATGATGATCATATCTGTAACATCCCAAATTTTCAATTTGGAATGTTATACATTAGGTCATCATGCATATCATATTTTATTTTGCTTTTGGTTTTGATCCTAGAAAATCCTAAGCAACTCAAGGACCCACGGAGAGAGTTGGGGATTTCATTATTTACATATTTGAGTTTTCTCAAATTATGTAAACAGGATCATTTGATTTTATTTATTTTATCATCAATTATTTCTATTACAAAAATATGAGAGAGGGAATAAAATGACTTTCCCAAAATATAGAAATATTGAGGATTTAATAAAAAAATCAAATAAGATTTATTTCGGAGTTTTTCAGTATTTTTATTTCAATTTAGGAAAAATGCGCATTTTTCAAAATTGTAGTTTGGGCCCAGAAAAATGTTCACTTTGTCGGGCTTGATTTTAGAAACCCACGAAAATTTATTTCGTGATTTTTAGAGTCCGTTTAGTATTTCTTTTTATTTTTCTTCCGAGCGGATTTTTTTAAAAAAAAAATGCGGTACCGACTATGGGCCGTACTCGGCCAGGACACCGCCGGCCTAGGCTTTATAAGCCGCCGCCCCAGCCCGAGAGAGAGCCCATTCGCCCAGCCCCGAAACCTTAACACTAACCCTAGCCGCCGCCGCCGCCGCCGCCGCCCGCCGCCGCCGCCGCCTCGCCGCCGACTCGCCGGAGCAGCGCGCCGCCGAGGTTCGCCGCCGCCTTGTTTTCCCTGCCGTTTAAAAAAAATTCTGTTCGTCGTTTTTCTTTTTCGTCGGGTTTTTCACGGTTATTTTCTGATCGCGATTTCTGATCCGATTTTCGTTTTAGTATAACTTTTCGCTCGTTTATCAGAATCAGGCGATTCAAGCGCCTGGAGTTTCGTCTCGAAACCCTCTTTCCGAATAATCAACTTAAACATGTTTTTGCTACTATAAATTTGACTTAGATCCAGATTACTAGAACGAAGTTGTTTTCTTTTGCCGTTTGACTTCTTTTGTTTCGTTCGATTTGATTCTTTTTGCCAACCAGGGTTCTTAAGTTGAACTTTCTGGTTAGATTTCTATTTGAGTTTTACCTATGCATTAGATGAGTACTTATTGTATGCTTGTTTGTTTGTCTACGATAGAATACCCGGAGTGCGCGCCTGTTACGTTGAATCTCTAGGTTTCGCGGATCATCAGCAAGGCAAGTAACACTTTGATCATACCTTTTTCTACAACCCAGTTTCATTGCATTAGATCAATTCTCACACATTGCATGATTAGGATCTAATTAAATTGTGGGATGGGAAGTAGATGAGGTAGTACCTATTACCTGTTTATTATCAAACCTTTGGGAGTTACTTCTACGTTTGCTTATTATGCCATGCTATGCTAGTAGACGTGGATTGGGTGAGTGAAATCCATGACAGATGTGAGATTTATAATTAATGGTTTATCTAAGGTGGCAACTTAAACACACATCTGGGTGGATTGAGGCACCTGGGGTTTCCAGGACTTGCCTGTTTTTCTTTTGGACCGCCACCCAGGCTCAAAGGGATCATGAGATTATTCATACTAGAAACTTCTGTGTGCAGCCACAAGCCATTATGGGCTCTGGCAAAGTTGACTAAGTTGTGCGAACTCTTACAGTGGTAGACTAGCAGATGTAGGGGATGTAGGTGGTACGGTCTACCCGATCGTAAGGTGCTAGCGCTTCTGAAAGACTATGTCTCGGTCATCCGTCTTCTCAAACACCCTGTAGTGCGAGAAACCAAACGGAGGCGATCGAGTCTTGTGGGGAAAAGTGCGCAAACCTCTGCAGAGTGTAATAAACTAATCATGGTTAGTCGTGTCCCCGGTTATGGACATCTTGAGTATCTAGTACTTGGATTTTCATGTGAATCTCAACATGTTACTCTAAAGTTAATTTTGTTGGGTTTAATGATGTTACTTTAATTGGGATTGAGAATGCTGTCAACCATTCTCAATGTTTAACAACCACCATGATAGTAATTAAATTTATTCCTTTGAAGTAGGGAAAAATTGGCTTTACGCAAAAACTGTAACCATAGAGCTTTCCACCAGCCAAATATGCTTATAGTATAGCTGTTTCATTCCATTACTCTCTATGTGTTACCTTGCCAGCATATTCCATGTGCTGACCCGTTTTCGGGCTGCAACGTTAATGTTGCAGACTTTTCAGACAACGATTAAGGAGTTTTAGGTCGTGGTTCTATACTCAGTGATGCCGTTGGAGTTGATGGACTCACTTATCTTCCAAGCCTTCCGTTGTTATCATTATTAGATGGCCTTATGCCATATTTATTGTAATAAGTTCTCTTTTGAGACACTCGATGTAAGAAGTATGTGATTGCTACTCTGCTATAAATCCTCCGAGTACTGTGTGGTGTCAGCATTAGTGATCCAGGGATGACACCGGAGCACAGAAATCAGACTGTTTGAGGTCTGGTCGCTACAGAGATGGTATCAGAGCACACGCTGACTGTAGGACACGACCACTAAGCTAAAGACCTAGATCACTACTCACTCTCTTCTCTTCTGACTTCTCATCTTTTCTACTCTTTAGGATGGCGGATGCAAGGAACAAGTTCAGACAACCAGATGAAGATACACCCTTTGGACGCCACTTGAAGGAAGTCACTAGATACCTGAACATAGGAGTACCAAGCTTCACAGGAATCTACAACGCCACTTTACCTGAAGAAGAACGTTGGATGATTCAAGTTCAAGTTCCAGGAAGGACGTTCATGCCAGTCACTGAGCCCATAGAGTTTTCTTTTGATGCATCAACTTGGAGTCTAGGAAAGAGTACGGCAGCTCACATCGCCATGGGACGCATTGGAGAAGTCTACCACAAGGATCTCAAGGATACTATCTACCAGATTTGTGGGCGCCGAGATGAACACTGGGAGATGATTAGCACCAGGAAGGATAGATCAATCGCAGCTTTTATCCAGGACTTAAACCAGCACATTCGACGACAGGAGAATCAGATGTGCGCCGACATGATAGATCTTAAGAAGGCTAAGACTAGAATAAAGGAACTGGAGGAAGAACTCAAGGCTACACGTGAAGATTATGAAGAAGAAATTGAAGTATTGGTGGAGAAGAATGACGATCTAATTAAGAAGATTGGAATATTTATGGGAGGCCCTATGCCCATAGATGAGGACGAAGAACCCAAGGAGACTAGCCCGGAAGACTACATCATCATTGACGGCACCGACTCGGAACAAGATAGTAGCGATGATGACTATGTTGATGAAGCAGGAGCAGATATCATGGACTCTACAACCGTAGAATATTTCTAGTAGACCACCTCATCAGTAGTAGTAGTCCACCATGTAAATATAGTAGTCCGAGCACTTTGCGATAGTTAGATCCATTGTATGCCTTTGTTTGATTGATTGAAGTGAAATTGTGTGCTTTTGCCTCATGTGCATATGGGTAGTGTTTTCTCTTTAGACCCCCTCTATTCTTATATCTCGTCTTTTCTAAAACCCTCAGATGCCTCCGAGACGTGACCCTGGATTTGCCTTTCCGCCGGAGCTCACCCAGTTGATCCAGCAGCAGAACACCTTGATGCAGTTGCTAGTTCAGAATCAGAATCAGGGGAACAATAACAACAACCCACCACCACCACCACCTGTTGACCATTTAGCCCGTTTTCTTAGGCTGAATCCGCTGGTGTTTTCCAGTAGCACCGAGCCGATAGTAGCAGATGATTGGCTCCGCAAGATAGCTAGGGAGTTGACCACAGCAGGATGCACAGATGTGGAGAAGGTTAATTTGCCGCACATCAGTTAGAAGGACCCGCAGCATCCTGGTGGGAGAATTTCACAACCACCTTCCCAGTCGACACTGTCACATGGGACCAGTTTCAGCAGGCTTTTCGTACTGCCCATGTTTCAGCAGGAGCAATGGCCATGAAGAAGCGTGAGTTTCGTAACTTGCGCCAAGGAGGACGGACAGTTGGCCAGTATGTGGAGGAGTTTAGTAAGCTAGCACGTTATGCCCCAGATGACGTTGCTATGGATGCAGCTAAGCAGGAGAAGTTCCTGGAAGGATTGAATGATGAGTTGAGTATGCAGTTGATGGTAGCCACCTTCAACAACTACCAGGAGTTGGTAGACCGTGCTCTTATGATTGAAGGGAAGCAGCAGCAAATTGAGAACCGCAAGAGGAAGTATGGACAAGGAAAGTATAATTCAGGAGCTCAGTAGAAGCCACGTTTTACCCCTAGGCCGGGAGGACATTTTCAGCATACCCATGGAGTAGGTAGCTCGCACAATCACAATGGCACCAAGAATGGTAATGGGAATGGAGGAAGCAATGGACAGAACCGCAACACCCCATCAACCCCAGCCAAGAAGGACTTGAGCCATGTCACTTGTTATAAGTGTTCGAAGCCAGGACATTATGCAAATGAATGTCCTGAAGGCCAAAACGGCAATGGAAGCTCTGGAAAGAAGCCGAACCCTTTCAACAGGGGACAGGTGAACCACGTTAGCATGGAGGAGGTTGAAGCTCAGCCCGATGCAGTAATAGGTAAGTTTTTGGTTAAGTCAATTACTGCACTCGTTCTTTTTGATACTGGTGCATCACATTCATACATCTCAAGGGGATTTGTGGATAAGTATAACCTACCAACCCAAGCCCTTAGGTCACCCATGTTAGTAACCTCGCCATGAGCAGAATATGTGGCTAGTCTATGGTGTGATCGGTTACCATTAAGGATTGGTAACTATGTTTTTCCCTCAGACCTAATAGTATTGGAATCTCAAGGATTGGATGTGATATTAGGCATGGATTGGTTATCAAAGTATGAAGGGAATATTGAGTATGCTAGTAAGTCAATTTTTCTTACCACACCAGAAGGGAGAAGGATCAAGTATGTATCCCGGCATGTACCAAAGAGGACACAAGTAAATTGCCTAACAGGAGTTGTGCAGGAGGAAGTACCAGTGGTAAAGGATTTTCCTGATGTATTTCCCGAAGAGTTGTCAGGCATGCCAACGGATAGAGACATTGAGTTTTTGATTGAGCTATTGCCAGGCACTGGGCCAATATCAAAGAGACCATATAGGATGCCAGCAAAGGATTTGGTGGAAATTAAGAAGCAGATTAAGGAGTTACTGGATAAGGGATATATTCGCCCAAGTTCTTCGCCTTGGGGATCGCCAGTACTTCTAGTGGAGAAGAAGGATGGATCGTTAAGAATGGTTGTTGATTATCGAGGATTGAACGAAGTAACGATCAAGAACAAGTACCCACTACCAATGATCAACGATCTGTTTGATCGGTTGCAAGGAGCTAAAGTGTTTTCCAAGATCGATTTGCGATCAGGATACCACCAGTGAAGATTCAAGAACAGGATATACCTAAGACAGCATTCACCACAAGATATGGACTATATGAGTATACCGTTATGTCATTTGGATTGACTAACGCACCTGCCTATTTTATGAACATGATGAACAAAGTGTTTATGGAGTTTTTGGATAAGTTCGTCGTGGTTTTCATTGATGATATCCTGGTTTATTCGAAGAATGAAGAGGAGCATAAGGAGCATTTGCGTTTGGTACTTGGAAAGCTCAGAGAACATCAGTTATATGCCAAGTTCAGCAAATGTGAGTTTTGGTTGAAGGAAGTAGGATTCCTCGGACACGTTATATCTGGAGAAGGTATAGCAGTAGATCCCTCTAAAGTTGAAACCATGACCAAGTGGGAAGCACCAACAACAATTGGAGAGATCCGGAGTTTTCTGGGACTCGCAAGATACTATCAGAGATTTATTGAGAATTTCTCAAAGATTGCAAAGCCTATGATGGAGTTGCTGAAGAAGGATACTAAGTTCAAATGGACTGAGGAGTGTGAGGCTAGTTTCTAGGAGTTGAAGAAACGCTTGGTTACCACACCAGTGTTGATTTTGCCAGATCAAACCAAGGATTTTGAGGTGTATTGTGACGCTTCACGTCGAGGACTTGGAGCAGTGCTTATGCAGGAAGGGAGAGCTGTTTCATATGCTTCAAGACAACTGAAGCCTCACGAATTGAATTACGCTACGAATGATTTGGAGTTAGCAGCCGTAGTGCATGCATTGAAGACATGGAGACATTTCCTCATTGGAAATCATTGTGAGGTGTACACGGATCACAAGAGTTTGAAGTAAATTTTCACACAGAAGGAGTTGAATCTCAGACAAAGGAGATGGTTGGAGCTTATCAAAGATTATGATAAGAAATTGCATTATCATCCCGGGAAGGCTAATGTAGTAGCTGACGCATTAAGCCGCAAGAGCCATGTCAATACGTTAATGACGGGAGAAATACCCAAGGAGTTAGCAGAAAATCTTCGTGAACTATGTTTGGAAATAGTTCCGAGAGGCTATGTAGCAGCGTTGGAAATTCAGTCAACTTTGATGGACAGAATCAGGGAAGCTCAGAAAACTGACAAAGAGATTGCCGCTATAAAGGAGAAACTGAGCAAAGGAAAAGCTAAAGGATTTCATGAGGATGAGCACGACACCCTATGGTTTGAAGACCGTGTTTATGTACCCAATGACCCGGAGATCAGAAAGTTGATTTTGCAAGAGGCACATGATTCACCGTATTCGATTCACCCAGGAAATACCAAGATGTATTTGGATTTGAAGGATATTTTCTGGTGGACCGGAATGAAGAAGGATATTGCGGAGTATGTAGCAGTTTGTGATGTATGTCAGAGAGTAAAGGCAGAGCATCAGAAGCTAGCAGGATTGTTGCAACCATTGCCGATACCCGAATGGAAGTGGGATAAGCTAGGCATGGATTTTATCACGGGATTACCCAGGACTCGTTCAGGCTATGACTCGATTTGGGTTGTAGTCGATCGATTGACGAAAGTAGCACATTTCATCCCAGTAAAGACCACTTACACGAGTGCTAAGTTGGCAAAGATATACATGACCAGGATCGTATGTTTGCATGGAGTTCCGAGGAGCATCGTATCAGATAGAGGAACCCAGTTTACCTCAAAGTTCTAGAAGCAGTTGCATGAGATTTTGGGTACTAGGCTAAAATTCAGTACAGCTTATCATCCGCAGACAGATGGACATATCGAGAGAATCAATCAGATTTTGGAGGATATGCTGAGAGCTTGTGTGCTAGATTATGGATCTAGTTGGGACGATAATTTGCCATATGCAGAGTTCTCTTACAATAATAGCTATCAGACCAGTTTGAAGATGGCCCCTTTCGAAGCTTTGTACGGAAGGAGGTGCAGGACACCGTTGTCATGGGACGAAGTTGGAGACCGCCAGTTGTTTGGACCAGATTTGATTAAAGAGTCTCAACAGAAGGTGAAGTTGATTCGCGATAGGCTCAAGGTAGCCCAGTCCAGACAGAAGAGCTACGCAGATTCTAAACGCAAGGAGACAGTTTACGAAGTCGGGGATAGAGCTTATCTTCGAGTATCCCCACTTCGAGGGATTAAGCGCTTTGGAGTTAAGGGGAAGTTAGCACCATGATTTGTAGGACCATATCGAGTTTTGGAGCGTACGGGAGAAGTGGCCTACAAGTTGGAATTGCCAGAAGGATTGACAGGAGTTCATGATGTGTTCCACGTTTCTCAGTTGAAAAAGTGTCACGCGGAGATGGCTGACATACCTTTGAGAGACATAGTGCCATTGGAAGCAATTCAGTTGGATAACAATTTGACCTATGAGGAAAAACCAGTCAAGATTCTTGAGTTTGCCAGCCGAGTTACTCGTAGCAAGGTTATCAAGTTTTGCAAAGTTCAGTGGAGCCACCACACGGAGGATGAAGCCACCTGGGAGCGAGAGGAAGATTTGCTCAAGGACCACCCTCACCTATTTTCTAGCCAACCCGAATCTCGAGGGCGAGATTCATCTTAAGGGGGGGTAGGTTTGTAACATCCCAAATTTTCAATTTGGAATGTTATACATTAGGTCATCATGCATATCATATTTTATTTTGCTTTTGGTTTTGATCCTAGAAAATCCTAAGCAACTCAAGGACCCACGGAGAGAGTTGGGGATTTTGTTATTTACATATTTGAGTTTTCTCAAATTATGTAAACAGGATCATTTGATTTTATTTATTTTATCATCAATTATTTCTATTACAAAAATATGAGAGAGGGAATAAAATGACTCTCCCAAAATATAGAAATATTGAGGATTTAATAAAAAATCAAATAAGATTTATTTCGGAGTTTTTCGTTATTTTTATTTGAATTTAGGAAAAATGCGTGTTTTTCAAAATTGTAGTTTGGGCCCAGAAAAATGTTCACTTTATCGGTCTTGATTTTAGAAACCCAGGAAAATTTATTTCGTGATTTTTGGAGTCAGTTTAGTATTTCTTTTTATTTTTCTTCTGAGCGGATTTTTTTAAAAAAAACGTGGAACCGACTATGGGCCGTACTCGGCCAGGACATCGCCGGCCGAGGCTTTATAAGCCGCCGCCCCGGCCCGAGAGAGAGCCCAGCCGCCCAGCCCCGAAACCCTAACCCTAACCCTAGCCGCCGCCGCCGCCGCCCGCCGCCGCCTCGCCGCCGACTCGCCGGAGCAGCGCGCCGCCCGAGGTTCGCCGCCGCCTTGTTTTCCGTGCCGTTTAAAAAAATAAAAAAATTCTGTTCGTCGTTTTTCTTTTTTGTCGGGTTTTTCGCGGTTATTTTCTGATCGCGATTTCTGATCCGATTTTTGTTTTAGTATAACTTTTCGCTCGTTTATCGGAATCAGGCGATTCAAGCGCCTGGAGTTTCGCCTCGAAACCCTCTTTCTGAATAATCAACTTAAACATGTTTTTGCTACTGTAAAATTTGACTTAGATCCAGATTACTAGAACGAAGTTGTTTTCTTTCGCCGTTTGACTTCTTTTGTTTCGTTCGATTTGATTCTTTTTGCCAACCAGGGTTCTTAAGTTGAACTTTCTGGTTAGATTTCTATTTGAGTTTTACCTATGCATTAGATGAGTACTTATTGTATGCTTGTTTGTTTGTCTGCGATAGAATACCCGGAGTGCGCCGCCTGTTACGTTGAATCTCTAGGTTTCGCGGATCATCAGCAAGGCAAGTAACACTTTGATCATACCTTTTTCTACAACCCAGTTTCATTGCATTAGATCAATTCTCACACATTGCATGATTAGGATCTAATTAAATTGTGGGATGGGAAGTAGATGAGGTAGTACCTATTACCTGTTTATTATCAAACCTTTGGGAGTTACTTCTACGTTTGCTTATTATGCCATTGCTATGCTAGTAGACGTGGATTGGGTGAGTGAAATCCATGACAGATGTGAGATTGATAATTAATGGTTTATCTAAGGTGGCAACTTAAACACACATCTGGGTGGATTGAGGCACCTGGGGTTTCCAGGACTTGCCTGTTTTTCTTTTGGACCGCCACCCAGGCTCAAAGGGATCATGAGATTATTCATACTAGAAACTTCCGTGTGCAGCCACAAGCCATTATGGGCTCTGGCATAGTTGACTAAGTTGTGCGAACTCTTACAGTGGTAGACTAGCAGATGTAGGGGATGTAGGTGGTACAGTCTACCCGATCGTAAGGTGCTAGCGCTTCTGAAAGACTATGTCTCGGTCATCCGTCTTCTCAAACACCCTGTAGTGCGAGAAACCAAACAGAGGCGATCGAGTCTTGTGGGGAAAAGTGCGCAAACCTCTACAGAGTGTAATAAACTAATCATGGTTTGCCGTGTCCCCGGTTATGGACATCTTGAGTATCTAGTACTTGGATTTTCATGTGAATCTCAACATGTTACTCTAAAGTTAATTTTGTTGGGTTTAATGATGTTACTTTAATTGGGATTGAGAGTCCTGTCAACCATTCTCAATGTTTAACAACCACCATGATAGTAATTAAATTTATTCCTTTGAAGTAGGGAAAAATTGGCTTTATGCAAAAACTGTAACCATAGAGCATTCCACCAGCCAAATATGCTTATAGTATAGCTGTTTCATTCCATTACTCTCTATGTGTTACCTTGCCAACATATTCCATGTGCTGACCCATTTTCGGGCTGCAACGTTAATGTTGCAGACTTTTCAGACGATGATTAAGGAGTTTTTAGGTCGTGGTTCTAAACTCAGTGATGCCGTTGGAGTTGATGGACTCACTTATCTTCCAAGCCTTCCGTTGTTCTCGTTATTAGATGGCCTTAAGCCATATTTATTGTAATAAGTTCTCTTTTGAGACACTCGATGTAAGAAGTATGTGATTGCTAGTCTACTATAAATCCTCCGAGTACTGTGTGGTGTCAGCATTACTGATCTAGGGATGACACCGGAGCACAGAGATCAGACTGTCTGAGGTCTGGTCGCTACAATATCAATCTTGGAACCACTTCCAACACACATCGTCACTTCACCCTTAACTAGTCTCTGTTCATTCTGCAACTCCCGTTTCGAGTTACTACTCTTAGCAACTGAACCAGTATCAAATACCGAGGGGTTGCTACGAACACTAGTAAAATACACATCAATAATCTGTATATCAAATATACCTTTGTTCACTCTGCCATCCTTCTTATCCGCCAAATACTTGGGGCAGTTCCGCTTCCAGTGACCAGTCTCTTTGTAGTAGAAGCACTTAGTCTCAGGCTTAGGACCAGACTTGGGCTTCTTCACTTGAGCAACAAATTGCTTGCTGTTCTTCTTGAAGTTCCACTTCTTCCCTTTGCCCTTTTCTTGAAACTAGTGGTCTTGTCAATCATCAACACTTGATGTTTTTCTTGATTTCTACCTTCGTCGATTTTAGCATCACGAAGAGCATGGGAATTGTTTCTGTTATCCCTTGCATATTAAAGTTCATCACGAAGTTCTACTAACTTGGTGATGGTTACTAGAGAATTCTGTCAATCACTATTTTATCTGGAAGATTAACTCCCACTTGATTCAAGCGATTGTAGTACCCAGACAATCTGAGCACATGCTCACTGCTTGAGCTATTCTCCTCCATCTTTTAGCTATAGAACTTGTTGGAGACTTCATATCTCTCAACTCGGGTATTTGCTTGAAATATTAACTTCAACTCCTGGAATATCTTATATGGTCCATGACGTTCAAAACGTCTTTGAAGTCCCGATTCTAAGCCGTTAAGCATGGTGCACTAAACTATCTAGTAGTCATCATATTGAGCTAGCCAGATGTTCATAGCGTCTGCATCTGCTCCTGCAATAGGCCTGTCACCTAGCGGTGCATCAAGGACATAATTCTTCTATGCAGCAATGAGGACAAACCTCAGATCACGGATCCAATCCGCATCATTGCTTCTAACATTTTTCAACTTAGCTTTCTCTAGGAACATATCAAAAATAAAATAGGGGAGCTAAACACGAGCTATTGATCTACAACATAGATATGCTAATACTACCAGGAATAAGTTCATGATAAATTAAAGTTCAATTAATCATATTACTTAAGAACTCCCACTTAGATAGAAATCCCTCTAATCCTCTAAGTGATCACGTGATCCATATCAACTAAACCATGTCCGATCATCACGTGAGATGGAGTAGTTTCAATGGTGAACATCACTATGTTGATCATATCTACTATATGATTCATGCTCGACCTTTCGGTCTCAGTGTTCCGAGGCCATATCTGTTATATGCTAGGCTCGTCAAGTTTAACCTGAGTATTCCGCGTGTGCAACTGTTTTGCACCCGTTGTATTTGAACGTAGAGCCTATCACACCCGATCATCACGTGGTGTCTCAGCACGAAGAACTTTCGCAATGGTGCATACTCAGGGAGAACACTTATACCTTGATAATTTAGTGTGAGATCATCTTATAAAGCTACCGTCGAACTAAGCAAAATAAGATGTATAAAAGATAAACATCACATGCAATCAAAATAAGTGATATGATATGGCCATCATCATCTTGTGCTTGTGATCTCCATCTGCGAAGCACCGTCATGATCACCATCGTCACCGGCGCGACACCTTGATCACCATCGTAGCATCATTGTCGTCTCGCCAATCTTATGCTTCCACGACTATCGCTACCGCTTAGTGATAAAGTAAAGCATTACAACGCAATTGCATTGCATACAATAAAGCGACAACCATATGGCTCCTGCCAGTTGCCGATAACTGAGTTACAAAACATGATCATCTCATACAATAAAATTTAGCATCATGTCTTGACCATATCACATCACAACATGCCCTGCAAAAACAAGTTAGACGTCCTCTACTTTGTTGTTGCAAGTTTTACGTGGCTGCTATGGGATGAGCAAGAACCGTTCTTACCTACGCATCAAAACTACAATGATAGTTTGTCAAGTTGGTGATGTTTTAACCTTCGCAAGGACCGGGCGTAGCCACACTCGGTTCAACTAAAGTTGGAGAAACTAACACCCGCCAGCCACCTGTGTGCAAAGCATGTCGGTAGAACCAGTCTCGCGTAAGCGTACGCGTAATGTCGGTCCAGGCCGCTTCATCCAACAATACTGCCGAACCAAAGTATGACATGTTGGTAAGCAGTATGACTTATATCACCCACAACTCACTTGTGTTCTACTCGTGCACAACATCAACGCATAAAACCTAGGCTCGGATGCCACTGATGGGGAACATAGTAATTTCAAAAAAATTCTTACGCACACGCAAGATCATGGTGATGCATAGCACCGCGAGGGGAGAGTGTTGTCTACGTACCCTAGTAGACCGGAAGCGGAAGCGTTAGCACAACGCGGTTGATGTAGTCGTACGTCTTCACGGCCCGACCAATCAAGCACCGAAACTACGACACCTTCGAGTTCTAGCACACGTTCAGCTCAATGACGATCCCCGGACTCCGATCCAGTAGAATGTCGGGGAAGAGTTCCGTCAGCATGATGGTGTGGTGACGATCTTGATGTTTTACCGTCGCAGGGCTTCGCCTAAGCACCGCTACAATATTACCGAGGATTATGGTGGAGGTGGGCACCGCACACGGCTAATAGATCTCAAGGATCAATTGTTGTGTCTAGAGGTGCCCCTGCCCCCGTATATAAAGGAGCAAGGGGAAGGGGCAGCCGGCCAGGAGGAGGTGTGCCAGGGAGGAGTCCTACTCCTACCGGGAGTAGGACTCCCTCCTTTCCTTGTCCAACTAGGAGATGGGAAGGAAGGGAGAGAGGAGAGAAAGGAAAGGAAAGGGGGGGGGGGGCGGCGCCCCTCCCTCCTTGTCCAATTCGGACTAGAGGGGGAGGGGGCATGCAGCCTGCCCTGGCTGCCCCTCCTCTGCTCCACTTTGGGCCCATGAGGCCCATTAGCCCCCGGGGGGTTCCGGTAACCCCCAGTACTCCATTTTATATCCGATAACTCCCGGAACCATTCCTGTGTCCGAATATAGTCGTCCAATATATCAATCTCTATGTCTCGACTATTTCGAGACTACTCGTCATGTCCGTGATCACATTCGGGACTCCAACTAACCTTCGATACATCAAAATATATAAACTCATAATGAAACTGTCATCGTAACGTTAAGCGTGCGGACCCTACGGGTTCGAGAACAATGTAGACATGACCGAGACACGTCTCCAGTCAATAACCAATAGCGGAACCTGGATGCTCATATTGGCTCCTACATATTCTATGAAGATCTTTTATCGGTCAGACCGCATAACAACATACGTTGTTCCCTTTGTCATCGGTATGTTACTTGCCCGAGATTTGATCGTCAGTATCTCAATACCTAGTTCAATCTCGTTACCGGCAAGTCTCTTTACTCGTTCCATGATACATCATCCTGCAACTAACTTATTAGTTGCAATGCTTGCAAGGCTTAAGTGATGTGCATTACCGAGAGGGCCCAGAGATACCTCTCTGACAATCGGAGTGACAAATCCTAATCTCGAAATACGCCAACCGAACAAGTACCTTTGGAGACACCTATAGAGCACCTTTATAATCACCCAGTTACGTTGTGACGTTTGGTAGCACACAAAGTGTTCCTCCGGTAAATGGGAGTTGCATAATCTCATAGTCATAGGAACATGTATAAGTCATGAAGAAAGCAATAGCAACAAACTAAACGATCAAGTGCTATGCTAACGGAATGTGTCAAGTCAATCACATCATTCTCCTAATGATGTGATCCCATTAATCAAATGACAACTCATGTCTATGGTTAGGAAACATAACCATCTTTGATCAACGAGCTAGTCAAGTAGAGGCATACTAGTGACACTCTGTTTGTCTATGTATTCACACATGTATTATGTTTCTGGTTAATACAATTCTAGCATGAATAATAAACATTTATCATGATATGAGGAAATAAATAATAACTTTATTATTGCCTCTAGGGCATATCTCCTTCATGGGATATATATGGCTGCAGATGGTGCCGCCATCATTGAGATTCTTAGGGCGGAGCTAGCCCAGGCCCAGGAGCAGGCCCAGTTTAGTAATGCGGCTACTGAAAAGGCATTGGCTGAGTTAAAGGCCAAACGAGCTGCTCGGCACCAAGACACGAGGAAAATATCCGCGATGGCGCTCAAACTAAAGAATGCTACTAGCCGCTGTGAATTCCTTGAGAAGGCTAAAAAAGCCAAAACGGCTGATCTTGACAATGCCTTGCGAGAGGCGAAAGAAGCTCGGTCTGAACCTAGAGCGGCCCGTGAGGAGATCCGGCAAGCTGGGGAGATTGGGGCTAGTAAGCCCTTTTTATTACAAACTAAGTTCGGCGACCCAAATTATGCTCAGCTTAACCAAGTGTGGAGCTCTCCAAACGCGTTTTTCTACCTGCCGAAGAGTTCTTTCGATGCGGCGCGGTTTTACCAGGCGCAAGAGGGATATGAATGGAGACGCTTTTTTGGTCATAGTTTAGTGCATCAAAATGCCCTCTGTTGCTGAATGAACAGATGTCCCAATGGGCCGAGCTTCACAGGATGTCTGGCGCTGCCATGAAGAACGTCATACTCCGGCTGTAGCCGACTGAGCCTATTCAAAATAGCTACTTCGGCTTGGTGCAGCGGCTTACTGATGCGGTGCCACGTATCAACGCCGCAAAGCAGTCGGCGTGCATTGAAGCTGCACAGATGGCGTTCGCCTGAGTCAAGACATACTGGGGGAAGATAAAAGCCATCGATATTGTAGCGAAGTATCCACCCAAGGGCAAGGACCATCACGCACCAGAGCATTATTTTGAGGACGTGTTGGGGGCTGCCCGCTTGATAGAGGGTCAATGTTCGAAAGACATAATATTCGAATGAACTCTGTATGAATTGTAAAAGACAATTTTTATAATGAGTCTATATTTTAGTTTTGCCTAAAGGCTGTTATTCCTCCTGTGCGGCCGTTTGTATATAATCTGAAAGTTTTCCAGTCGTCGGCTTCAGCCCCCTCGTAGGAAATATGGGGGTGTTCGGAAAAGCATCTGATCACTCTGGACCCAATGTCTTGGTCCGTAAGGAGGTGTCAATTCGGCGAACCAAGCAATCGGACTATAGGGCGTTAACACTTTCACTTAGCCATAGGAGTTTTATGGTGGGTCTACGATATAGCCCCTTGTATGTATATGGCTTATTCATACGATGCATTTACATATTTGACTGGAAAGAGGTCCTTCGTGTGACATGGAGGGAATCGCGAAAGATTCCAATAAGTCATCGAGTGGTTGACCATCTCTCGCCGCATCATGACATTCAATTTTCGGCTTTCTCCAGGTGAACCCGAAGCACAATCACAGTAATTCTCCCATTACTACCCTAGCCGATAGAGCGGAACGTAGGATAGCAAGCACAGGAGCCGGGCAACCCAAATATTGACCAAAGACATGATTCGGAGCTGATGCATATAAGGCCAAACTCGCGACGCCGAAGTACGCCTTAGAGCTGTTCGGACTTGTCGGCAACTCGTTTGTTCCCATCCCGAGCCCCTGGCAAGTTATGCCAAGGTGTATGTTTAAAACAACCGTAGGGGAAAAACTCGGTTCTTCAGAAAAGAGTAGATTATTTTTACTGGGATCTGTGTGATTCGCCAATTGTTTATATAGATAACAAAGCCGCAACCTCGGCTATTTTACATGCCAGGGGTCGAAGGCGGAGGAAAAAGGCACTTTACAGGCTCGAAATAGAGAGTGCAGTCTACAAAAAGTTATTTTGGATCTCCTGTCGCACGTCTGCGCCGCCTGTCCTCGATGAAGGGACTCGTTGACAGGAATAGCCCTTGGGTGAGTGTACGCACCCTAACTCCGATAGGGTCCGTGGCCAGCCATTGAGCCACCTGTGGAGAGGAAAGAGAAAAAGGAAGAAGAAAAAGTAATTAGAAAAAAGGGGAGGTTATGGGAGTACTTGCAGGTCCGTCCGTATTGTGCTTCCACCGGCGCCCAGGATATTTTAAGTGTATAATTATGTATGCGCGGTACAGACTTCGTAGGTATATTAGGTGAGCGACAGAAGCCAAACTGCTAGTCCCCCGTGTAGTTCGGCTGAGAGCGCCCAGGATATTAGGGGAGCGCTCTATGCATTCCCCTGTAGGGGAGTGTGTCACGTATACCATGTTCACTGTCTTTACTTCGGGGGGAAACTGCTTCTGACCCCCGGTGTTTGGTTGGCAAGTTTCTTCGTCATCGCTATCATTGGGCGGCCTCTTTCCCTTGTGTTCGGCATTTGACTTGACGGTTTGTTTGAATACCCAACAACTTCTGTTGGTGTGATTAGCTGGTTTATTGGGGTGGCCATGAATCTGGCAGGGCCTATCCAATACCTTATCTAAATTGGATGGTCCGTCTCTATTTGTCGTAAATGGCTTTTTCCGTTGACCGGGTTTGGGGACGCTAAATCCGGCGTTAACCGTTGTGTCGTGCGTTCCCCCATCACTATTGCCTTGTTTGTGTTTATTGCGTTGTGGTTTCCCGTCGCCGTCTCGAACTTCGGAAGTGCCCGGGTCACTGGTGCTGCTGCTTCTATGAGCGAGACAGCTGTCTTCTCCCGCGCAAAAGCAGGTCAACAAAGAGGTAAGGGATGACATGGATTTTGGTTTCTCCTGACCGAGGTGGCGGGTGAGCCACTCGTCTCGGACACTTTGTTTAAAGGTTGCTAGGCTTCCGCATCCGGACAGTCCATGATTTGGTTCTTTTTAACCAAGAACCTAGTCCAGAGCTTCCTGGCTGACTCTCCTGGATGCTAGACGATGTGACTTAAGTAATCGGCATCAGGTGGCCAGACATATGTACCTTGGAAGTTGTCGCGGAAGGCATCTTCCAAATGTTCCCAGCTGCCGATAGAGTTTCCAGGCAGACTGTTTAACCAGTACCTTCCTCCTCCTTTGAGGTTTAGTGGGAGGTATTTCATGGCGTGAAGGTCATCTCCACAAGCCATATGAATATGGAGAAGAAAATCCTCGATCCATACCGTGGGATCAGTTGTTCCATTGTATGATTCGATATTCACGGGTTTAAACCCTTATGGGAATTCATGATCCATTACTTCCTCAGTGAATTAGAGTGGGTGTGCGGCGCCTCTATATTGGGCCACGTCGTGACATAGCTTAGATGGAGTCCGTCTGCGGTCTTCGGCCCGGTCGTGACTAGACTTTTCACGTTCGAATAGGTAGCCGCCGTTGTGTGTCGAGGCATGTCCTCGTGATCAGATCAATTTGGTATGTTCTGCTCTACTGTCCAGGTCCTGCCAAGGGTCATATGTATGACCCCGAGCTATTTTATATCTTTTTTTCTTTGGGTTGAGGCGGGCTGTTGTTCGGCTTGAGCTGTTGCTTTATCCCGACCGCATGGTGGTCGGTTAGCCGCATTGTCCCGACCGCGTGGTACAGGTTCCGGCGCCTCCTCATCGAACCGAGGTAGCAATCTGCGCGTCGGGTAACCCTTGGTTTTGCATTTGAGGCCGTATTCTTTGGCTATTAGGATGTCTGTCCATCTATCTTTGAGCAGGTCTTGGTCAGCTTGAAGCTGCTGCTACTTCTTTTTCAGGCTCCTTGAAGTGGCTAATAGACGACGTTTAAAGCGCTCCTGCTCGAGAGGTTCCTCAGGCACGTTGAAATCCTCGTCGCCGAGGCTCTCCTCATCCTCGGAGAGCGGAAGATAATTACTGTACTCCGAGTCTTCGTGTATGGCCTGTTCATCAGGGCTATCATGCCCGTCTTCCCGTTCATCCTATTCGAACGTTGCCTCAACAGGGTCTTCATTGTCTTCGGCATCGTCCGGGGTGTTGTTTTCTCCGGTGCCGGCATTGTTGTCTTTTTCACGGCATGACTTAGAGCGGTGCCGCTAACGCCAGCGTCTGGGCTGTGTCTCCGGAGGTTTATCCTCAACTGTATGTTCTTTGCCATCCTCGTTAGTTTCTTTAGGTGTATCCACCTATATACGTCGTATGAAGAAGTGACCGTCCAATGCCTAGTAAACGGCGGGTTTTGGCCCTGCTCCTCATCGGCATCGTCGTCTATACCGTTGAGGTCTTCAGAGCCGTAATCGAGCATGTCGGTTAAGTCCTCGACAGTGGCTACGGTGTGGGTGGCGGGTTGGAAGCAAAATTCTCCATCATCAGCCCCTAGTTCGAACCGGATATAGTTCGGCTTTGAGTCCTCCGCCAAGGATAGGTTCTTTAATGAGTTTACCATGTCGCACAAGGGCGAGTGCTAGAAGATCTCTGCGGTGCTGAATTCGAAGATCGATAAACGATCAAGTTCGGCGTCCGCGGGCTGGCATGGTTTGGAACTTATGACCGGAGATGAGTCCGGAGTTCCGGTGGCACATGTATCATGTGAGATCAAGTCTATGCGCGGCTCCGGCGCCGGGGAATATGTGGCCTCCGTGGCGGGGTTGAGCTTCCCTTCCTTGGATGGCGCTGTCTGCTCTGGATCTAACGCCACAGCGGTTATAGGAGCTATCTCCTCGATGCGATCCGATGTCAGATTTAGGTCATGTCTATCGGGGTGACCAGGAGTGGTTGCCGCAGTCTCGAATCCAGCGAAGATCAAGTCTCCACGTGTCACAGCCCTAGATTTTGCCTGTAAATAGTTTCATCAGAGTGCATCATGCATCATGTCTAATTTCAAGAAATTTGGAATTGAGGGAACTTTCAAAGCCTCAAATTAAATATAAGGGCTAAGAACCCAAAAATCTCATTCATTGTTTCCAAAAAAATCCTTCATTGATGTTTGACAATTTTGGCAAGGGTTTTGGTGCAAACCAAAATTAAGGAATATTTTTAAGGATTTATTTTTGGGACTCTGAATTTAAATTAATAACTATTTGAATTTGAGTTATATTCATATAATTAAAATATAACTTCAAGAGCCACTGAAATGTTTTATGTGCTTTGGAAGAGTCCATCTAGCAACATAAAAATATTTCAGAGGAGTTGGCACTGGTTTTGAATCTTGTTTGAATTTAAAACAGTGGCTAAATAAATAAAAAGAAAACAAACAGAAAATAAAACAGAGCAAAACAGAAGAACTAACCTGGGCTAGCTTACCTATAGCAGCCCAGCTGGCCAAAGCCAGCCCAGCCCACCAGGGGCAAGTTGTCTTCAACCTTGCGCTAGTAGGACGCAGAGCATGTGCTCGCCGCACGCGCGCCCTCCGAACGCCACCTCCTCTCTGCCTGCTCACCTGGATGCTTCTGGACGACGCCACGCAGCTCCCCCGACCTCCTCTCACTCTCCCTCGCCCTCATCCCCTCTTCTGCTTCCTCCCTTCTCTCTGTTCGTGGGCGCCGAGACTGCCGACGAGCACCACTGCGACCACAGCCTTCCCCGTGCCTCTTCGACGTGACCTCGAGCTCCGCCGTTGACCCATACGCCGTCTCCACCAAGCCACGTGACGAGAAGAGCCTCGGAGCGCCGGCCCGACGTCTTCTTCCTCCTCGGGTCACCGAGATCGCCGGCGACCGTGCTTCCGCTCTGACGCGTCCCCGAGCCCGCTGGCCTTCTCCTCCACCCCCAGTGAGCCCCTGATCGCTCCCCCCATGTCCCCTTGTTCGATAACATGCCCTAACTAGGCCACCGTTGAGGTCGAGACCTCCCCGCCGCCGGCCATGTCACCACCGTGGCTACGGCCGCGCAAGCTCGCGTTCGAGCTCACGGCTGCACTCACCGCACTCCCTCGAGTCGAACATGACCATCCATGGCTCCTTTCGTGCCCCGCATTGCCCAAACCATTGTTAGCCGAACTCCGGCCACCGCACTCATCGTTGCCACCACCGCTACAGTCCACTCCGCTCCCTCCCGTGGCCACCACTGGATGCGCGCGTGTGCCAGCAACCCATAGCCGCAAACCTCACCCGAAACCGTCGCCCGTAGCTCAATCCCGAGCGGACTCCGCCGCGGCTTGAGGTCGCCGCCGGCCAAACTCCGGCGTGCTGATGTGGCCGCGTAATTAGTGCTAATCACCGCCAGCTAAACCACTTTTAGACGCTGACAACGGGCCCCGCAGCGGGTCAAAGCCCAAGTCAACGCGGGATTAGTGTCTGCCTCACTGGCCAATGGACCCCACGGGCCAGTTTTGACCCTATTGAGCTTGCTGACGTTGTGCTGTCGTCATGCTGACGCAGTACGTGATTTTCTGGATTTTAAAATAATCCAGGAATTCCAGAAAATCGCCTAAACTTCTAAAAATCATAGAAATTCAACCGTAACTCCAAATGAAATAATTTATATATGAAAAATTATCAAAAAAATCCAATCTATCCATTTATGCTACTTTAATGCATGATAAACCAACTTATACCCACTGTATAAGTGAAACATGATAATGGCATTTTAAATGCTAAATATGGAGTTTGCATATGAACCCTTGGTCCATATGGACTTCATTTAAATTGTTGCTAGATGCATTAGTGCCAATCATAACATCATTGCCATGTCACATTCATGCATCGTATTTTTGCATTGCATTGATTGCTTGTAGTCGTAGTTCAGGTTAGCCACTGAGTCAAAACTGGCTTGCTGCAGTTAAACTCCACTACCCCCTTTGTTGATACCGATGCATATGTAGTTAGTTCTGATGTAAGTCTTGTTGGGTACATTTGTACTCACGTTTGCTTATTTTATGTTTTGCAGAGAGAAGTCATTCTCGCTAGTAGTTCCATGTGGACTTCGACGTTTAGCTTGATACCTCAGCTACGATCTTGTGCCGTCGGCAGGATCTGGTAGATAGTCAGGCTTCTCAGCCTTTTTCATTTATAGATGTCTGTACTCAGACATGTTAAGCTTCCGCATGTGCTTGTTGCTTGTATGCTCTGAATGTTGGGTCATGAGACCCATGTTTGTAATTTCTCGCTCCCCGGAGCCTATTGAATAAATACTTGAGTCGTAGAGTTATGTTGTGATGCCATGTTGTATTTACACATATCGAGCATATTGTCTGTATGATTGAAATGCTTGGTATGTGTGGGATCCGACAACCTAGTTGTTTATCCTTGGTAGCCTCTCTTATGGGGAAATGTAGTGTTGTGCTTCCATGAGCCATAGTAGTCCGCTACATCCCGGTTCACCGGAGTCCTGCTAGCCCAGCACTACTGCTCCGGAACACTTGACTAGCCGGCATGTGATTCACTTCATTCCTGTGTCTGTCCCTTCGGGGAAATGTCACGCGGTGACATCCGGAGTCCTGCCTAGCCTGCTACAGCCCGGGTTCCCGGAGTCCTGTTAGCCCAGTGCTACAACCCGGATTCACACGCTGCTGACCGACATGCTCGATGTTGATTCATGTATGTCTGTCCCCGTAAGCTAGTGCCACTTTGGGTTCACGACTAGTCATGTCGGCCCGGGTTCTCTATCATATGGATGCTAGCGACACTATCATATACGTGAGCCAAAAGGCGCAAACGGTCCTGGGCCATGGTAAGGCGACACACGTGGGAATACCGTGCGTGAGGCCGCAAAGTGATATGAGGTGTTACCGGCTAGATCGATGTGACTCGGAATCGGGGTCCTGACAGCTTTGGTATCAGAGCCTGACTGCCTGTAGGATTACCAAGCCAACCGGTCGAAGTTGAGTGTAGAAATGCTTTAGTTATGTAAGGGAATTAATTGTGGAAGGGAACGTAAGGCTCTTTTTACTCCTTATCCTCATGACCTTCTAATCTAAGTCATCTTATCTTTTCTACGGGGTTAAGAACTAGGCTTCTCTTCTATCTCTCAGGATGACGTGTTACTAAAACCGTAGTTGCCTAGGATTGTTGAGTTCAAGCCTCAGTTTAGTTCCTACTACTTCCATATGTTCATAGCTGGCCTCAGAACCTTGATATTGTGATATTGAGTGGTTATGCCACCATTTTGCAGGATGTCTCAAATCTTTTTGAGCATTTACAGCCATTATGCTGTCCGAGTCATCCCAGGTTTTTAAACAATCTGATGCATTGCAAATCCTTTCTTTCCGTTCCCGATGTCCTTTTGGGACAGATTAAGCACACTACACGGTCTGTGAGGTACTCCGTTGCCTCGGCGTATATGTTGGAGCTACTATTATGACCCTAGGTGTCTTAGGAAACCATATAGTAATCTAGCCATGTTTTGTGTTCCCAGAGTGATGAATCTGGCCACCATTCTCGAAAGCATCCCATGATGCCATTTAGTTAGTAGGTATTTTATTTCTGGGTCCTTAAACCCAAGATTCATTCTACTTACATCCTGTTGATAGTGTTGCTCGTACCTTTAGGATGTTAGTAACCTTTGCATTAGTCCTCGAGGTTCGTGGTATTTCCTTCTTCCAAATACTATGAACCACTTATGGCAGAAGTTTGTTGGATCAAAAGATCACAACAAGAGTGCTCTCAATGAGTTCCCCATTCTATATTGTGATTCTGCCAGACCTACAGTTTTGCATGGGTTGTCCGGAGGAAATGTTGAGCTTTGCTCGACATACTAATCTATGCATCCACAACTCAGAAAGTTATATGTTCCTTGAGTTGTTCCTCTTCAGTTGTATCCTGACCATCCTCTATCAGTTGATAGCCAAGAGTATGTGTGCATTTGTGTTCATCAATGCCCTTTTATTCTTGTGGTCCGTCAAGCCATTCCATTCCGGAATGACTAGGAGAAACAAACTCTAGTACCTCATCCATATCCAGGATTGGGTCAAAGTAGTTGTGTTCTGTTCTGTAGATCAAATGCCAATCCAGCTTTTGCTCTGTTCTATCCTGGAGTATTACCCCCTTTATGTCAGGATTGTCATGAGAATTGCACCATATCTTATGCACTCTTGACGCAGTGATACTTCTCGCCATCATCATTCTCTCCTCGGTTCCGTGTTGTTGCAACCAGAGTACCGACAAGTGAACCATGATGTGTGAAGTCAATACTCCTAGCAACTAGTTGCTTGGTAGTAAATGGACAATATTCTCATTCTTAGCGTGTTGGTTATTGAATCATCATTCCAAGATAGATTGTGCTACCTAGTCCTTATTTCTGGTGCACTCTTCGATCAATGAGTTAGGATTATTCAATCCCTTGCTTATTTGATCATATCGTCTTGCTTTGAAAAGCAAGATTGTTCTCGAGCTTAGTAACATATTGGCGGTTCGTGATGTTCCGAATATCTTCTCGGAAGTATTACCAGGTTGTTACCTGACCGCTATGTTGAGTTCGTGATCATGTTGGTTTTTCTCCAAACCACCCATTCTCCAAGAGTCTGTGTTGGATACCCCTGATCTAGTTGGTTAAGCTAAACAACAACTTGGAGAGTTGGAAGATAAAAGCTTTGCCGAATTTGGTTCTTTCTGAAGGGATATCTTGGTGTTTGTGTGTGTGTTGAAGAGAGATGATATCTTCATCAATTGTTCCTCGTGATCGGTTGTTGAATCTATCGTCTTGTCCAAACCTTGATTTGAGTATGGGCAATCATCAAATCAAATCAGAACCAATGATGCTCGTAATGTTGTCTTACTTGTGGTTGTTTCCTCGAGCATACACCATTATATCTTTGGGTCTGGCCAATGCTAACATCTTGTTCACATAGTTGTGGAATTCCATTTTATGGAAATCTTGATAAATTGTTGTTGATCCCATCGACAACATCTTTATCTTCTCCATGATTTTGTTGGACATCAAGCTAGTGTTGGAAACTTGTGTAAGCATTTCTTTGTGTTTCATTCATGAAGCATATGTTTGGATGAGAGAAGTGACTACCTCTGATTCACGTGCATTTGGTGAAAGTTGCCGCCGTGAATCCGAGAAAGTTTGTTTTGTTTCCTCTGGAATCATCCCAAGTCAGTCATGCATTCGTGCGAAGTATTCTATGGTTTGGTAGATTAATTACCTCCACTCCATATGTGTTGCTAGCACACCAAGCCACTGATTGACTTGTTCAAGGAGAAGAAGTTCCTTCTTAAGAGCATGCCTTATGCAAGGACTTCGATACCCTCGTTGATGGTCCCCAACCAGAACTCGGTAGTGTTTTCTTGTAAGACTTCTATGTGGTCATGCTTGTCTTGGACAATGTGTTCCCATGTGTGTAGCAGAACCAGCTCATGTTTTGGAGCTTGCCATCGTAGTTCATTTCCCGAGAATCTCGCAACGTCATCTCATCGATTTGTGTTGCAAACTTTCTTTTTCCAGACAGGTTGTCTGAAATATTCTGTTACCAACCAGGTCTGAATCTCGGGCAGATATGATGGTTGGAACTTTTCCAGGATCTATGATGTAGGTCCCGACAAGGTTGATGTTCTGGCTAACGCACCTAGCCGGAAGATCTGTCATTGTAGTATCTTTGACCATCTTTCCATGAGGATTTCGTGTGACTTATTATAGAAGTTGTTCCATAGAGATCCTTGTGCTCTCAGTTTCTTCGATGATTCTATAACCATTGAAACGTTGGAAACACTCTCGACTGTTGAGTTTTTCCACAGTCACCAGAATCATTCCCAGCATTTGCATTTTGTTCCCAGCTTGCACCTCAGTAGTTGTTGTCCAGGATCATCTTCAAAAGTGGACTTACCATGGGTCCCATCCATCTCCGATGACAAGCAAATCATCCATTATGTTGTCTTCAACAAGGTAGTCCACATCATCCATTCTGGTATGAGTATGCCATTCTTTCGAATTCGTTCACACGATCGTTTGTGATTGCCTTAGGCTGGTTTAAAGAATTTCAATGATCTCCGAATCAAAAGTAATTCTTTTTGCCACTTAAGGGAATATTTCTACGAGTCGCTTTCCTTAAGATGTCTCGTTATGGTATCATGGCAACTCAACTCCTTGCTACGTTGACAACCGTTCACCACCTTCTTAAGTGTGGAATTGTGTCTACGTAGTGAACCTTCGTCATCTGTTACACTCCATCCCTCTAGATGTATGTTTCATGTCTCAGCTCGAGAAATGTTCAATGTCTCATCCCGTGAGTTGATCATCGATTGTTCAATCTGCGAGAAGATCAATCCTTCTAGAGTTTTCCCTTTCCTCTCATTGTCCTGATAGTTGGACTTCTCAGAGCATGACATCAAGACAAAGATCGTGATCAAATCAACGTTCTTATGAAGTGCAACCTGGATCGTGAAGATTGCATTAGATTTGCATCCCCTCTGTCTTCTTACCTCATGTCTTGAATCTCGGGACGAGATTCTTGTTTAGTGCGGGTGAGTTGTCACAGCCCTAGATTTTGCCTGTAAATAGTTGCACCAGAGTGCATCATGCATCATGTCTAATTTCAAGAAATTTGGAATTGAGGGAATTTTCAAAGCCTCAAATTAAATATAAGGGCTAAGAACCCAAAAATCTCATTCATTGTTTCCAAAAAATCCTTCATTGATGTTTGACAATTTTGGCAAGGGTTTTGGTCCAAACCAAAATTAATGAACATTTTTAAGGATTTATTTTTGGGACTCTGAATTTAAATTAATAACTATTTGAATTTGAGTTATATTCATATAATTAAAATATAACTTCAAGAGCCACTGAAATGTTTTATGTGCTTTGGAAGAGTCCATCTAGCAACATAAAAATATTTCAGAGGAGTTTGCACTGGTTTTGAATCTTGTTTGAATTTAAAACAGCGGCCAAATAAATAAAAATAAAACAAACAGAAAATAAAACAGAGCAAAACAGAAGAACTAACCTGGGCTAGCTTACCTATAGCAGCCCAGCTGGCCCAAGCCAGCCCAGCCCACCAGGGGCAAGGTTGTCTTCAACCTTGCGCCAGTAGGACACAGAGCGTGTGCTCGCTGCACGCGCGCCCTTCGAGCGCCACCTCCTCTCTGCCTGTTTGCCCGGATGCTTCCGGACGACGCCACGCAGCTCCCCTGACCTCCTCTCAGTCTCCCTCGCCCTCATCCCCTCTTCTGCTTCCTCCCTTCTCTCTGTTCGTGGGCGCCGAGACTGCCGACGAGCACCACCACGACCACAGCCTTCCCCGTGCCTCTCCGACGTGACCTCGAGCTCCGCCGTTGACCCATATGCTGTCTCCACCGAGCCACGTGACGACAAGAGCCTCGGAGCACCGCCCCGACGTCTTCTTCCTCCTCGGGTCACCGAGATCGCCGCGACCGTGCTTCCGCTCTAACGCGTCCCCGAGCCCGCTGGCCTTTTCCTCCGCCCCCCAGTGAGACCCTGATCGCTCCCCCCATGTCCCCTTCTTCGATAGCACACCCTAGCTAGGCCACCGTTGAGGTCGATACCTCCCCGCCGCCGGCCATGTCATCACCGTGGCTAGGGCCGCACAAGCTCGCGTCCGAGCTCACGGCTGCACTCACCGCACTCCCTCGAGTCGAACACGACCATCCACGGCTCCTTTCATGCCCCGCATCACCCAAACCATTGTTAGCCGAACTCCGGCCACCGCACTTGTCGTCGCCACCGCCGCTACAGTCCACTCCGCTCCCTCTTGTGGCCACCACTGGATGCGCGTGTGCCAGCAACCCATAGCCGCAAACCTCGCCCGAAACCGTCGCCCGTAGCTCAATCCCGAGCGGACTCCACCGCGGCTTGAGATCGCCGCCGGCCAAACTCCGGCGTGCTGACGTGGCCGCGTAATTAGTGCTAATCACCGCCAGCTAAACCACTTTTAGACGCTGACAACGGGCCCCACAACGGGTCAAAGCCCAAGTCAATGCGGGATTAGTGTCTGCCTCACTGGCCAATGGACCCCATGGGTCAGTTTTGACCCTGTTGACCGTGCTAACGTCGTGCTGTCGTCATGCTGATGCAGTAAGTGATTTTCTGGATTTTAAAATAATCCAGGAATTCCAGAAAATTGCCTAAACTTCTAAAAATCATAGAAATTCAACCGTAACTCCAAATGAAATAATTTATATATGAAAAATTATCAGAAAAATCCAATCTATCCATTTATGCTACTTTCATGCATGATCAACCAACCTATACCCACTGTATAAGTGAAAACATGATAATGGCATTTTAAATGCTAAATATGGAGTTTGCATATGAACCCTTGGTCCATATGGACTTCATTTAAATTGTTGCTAGATGCATTAGTGCAAATCATAACATCATTGCCATGTCACATTCATGCATCATATTGTTGCATTGCATTGATTGTGTTTCCTCTCTATTGCCGGTGTTTGTCCCATCTCAGTTGACGACGTTGCGACGATTTGGTCGATGACACTGATGAAGAACTATACTATCTTCAGAAGTGACAGGCAAGCAAAACCCCCTTGTTCATTCCGATACAATCCCACTCTCTCACTCCTGCTCTCTTTTACTGCATTGGGACAACATCGATTCAACTGTTACATGCTGTGGTAGCTGAACCCCTTCTCCTCTGTATGACCTGTCATTGCCACAGTAAATAGATGAAACCCACTAGCATGAGTAGGAGTTGTTTGAGCCCTGATGTGCCTACTCATTCATGCTTGTTTGTCATGCCTGCTATTGCTTAGAGTTGAGTCAGGTCTGATTCATCGGGGATGAATTGGAATGTGGTGAACATGTCCTACTGTTGAGAGCTAAGTGTGTGAACACAATTTGGTAACGGTAGCAGTGAGAGGCCATGTAGGAGTACATGGTGGGTTGTCTCATTGCAGCCGTCCTCAGGAACTGAGTTTTGTGTTTGTGATCCATGAACAGTTACTACCACACATTGGGTTCCGTCAACTCGTCCCCTCTCGGCTTATTAACCAACTCGATCTCTGTCCAGGAGTTGCAACTAGTTTCTGGTGTTTGTAGGTAGTGTTAGTAGTCTACCAAGTGGCACCCGGTACAGGTGGGCTTTGGACAGACTAGGCACAGTGGCACGGTGTACCAAGTGGCACCCGGATGGTGGGCTTGGGAACCCTGCACACATCGTTTGGGGCCTTGAGCGACACCCCGGCCGGATCTCCTTGCGGATGGAACCCGAATAGGCGATAAACCTGGACGAGAGACTTGTGTGGTTAGTCAGGTCGTGGCCGACTCCCTCGCCAGGCTTCCGCTTGAATGTTGCCGAGGTACATGACGTGTACATGGTGGTAAGTGGCGAGAGTGTGTGTGAAGAAGTACACCCCTGCAGGGTTATCATTATTTATTCGAATAGCCAGATTCCTCGGATATGGAAACTTGGACCCCTTGCATAGTTCATAGACAAGTGAAAGTGGATACTCTGAAACTCGCAAGATAAGCGTGAGTGCTATGGATGGCCTTCTCATTGGGTGACGGGAGCGGATCCATAGTGGTGTATTGATATGGTGAATATGTGGACTCGTGTGCGCCACCTCAAAAGAGTTGCTTGCAGTCATAGTTCAGGTTAGCCACTGAGTCAAAACTGGCTTGCTGCAGTTAAACTCCACTACCCCCTTTGTTGATACCGATGCATATGTAGTTAGTTCTGATGTAAGTCTTGCTGGGTACTTTTGTACTCACGTTTGCTTATTTTATGTTTTGCAGAGAGACGTCGGTCTCGCTAGTAGTTCCGTGTGGACTTCGACATTTAGCTTGATACCTCAGCTACGATCTTGTGCCCTCGGTTGGATCTGGTAGATAGTCAGGCTTCTCAGCCTTTTCATTTATAGATGTCTGTACTCAGACATGTTAAGCTTCTGCATGTGCTTGTTGCTTGTATGCTCTGAATGTTGGGTCATGAGACCCATGTTTGTAATTTCTCGCTCCCCGGAGCCTATTGAATAAATACTTGAGTCGTAGAGTTATGTTGTGATGCCATGTTGTATTTACACATATCGAGCATATTGTGTGTATGATTGAAATGCTTGGTATGTGTGGGATCCAACAACCTAGTTGTTTATCCTTGGTAGTGTTGGGGAACGTAGTAATTTCAAAAAAATTCCTCCGCACACGCAAGATCATGGTGATGCATAGCAACGAGAGAGGAGAGTGTGATCTACGTACCCTTGTAGACCGACAGCGGAAGCGTTAGCACAACATGGTTGATGTAGTCGTACGTCTTCACGGCCCGACCGATCAAGCACCGAAACTACGACACCTCCGAGTTTTAGCACACGTTCAGCTCGATGACGATCCCCGGACTCCGATCCAGCAAAGTGTCGGGGAAGAGTTCCGTCAGCACGACGGCATGGTGACGATCTTGATGTACTACCGTCGCAGGGCTTCGCCTAAGCACCGCTACAATATTATCGAGGATTATGGTGGAAGGGGGCACCACACACGGCTAAGAATATGATCATGTGGATCAACTTGTGTGTCTAGGGGTGCCCCCTGCCCCCGTATATAAAGGAGCAAGGGGAGGAGGCCGGCCGGCCCCTATGGCGCGCCAAGGAGGAGTCCTCCTCCTACTAGGAGTAGGACTCCTACTAGGAGGGGGAAAGAAGTGGGGAGGGAGAAGGAAAGGGTGGCGCCGCCCCCCTCTCCTAGTCCAATTCGGACCAGGGGGAGGAGGCGCGCGGCCCACCCTGGCTGCCCCTCTCTCTCTCCACTAAGGCCCATATGGCCCATTACTTCTCCCGGGGGGGGGGTCCGGTAACCCTCCGGCTCTCCGGTTTTCTCCAAAATCATCCGGAACACTTCCGGTGTCCGAATATAGCAGTCCAATATATCAATCTTTATGTCTTGACCATTTCGAGACTCCTCGTCATGTCCGTGATCACATCCAGGACTCCGAACTAACTTCAGTACATCAGAACTCATAAACTCATAATATAACTATCATCGAAACCTTAAGCGTGCGGACCCTACGGGTTCGAGAACAATGTAGACATGACCGAGACACGTCTCCGGTCAATAACCAATAGCGGAACCTGGATGCTCATATTGGCTCCTACATATTCTGCGAAGATCTTTATCGGTCAGACCGCATAACAACATACGTTGTTCCCTTTGTCATCGGTATGTTACTTGCCCGAGATTCGATCGTCGGTATCTAAATACCTAGTTCAATCTCGTTACCGGAAAGTCTCTTAACTCGTTTGTAATACATCATCTTGCAACTAACTTATTAGTTGTAATGCTTGCAAGGCTTATGTGATGTGCATTATCGAGAGGGCCCAGAGATACCTCTCCGACAATCGGAGTGACAAATCCTAATCTCGAAATACGCCAACCCAACATTCACCTTTGGAGACACCTGTAGAGCTCCTTTATAATCACCCAGTTACGTTTTGACGTTTGGTAGCACACAAAGTGTTCCTCTGGTAAACGGGAGTTGCATAATCTCATAGTCATAGGAACATGTATAAGTCATGAAGAAAGAAATAGCAACATACTAAACGATCGGGTGCTAAGCTAATGGAATGGGTCATGTTAATCACATCATTTTCCTAATGATGTGATCCCATTAATCAAATGACAACACATGTCTATGGTTAGGAAACATAACCATCTTCGATTAATGAGCTAGTCAAGTAGAGGCATACTAGTGACGTTTGGTTTGTCTATGTATTCACACAAGTATTATGTTTCCGGATAATACAATTCTAGCATGAATAATAAAATAATAACATTATTATTGCCTCTAGGGCATATTTCCTTCAGGTAGCCTCTCTTATGGGGAAATGTAGTCTTGTGCTTCCATGAGCCATAGTAGTCCGCTACAGCCCGGTTCACCGGAGTCCTGCTAGCCCAGCACTACTCCTCCAGAACACTTGACTGGCCGGCATGTGATTCACTTCATTCCTGTGTCTGTCCCTTCGGGGAAATGTCACGCGGTGACGTCCGGAGTCCTGCCTAGCCTGCTACAGCCCGGGTTCCCCGAGTCCTGTTAGCCCAGTGCTACAGCCCAGATTCACACGCTGCTGACCGACATGCTCAATGTTGATTCATGTATGCCTGTCCCCATAAGCTAGTGCCACTTTGGGTTCACGACTAGTCATGTCGGCCTGGGTTCTCTGTCATATGGATGCTAGCAACACTATCATATACGTGAGCCAAAAGGCGCAAATGGTCCCGGGCCATGGTAAGGCGACACCCGTGGGAATACCGTGCGTGAGGCCGCAAAGTGATATGAGGTGTTACCGGCTAGATCGATGTGACTCGGAATCGGGGTCCTGACACCACGGATGTTCACAACCAAGTTCAAGCTCCCAAATCTGACCTGATGGCCAGGGGCGTAGCTTTCGATCTGCTCCTGATGGCCAAGCGAGTTGTCCCGTAGTGCGAAGCTGCCGAACATGAAGATCTATCCGTAGAGGAAGACTCCCCCTTGGATAGCATCATTGTGGATGATTGGATGAGCCATCGAACCCCTTGACGACGACACAGTGGAACTCTCAATGAAAGCACCAATGTCGGTGTCAGAACCGGCAGATCTCGGGTAGGGGGTCCTGAACTGTGCGTCTAAGGTTGATGGTAACAGGTGACAGGGGACACGATGTTTACCGAGGTTCGGGCCATCTCTATGGAGGTAATACCTATGTCCTGCTTGATTGATATTGATGAATATGAGTATTACAAGAGTTGATCTACCACGAGATCGTAATGGCTAAGCCCTAGAGGCCTAGCTTGTATGCCTATGGTAATGAATATCTCTCCTCCGGACTAAGTCCTCCGGTTTATATAGACACCGGGAGGATCTAGGGTTACACAAGGTCGGTTACAAAGAAAGGAATCTACATATTTGGTCACCAAGCTTGCCTTCCATGCCAAGGAGAGTCCCATTCGGACATGGGTGCAGTCTTCGGTCTTCGTGTTCTTCACAGCCCATCAGTCCGGCCCATGGCTAACAGGCCGGACGCCCGAGGACCCCTTAGTCCAGGACTCCCTTAGAGGACGAAGGGAAGTTGGGGTATGGTGGAAAGAGGAGGTGACTTGAAGGGAGAAGGGCACACCACAATTATATCAGTCGGGCTACCAAAGGAGCCCTATCGGGAGCAATGAAAATAGTTAGCTGGAACTGCCGGGGGCTCAGGAACGGCCCAATAGTTTGCTCTCTTCTCGAGATGGGAAGAGTGGAGGAACCCCAAGTTTTTATGTGAGATTAGGATGGAAGAGAAGGAGTTGGAACTGTTCAGGTGGATGCTAGGGCTTACCCACATGAGCTCATGGAAGGCAGAGGGGAGGAGTCGAGGAGTGGCGTTGTTCTGGAGGAGGGAGGTGGATGGGACCTTTAGGTCGTTTGGGAGGAGGCACATTGATGTTGACGTAACATAGGAAGATGGTTTAGTGTGGCGGCTCACAGGGGTGTACGGGGAGTCAGCGATGAAGAGGAAGAAGGAGACATGGAGAATGATGCATCTTTCGAAACAACAACATCAAGGAGAAAGGCCATGGCTTTGTCTTGGTGATTTTAATGAGGTCATGACAACTAAAGAAAAGGCAGGAGGGGCTGCTCGTCCCCAACACTACCTAGACAACTTTCGGGAGGCGCTGCAATACTTCGAGCCTGGAGATATTGGGTTTGAGGGAGACTTGTGCACATAGAGGAACCTTAGCAAAGAGTTGCACATATATATCTATGAATGTCTGGATTGGGCTACATCTAATGAGGAGTGATGCGAGGTTGTAGGATCGAAAGTAGGTCTAGAAGGGGGGTGATTAGACTACTTGACCAAATAAAAATCTAGGATTTTCCCAATTTTAAGTCTTGGCAGATTTTAGTAACTAAGCACAAGTCACGCAATCAACCTACACATGCAATTCTAAGAGTGTAGCAGCGGAAAGTAAAACATTGCATATGAAGGAAAAGGGAATGGTTTGGAGAGGGCAGACACAATGTAGACGCGAAGATTTTTGGCATGGTTCCAATAGGTTGTGCTATCGTACGTCCACGTTGATGGAGACTTCAACCTACGAAGGGTAATGGCTGCGCGAGTCCACAGAGGGCTCCACCACGAAAGGTCCATGAAGAAGCAACCTTGTCTATCCCACCATGGCCATCGCCCACGAATGACTTGCCTCACTCGGGTAGATCTTCACGAAGTAGGCGATCTCCTTGCCCTTACAAAATCCTTGGCTCAACTCCACAATCTTGTCGGAGGCTCCCAAGTGACACCTAACCAATCTAGGTGACACCACTGTCCAAAAGGTAATAGATGGTGTGATGATGATGAACTACTTGCTCTTGTGCTTCAAATGACAGTGTCCTCAACACTCAACTCTCTCTCTCTCACCGATTTGGCTATGGTGGAAAGATGATTTGAGCGGAAAGCAACTTGGGGAAGGCTAGAGATCAAGATTCTTGTGGTTGGATTGGAATGTCTTGACCTCAACACATGAGTAGGTGGTTCTCTCTTAGAAAATGAGTAGTGGAAGTGTAGGCACGTTCTGATGGCTCTCTCTTGAATAGAGAAGGGGTGGAGGGAATGTAACGACCCGAGACCGACGCTCTAGATGCCTTCCATGGATTCCAAGTTTCGCCATGTGACTTAATTGTCTGTTGCATTCTTCATAGCATCATTTGCATTGCATCATGTAATTGTGCCATTAATTTTTTGCAACCGTTTTAAAAACTCAAATAAATTGCATGGATCTTTGATCCATTTAAATCGAGGGAATTCACATGGTGGTTTCTCTTTATAACATATCCTCTCAATATTTTAGGGAGCTACAATAAATATTCCATTCGTACGGAATCAACCCAAACAAACTTGCATTTCGAATCTCTCTCGTTTTCAAATATTTTAAGTCCTTGATCTTTCTCCAAATACTTCAATTCCAGTTGTGGCACTTTGAAATATGTCAAAGTAGATCCATGCCATTTTCAGCTCAACTTGTATTTATTTGGCCCTCCAAATAAATATTTTGCTTTTATCTCCTTTCTGTAAATAGAAAAGGAAAATCATTTTTCCTTCTTTTCTTTTAATCCAGCCTGCTAGGGGTCCTGGCCTTTTTCCCCTCCACCGAGATGGCCTAAGGCCCAGCCGCTGCCTTGTAAACCCTAGCGAACCCTCTGCCCGATTCACTCTCTAACCTTAGCCGATCGAGCAACAACTCATCTCGATCCCCTCCCTAGCGCTCGATCCACATCTATCCCCTCACGTCGCCACACACAACACACACATCGCCAGGGAGAGGAGCTCCACGCGCTCAAGCCCAACGCCCGTACAGCTCCATCCCTGCAGCCCTCCTCGCTCGATCTCGAGCGCCCCAGCACTGCTCCTCTTGATCCCGCACCGGATCCTCGTCGCGGACCTCCTCCGGTGACCGAACCCCGCTGATGACCATCATCATACCGTGATGGCACCATGCTCTGCATCTCCTCCTTCCTCTCCCTCCTACTCAGCGTCTGTCTTCCTCGAGCTCCACGCTCCATCCATGGCGTCCCGCCACAAAGCAGTCATGTGTCGCTGGACCTTCCCGCTGCCAGCATTGCCGCGCATCCCTCCCTGCTTGTGTCGCCCTCCGTCCCTTCCTTCGTTGCACGTCCTTGGCCCCTCTGCTCCGCATGTCGCCTCTCCTACCTTCCTCAACATCCCACTCGACCTCTCCATGGGCCATGGACGTGTGCCGTCGCTTGCCTCTGCTGCGCGCGCCCCGTCCCCCTCGTCACGCCCACTCCTTTGCCTACCTCGCCCTGCTGCACTGCGGCTGCCTCCATATTTTGTTCCTTGCGGGCAGGAGACCCATGCCCCTTCGACCACCGATCCCGTCGTTGACCGCCAAGACTGCCTTGTGTTGTTTCGGTTGGTTCATACCAAGCCTTGCAAGACTAGAGGCCTATTGTGATGCTTTCTTTTGGATCGCCAAGTACACCGCGCCGATGCCTAGTGAGGGAGTCCTGGATTAGGGGGTGTTCGGATAGCCGAACTATACCTTTAGCCGGACTCCTGGACTATGAATATGCAAGATTGAAGACTCCATGCCGTGTCCGGAAGGGACTTTCCTTGGCGTGGAAGGCAAGCTTGGCGATACGGATATGAAGATCTCCTAACATTGTAACCGACTCTATGTAACCCTAACCCTATCCGGTGTTTATATAAACCGGAGGGTTTTAATCCGTAGGACAACATACACATCAACAATCATACCATAGGCTAGCTTCTAGGGTTTAGCCTCTCTGATCTCGCGGTAGATCTACTCTTGTACTACCCATATCATCAATATTAATCAAGCAGGACATAGGGTTTTACCTCCATCGACAGAGCCCGAACCTGGGTAAAACTTCGTGTCCCTTGCCTCCTGTTACCATCCGGCCTAGACGCACAGTTCGGGACCCCCTACCCGAGATCCGCCGGTTTTGACACCGACATTGGTGCTTTCATTGAGAGTTCCTCTGTGCCGTCGCCGTCAGGCCCGATGGCTCCTACGATCATCAATGGCGATGCAGTCCAGGGTGAGACCTTCCTCCCCGAACAGATCTTCGTCTTCGGCGGCTTCGCACTGCGGGCCAATTCACTAGGCCATCTAGAGCAGATCGAAAGCTACACCCCTGGCCGTCAGGTCAGATTCGGAAATTTAAACTACACGGCTGACATCCACGGGGACTTGATCTTCGAAGGACTCGAACAACCACCGAGCGCGCCGCACTATCACGACGAGCATGATCTAGCTCTGCCGCCGAACAGTGCCCTGGAGGCCGCACCCGCATTAGCTCCGACCCTTAGTTCGGAGCCAACCGCGCTGATCGAGGATGGGCGGTTGGACGCCACCTCGGGGGCTGTGATCCCAACGGCGGTTGAGCCGAACACCAGCCCCATACTCTGTGAAACTCATGACTCCATGGAGCCGGATTCTTCTCTGGACTCCGAACCCACCGCGCCCCTGCCGATCCAATCCGATTGGGCGCCGATCATGGAGTTCACGGCCGCGGACGTCTTTCAGCACTCACCTTTCAGCGATATCCTGAAGTCACTGAAGTCTCTCTCTTTATCAGGAGAGCCCTGGCCGGACTACAGCCAGCAAGGTTGGGGTACGGACGATGAAGAAATTCAAAACCCACCCACCACCCACTTTGTAACCACTGTCGACGACCTAACCGACATGCTTGACTTCGACTCCGAAGACATCAACGGTATGGACGCCGATGAAGGAGATGATGAAGAACCAGCGCCTACCAGGCCCTGGAAAGCCACCTCATCATATGACATATACATGGTGGACACCCCAAAAGAGGGAGAGGGCGATGGAACAGCGGAGGATGACCCCTCCAAGAAACAGCCCAAGCGCCAGCGTCAGCTGCGCCGCTCAAAATCCCGCCAACACAAAAACGGCGATTCCAGCACGGGAGATAATAATACCCTAGAGAGTGCCGAAGAAAACCCCCGCCAGCAAGGTTTAGCACAAGAGGATCAAGAAACCAGCCCTCATGAGAGAGCGACAGATAGAGAGGTCGGGGACGATAATTATATGCCTCCCTCCGAAGACGAGGCAAGCCTCGACGACGATGAATTCGTCGTGCCAGAGGATCCCATTGAGCAAAAGTGTTTCCAACGCAGGCTTATGGCCACGACAAGAAGCCTCAAGAAAAAACAGCAACAGCTCCGAGCTGATCAAGATTTGCTGGTTGACAGATGGACCGAAGTCCTTGCGGCCGAAGAGCATAAACTCGAACGCCCCTCCAAGAGTTACCCAAAGCGCAGGTTGCTACCCCAATTAGAGGAGGAAGCACTCGATGCGGCCAAACGGCCACCTCGTGGCCGCGACAGAGAGGCCACCCGGCCCTCCACTCAAGCCGCACCCCGTACCAAGGCACGAGAATATGCGCCGGACTTACGAGACATGTTGGAGGACAAGGCAAGGCAAACACGATCGATCTAAGGATCGCGTGGGCACCCCACGGCTCGAGACGGTAACCGTCACGCCGGCCACAAATTCGGCTGGGCCGAACACAGAAGACAAAACTCATTGGAGCTACGTCATGATATCGCCCAGTATAGAGGCGCCGCACACCCACTGTGCTTTACAGACGAAATAATGGATCATCAAATCCCCGAGGGTTTCAAACCCGTAAACATCAAATCATATGATGGCACAACAGACCCTGCGGTATGGATCAAGGATTATCTCCTTCATATCCACATGGCCCGCGGCGACGATTTTCACGCCATCAAATACCTCCCACTCAAGCTGAAAGGACGAGCTCGGCATTGGCTCAACAGCTTGCCAACAGGATCAATCAGTTGTTGGGAGGACCTGGAAGCCGCATTCCTCGACAATTTCCAGGGCACTTATGTGCGACCCCTAGACGCCGATGACCTGAGTCACGTAATTCAGCAGCCAAAGGAATCGGCCAGGCAATTCTGGACACGGTTCCTAACAAAGAAAAATCAAATAGTTGACTATTCGGACGCTGAGGCCCTAGCAGCCTTCAAGCACAATATCCGTGACGAGTGGCTGGCCCGGCACCTTGGACAGGAAAAGCCAAAATCTATGGCAGCACTCACGACACTCATGACCCGCTTTTGCGTGGGAGAAGACAGCTGGCTTGCTCGTAGCAACAATATGACCAAGAACCCTGGTAGTTCGGACACCAGGGACATTAGTGGCAGGTCGCGTCGCAACAAGCAGAAGCGCCGCATTAACAGCGACAATGCTGAGAATACGGCAGTTAATGCCGGATTCAGAGGCTCTAAATCGGGTCAGCGGAAAAAGCCATTCAAAAGGAATCCTAGGGGCCCGTCCAGCTTGGACCGAATACTCGACTGCTTGTGCCAAATACATGGCACCCCCCAAAAGCCGGCCAATCACACCAACAGGGATTGTTGGGTGTTCAAGCAGGCAGGCAAGTTAAGCGCCGACAATGAAGACAAGGGGTTGCATAGCGACGACGAGGAGGAGCCCCGGCCGCCGAACAACAATGGACAGAAGGGTTTCCCCCCACAAGTGTGGACGGTGAACATGATATATGCCACCCACGTCCCAAAAAGGGAGCGGAAGCGCGCGTTAAGGGACGTATACGCGGTAGAGCCAGTCGCCCCAAAGTTCAACCCCTGGTCCTCCTGCCCGATCACCTTTGATCGAAGAGACCATCCCACTAGCATCCGTCATGGCGGATTTGCCGCATTGGTTCTAGACCCAATTATTGACGGATTTCATCTCACTAGAGTCCTCATGGACGGCGGCAGCAGCCTGAACCTGCTTTACCGGGATACAGTGCGAAAAATGGGCATCGATCCCTCGAGGATTAAGCCCACAAAAACGACCTTTAAAGGCGTAATACCAGGTGTAGAGGCCAACTGTATAGGCTCAATTACACTTGAAGTGGTCTTCGGATCCCCGGATAATTTCCGAAGCGAGGAATTGGTCTTCGACATAGTCCCATTCCGCAGTTGCTATCATGCACTGCTCGGACAAACCGCATTCGCCAAATTCAATGCGGTACCGCACTAGCATACCTTAAGCTCAAGATGCCAGGCCCTCGTGGAGTAATTACGGTCAATGGAAACACCGAACGCTCCCTCCGAACGGAGGAGCACACGGTGGCCCTTGCAGCGGAAGTACAAAACAGCCTCTCCAGGCAGTTCTCCAGTCCAGCCATTAAACGTCCGAACACCGTCAAGCACGCCCGGAGTAACCTATAACAAGACCGCCTGGCACATTCCGAGCAGGCGTAGCAATGCGGCCCCAACCCCAACCCTAGCAAAAAGGCGATGCTAGTACTTCGCGTACATAATTACGCTCTAGAAATACCATGGGCATAGGGGGAGGGGCACCATCACGGCACACCCAACACACGGCTTAAACCGCACCAGGGGCTGGCGATCTTTTTCTTTTCTCTTACCTCCAGGACTCTACTCTTCGGAAGGCCTGTTCGGCAGTTCAATTGCCGCACAAACGATGCTAGAACCAGGGAAGCAGACAAGCCATGCCGCATCACGGAAATCCCAGGTGGTCTCTATCACGAGCAGTATACCTGTTTCGCATACTATTGCGCAGCTTGCCCCTGGAGCGACATGTTAAATAGTCCAACTTTTCATTTATCGCATTACTTGTATCGTTCTGCTTTGATCGCAGGTATTTCTAATAAACAATGCATAGCTTTTGTCTATTTTTGCACTATCTTTTTATAAATAAATGTTCCTTAATGACATGTTGCACCCGTTCAACTTGGTACGGCCAAAATACGCTAAGGGCTTTTAGCACCCCTCAATATGGTATGAGAAGTCCGAACACTTTCACAAGTGCGGCACCCCGAACTTATAGCATTATATGCATCGGCTCCGAATCATGTCTTGGGTCAATAGTTGGGTTTGCCCGGCTCCTATGTTTTGGTGCCTTACGTTCTGCTATATCGGCTAAGGTAGCACTAGGAGAACCACTGCGATTGTGCCCCAGTTGAGCTGGGCCGAGCACCTCAGTGGAGAAAGCTAAAACTGACTGTCATGATGAAGCGAGAGTTGGTCGCTATTCGAGAGGTTTTTTCGAGTCCATAAAGACTTATGTCGCTTAGGGCGACGAGTCGGCTCTGTCCGGCCAAGGCGTGGATAGCGCCCCGAACTCGGTCTTCCGAATACTAGGGGCTTCACCAAAATTTAAAATTATAGAATTCTATGGCTAAGTGAGAGTGTTCACGCATTATAGTCCGATTGCCCCATTCGTCGGGCTGAGCGCCTCCCTCGAAGGACCCAAACATGGGAAAAAGAGCGCCCAGATTTATCCCCGAACACCCCAGCACTAGTGGCAAGGGGGCAAAAGCCGACGACTCGCCATCTCTCAGTATTGATAAACAGCCGCACAGAAGGTAATATTTTAAATTCAAGCAACATTGCTCAGCGCATATGAACAAGTTTTCAGCGCACAGGACAAAAACGAGCGAGTTTTACTCAAAAATTACATCCCTAGTACATTCATCTGCCACAAGGCGGGCACCCTTCAGAACATCCTTATAGTAATTTTTGGGCTTGCGATGCTCTTTCCCCGCTGGTGGCCCATCCTTCACAAGCTTCTCCGCATCCAGCCTGCCCCAATGCACCTTAGCACGGGCAAAGGCCCTACGGGAACCTTCAATACAGACGGAGCGCTTTATGACTTCGAGCCTTGGACAGGCCTCCACCAGCCGCCGCACCATCCCGAAATAGCTCCCACGCAGGGCCTCTCCAGGCCACAGCTGAACTAGGAGGCCCTTCATGGCCTGTTCGGCCGCCTTGTGGAGCTCGACCAGTTGCTTCAGCTGGTCGCTCAGGGGCACGGGGTGTCCGGCCTCAGCATACTGAGACCAAAACACCTTCTCCGTCGAGCTACCCTTCTTGGCTCGATAGAATGCGGCGGCATCGGATACACTCCGGGGAAGATCTGCAAATGCCCATGGAGAGCTCCGGATTCGGGTATGTATCAAGTAACTCACGTTTATGTGTTTACTTTGCATAGAGAATGCCTTACCCGCCGCTATTTTCTTCACCTCATCCAACTCCTGGAGGGTTTTCTGGGATTCGGCCTTGACAGACTTGGCATTTTCAATAGCCGCCGCGAGCTTGGACGCTCGCGTCTTTGAGTCAAGCTCCAAACTCTCATGTTTCTTCATGAGAACCTGGAGCTCTTGCCGCACCTTGCCAACCTCGGCCTCATACCTCTCCCACTCGGTACGCTCCGCGGCCGCACTCTTCTCGGCCTCGAGCAGCGCTTGCTTAAGGGTCGCCACCTTAGATGTGGCCCCTACAATAGCCATGTTAATCCTGTCATTTCTTGCAATTGCACCTTTTTTATATACATATTCGACCAAGGTATTTCTTACCTTCCTTCTCCTCAAGATTCTTCTTGGCACGCCCGAGCTCTTGCTCGGACTTCTCCAGGCTCTGCTTTCAGCGTGTCCACTTCCGCAGTGAGTACGGCGGACCCCAGCAGAGAAGCCTACACACGCATATTGACTCCTTTTGTTAGACTCCTGCAAATTTTTTGATCCTCTATTCGGCTTTTCTTCCCGAACGCCCAACAGAGCATCAGGGGCTACTGTCTATGCGGTAATATCATTTACACATTATTTACTTACCTCAAAGCCTGTCAAAAGGCTAGTACAAGCTTCAGTCAGTCCGCTCTTGGCGGACTGAACCTTCTGGACCACCGCACTAATAATAGCGCGGTGCTCCTCATCGATGGAGGCGCCTTGGAGCGCCTCCAACATATTGTCCGGCGCCTCCGGGTGGACGAGGGTCGCCGGCACGATGGACTTGCTCCTCTTGGAAGGAGGTCCCCTACCGGACTCTGGAACTCTTGAAGGTTCCAGAGCGGTGTCCGGCCTAGAGCCGGACTTGGAGCCCTGGAGGGTTTCATCCCCTTTACTCCTGGAGTCCGGAAAGTCGCCTTGCGGCGCCTCCGGGACCACCTCCTCCCTACTTGGAACCTGTTGGGACAACACCTCGGTGTCGTCCATAGGGCGGGGGGAGGAAGCCATCGGAAGCGAGTTCACATCCGACGAGTCTAGTGAGCCGCTCAATGACGCGTCGAGCCGGTCTTTGGGTGGGCTGCATAAGCATATCCGACATAAGGGAAAGTTGTGCAATAAACGAATACTATGAATTACTCCGTATCCGGATACTTATGATTTTGCCAGGGGCTTGGCCCTGGGTTGCCACTCCTCTTCATCGTCGTCGACATCGTTGGAGTAGTTCGGAGGAAGGGTTTTCCCCTTCTTGGACCCTCCGGCCTCCTCACAGAGGGCGGCCTTCCTTTTCTTCTCTCCTCCTGCTGGAGGGGGAGAGGTCTCTTCTTCTTCCTCCTCGTCTTCATGAGAGGAAGGCGCTTCGGGACCGTCGGATGATGAATCCGACACCTCCTGGCGCTGGGCACTCTTTTGAGTCCCCGTGGCCCTTTTCGTGGCCTTCTTCTCCGGCACCACATAGGGCGCCGGAACCAGCAGCCTCGCCAAGCGAGCGTCCGCTGGGCCTTCGGGCAAAGGAGCCGGACAGTTGATCAGTCCAGACATCACCTCCCAATCCTATCACAGATAAGGGAACTTAGATCCCGCATAGAGTCAAACTATGAAAAACTGATACCCTGTAAAAGGACAAAAACAGCTTACCACATGAGCGTGATGCTGAGTACTAAATCCGCGATCCTCGATAGCAGATGCGGGAGCCTCGGCGCCCTTGAAAAGCATCCTCCAGGCATCTTCGTACGTCGTGTCGAAGAGCCTGTTTAGAGTTCGGTGCTGCGCCGGTCGAACTCCCACAGGTTGAAGGCCCGTCGTTGACACGGGAGGATCAGGCGGATGAGCATAACCTGGACTACGTTGACAAGCTTGAGCCTCTTGTCCATCAGGGTTTGGATGCATGTTTGGAGTCTGGTCAGCTCTCCTTTTTTACCCCAAGACAGGCTTGTCTCCTTCTAGGAGGTGAGCCCCGTAGGGGGGCCAGATCGAAACTCAGGGGGTCCAACCCATTCGGTGTCACGCAGCTCGGTGACGTAAAACCACCATGATTGCCACCCCTTTAGGGTCTCCACAAAGGAGCCCTCGAGCCACAAGACATTGGCCATCTTGCCAACCATGGCACCGCCGCACTCCGCCTGGCTGTCGCGCACCACCTTTGGCTTGACGTTGAAAGTTTTAAGCCATAGGCCGAAATGGGGGCGGATGCGGAGGAACACCTCGCACACGACGATAAACACCGAGATGTTGAGGACGAAGTTCGGGGCTAGATCGTGGAAATCCAGGCCGTAGTAGAACATGAGTCCCCGGACAAATGGATGCAGAGGGAAGCCCAGTCCACGGAGGAAATGGGGGAGGAATACCACCCTCTCATGGGGCCTAGGAGTGGGGATGAGCTGCGCCTTTTCGGGAAGCCGGTGCGCGATGTCACTAGCCAGATATCATGCCTTCCTCATCTTTTTGATGTGTCCCTTCGTGACGGAGGAGACCATCTACTTGCCTCCCGCTCCGGACATGACTGGAGAAGGTTCAGGTGGTAGTGCGGACTTGGGCGCTGGAGCTCGAGTGTGCAAGAATGGATAGGCAAAGGAGGAAGAAGGCATGGGTGAAAAGGTGGATCCTTATCCCCTTATATGGGTGGACGCAACTACATGTCCCCACCATCCTAGTAAAACTCGCTTATCTCCAAGCGCCGTGATCAAAGGCGCGGTCGGGTTACCCACACCCGTATTGATGAGAATCCCGAAATAAGGGGACACGATCTCTGCTTTGACAAGACGTGCCAAGGAAACCGCCTCGCATAACGCGCTGAGGTGGGATACTGAAACGACTCGGATAAAGGCTTGGCCGTGCTGTGTCACGCTACGGAATACGTCAGCAGATTAGATTTGTGTAAATATTATTCTCTCTATGGCAATATGTGGAAACTTATTTTGTAGAGCCGGACACTATCTTTGTGTTCAAAATCTTCTATGAAGTACTTGGAGGAGGAACCCGCCTTGCAATGCCGAAGACAAACTACGCGCCGGACTCGTCGTCATTGAAGCCTGGTTTAGGGGCTACTGAGGGAGTCCTGGATTAGGGGGTGTTCGGATAGCCGAACTATACCTTCAGCCGGACTCTTGGACTATGAAGATGCAAGATTGAAGACTCCGTCCCGTGTCCGGAAGGGACTTTCCTTGGCGTGGAAGGCAAGCTTGGCGATACGGATATGAAGATCTCCTACCATTGTAACCGACTCTATGTAACCCTAACCCTATCTGGTGTCTATATAAACCGGAGGGTTTTAGTCCGTAGGACAACATACACATCAACAATCATACCATAGGCTAGCTTCTAGGGTTTAGCCTCTCTGATCTCGCGGTAGATCTACTCTTGTACTACCCATATCATCAATATTAATCAAGCAGGACGTAGGTTTTTACCTCCATCGAGAGGGCCCAAACCTGGGTAAAACTTCGTGTCCCTTGCCTCCTATTACAATCCGACCTAGACGCACAGTTCGGGACCCCCTACCTGAGATCCGCCGGTTTTGACACCGACACCTAGTACGACTACACAACCAGAAAGCGACAAGTACCCCGACAGTGTGTGTACCACTACCGTTGACCATGTGGACGTCAAGTCCCTCGATGACAGGTTCCTCTCCGATACGTGTACGACTACGTGGATTCACCAAGTACCCTTCGGTTACGCGAAGTTCGACTACCTGGACCATCAAGTTCCTCGCCGTGACCCCGAACACCTACAGTTTGTGCACTACTACCCTCGCCCGAAGACCTTGCATGCACCAAGTTCCACTATGAGGTGTACCACTACCGTTGCCAATATCGCGAGTACCTCTACCATCGTCATGTACCACTACTTGCACTGCGGCCCGTGTACCAATACATCCCATCGAACCCGAACTGTCCTGAATTCATGCTTCAAAGGTATAACCCCGAGACGACGCCCGTTAACGAACTCATGTCTGCGATGTCCTTGCATGTTCCGCCTCGTTTGCCATGCCGTCGACCCGTGGGAACCCAGTAACCGGGATCACCCCACCATCTTTTGCATGTTCTGTACATCCACACTTTCTTTTGCACCGATATCTCAATGAGTTGCCAGATCACCGGAATGTTGCTGTGGCACCATTTCCATTGTCGCTGCCATGGCACCCTTTTTGTTCCGCCATGGTGACCAAATGCTTCATAACATGCTCATGTCAACATTTTTATAAAATAGCATATAACTTGCATATGTCATCCATATCATGATAACAACATTTAAAATGTTTAGAATTCTTGTCGCTTTAAAATTGCTAATGGACATATGGGAATTTTCCAGAATTGTTGTTTGTTGTTCCGACCTCATTTAAACTTGCCTAGATAGGTAGTTTTATTATCCTTCACCTCTTGCCATGTTAACCAACATTTAAAGTTGATGAGTAGTGTAAACGAGAATGAACTAAATAATTGGGATGTGGGGTTTCGTCAATATGCAACTCATTTCATATTGAGATCCACTTAAATTGTAGTATTGTTTGTTGCACTTTGCCATGCCATGCCTCGCTAAACCGTACATGCATCATGCCATGATTATTCTTATTGGTTTACCATGAAGTTTGCTTCTTTCCGGTGGCTCTTCTCCTTGATAGTTTCGATTACCTCGCGATTGTTAGGATTCGTTCGACTACGCCCATTCGTCTTCTTCATTGACCCGTTCTTCTTCCTAGCGGGATTTTAGGCAAGATGGCCGTTACTTTGGATACCACTACTATCTTTGCTTTTCTAGTTGTCTCGATGCTATCTCTATGTCATGCTACCTACCACATGTTTATCAACCCTCCCAAATTCTCATGTTAGCCTCTAACCTTTTCCATGATTCTAGCAAACCGTTGTTTGGCTATGTTACCGCTTTGCTCGACCCCTCTTATAGCGTTGGTAGTTGTAGGTGTGGTTGTAGGTTGTTCCATGTTGGGACATGAATATCACAATATCTCTTATTTAATTAATGCATCAATATACTTGGTAAAGGGTGGAAGGCTCGACCTTTTGCCTAGTGTTTTGTCCCACTATTGCTGCCCTAGTTTCTGTCATACCGGTGTTATGTTCCTTGATTTTGCATTCCTAACATGGTCGGAGTTTATGGGCCCCCATTGAAAGTTCACTTCTAATAAAACTCTTCCAGCAAGGCCCAACTTTGGTTTTACCATTTGCGTAATAAGAACTAAAATTTTCATAGGGACCGTCTAGCACCCAAAGTTTCTTAATCAACAACCCGAGCCAGTGCTCCTCATGAGTGTTGGTACAAAACAGAGTCCTGTGCGGCTTCCCCCGAGGCAACTCGAATCTCAGTTACTGTATGTTGCGCTCATCTGTTCGTGGCCTATGACGAGATACGAGCGGCTACTATCAGGGTGTCGACATCTTCGGAGGTCTTGCTGGTGTTGTATTACCATTGTTGAAATTTCTTGTGAACCGGGATTCCAAGCTTGATCAGGTTATTCTGGGAGGAGGATTTTCCTCCGTTGATAGTGAGATCTTGTCGTGGGCTAAGTTGGTGTTGGGGAACGCAGTACTTTCAGAAATTTCCTATGCACACACAGGATCATGGCGATGCATAGCAACGAGAGGGGAGATTGTGTCCATGTACCCTCGTAGACCGAAAGCGGAAGCGTTAGCACAACACGATTGATGTGGTCGTACGTCTTCACGATCCAACCGATCCAAGTACCGAACGCACGGCACCTTCGTGTTCAGCACACGTTCAGCTCGATGACGTCCCACGAACTCCGATCCAGCAGAGCTTCACGGGAGATTTTCGTTAGCATGACGGTGTGATGACGGTGATGATGATGCTACCTACGCAGGGCTTCGCCTAAGCACCGCTTTGATATGATCGAGGTCGATTATGGTGGAGGGGGGCACCGCACACAGCTGGGAGAGATCAACAGATCAACTTGTGTGTTCTAGGGTGCCCCCTTGCCCCCGTATATAAAGGAGCAAGGGGGGAGGCCGGTCGGCCCCTGTAGGGCGCGCCAGGAGGAGGAAAGAAATGAGGAGAGGGAGGAAAAGGAGGAAAGGGGGCCGCCCCCCTAGTCCATTTTGGTTTGGGCTAGGGGGGCCGCGCGCCCTGCCTCCTCTCTTCCACCACTTGGCCCATTGATGTCTACTACACAACCTTCTTCTTGTAGATGTTGTTGGGCCTCCAAGTGTAGAGGTTTGTAGGAT
>NC_041384.1:271523901-271577585 GCF_002162155.2 Triticum dicoccoides
ATGATCGAGGTCGATTATGGTGGAGGGGGGCACCGCACACAGCTGGGAGAGATCAACAGATCAACTTGTGTGTTCTAGGGTGCCCCCTTGCCCCCGTATATAAAGGAGCAAGGGGGGAGGCCGGTCGGCCCCTGTAGGGCGCGCCAGGAGGAGGAGTCCTCCTCCTAGTAGGAGTAGGAAACCCTTTCCTACTCCTACTAGGAGGAGGAAAGAAATGAGGAGAGGGAGGAAAAGGAGGAAAGGGGGCCGCCCCCCTAGTCCATTTTGGTTTGGGCTAGGGGGGCCGCGCGCCCTGCCTCCTCTCTTCCACCACTTGGCCCATTGATGTCTACTACACAACCTTCTTCTTGTAGATGTTGTTGGGCCTCCAAGTGTAGAGGTTTGTAGGATAGTAGCAAATTTCCCTCAAGTGGATGACCTAAGGTTTATCAATCTGTAGGAGGCATAGGATGAAGATGGTCTCTCTCAAGCAACCCTGCAACCAAATAACAAAGAGTCACTTGTGTCCCCAACACACCCAATACAATGGTAAATTGTATAGGTGCACTAGTTCGGTGAAGAGATTGTGATACAAGTGTATACGGATGGTAGATATAGGTTTTTGTAATCTGAAAATATAAAAACAACAAGGTAACTAATGATAAAAGTGAGCGTAAACAGTATTGCAATGCATTGAAAAAAGGCCTAGGGTTCATACTTTCACTAGTGCAAGTTCTCTGAACAATAATAACATAATTGGATCATATAACTATCCCTCAACATGCAACAAAGAGTGACTAATAGCGGAGAACAAACGAGAGATTATGGTTGGGTATGAAACCACCTCAAAGTTATTCTTTCTGATCAATCTATTCAAGAGTCCGTAGTAAAATAATATGAAGCTATTCTTTCCGTTCAATCTATCCTAGAGTTTGTACTAGAATAACACCTTAAGACACAAATCAATCAAAACCCTAATGTCACCTAGATACTCCAATGTCACCTCAAGTATCCGCGGGTATGATTATACGATATGCATCACACAATCTCACATTCTTCTATTCAAACCAACACAAAGTACTTCAAAGAGTGCCCAGAGTTTCTACCGGAGAGTCAAGACGAAAACGTGTGCCAACCCCTATGCATAGGTTCATGGGCAGAACCCGCAAGTTGATCACCAAAACATACATCAAGTGAATCAATAGAATACCCCATTGTCACCACGGGTATCCCATGCAAGACATACATTTAGTATTCTCAAATCCTTAAATACTCAATCCGATAAGATAACTTCAAAGGGAAAACTCAATCCATTACAAGAGAGTAGAGGGGGACAAACTTCATAAGATCCAACTATAATAGCAAAGCTCGCGATACATCAAGATCGTATCACCGCAAGAACACGAGAGAGAGAGAGAGATCAAACACATAGCTACTAGTACATACCCTCAGTCCCGAGGGAGAACTACTCCCTCCTTGTCATGGTGAGCACCGGGATGATGAAGATGGCCACCGGAGAGGGATTGCCCCCTCTGACAGGGTGCCGAACGGGTCTAGATTGGTTTTTGGTGGCTACGAAGGCTTCTGGCGGCAGAACTCCAGATCTATTGTGCTCCTCAAAGTTTTTAGGGTATATGGGTATATATGGGAGGAAAAAGTACGTCGGTGGACCTCCGGGCTGTCCACGAGGCAGGGGGCGTGCCCAGGGGGGCTGGGCGCGCCCCCACCCTCGTGGGCAGCCCGAGACTCTCCTAGTCCAACTCCGATACTCCGTGGGCTTCTTCTGGTCCAAAAATAAGTTCCGTGAAGTTTCAGGTCAATCGGACTCCGTTTTATTTTCCTTTTCTACGATACTCTAAAACAAGGAAAAAACAAAAACTGGCACTGGGCTCTAGGTTAATAGGTTAGTCCCAAAAATCATATAAAATAGCATATAAATGCATATAAAACATCCAAGGTTGATAATATAATAGCATGGAACAATCAAAAATTATAGATACGTTGGAGACGTATCAACATCCCCAAGCTTAATTCTTGCTCGTCCTCGAGTAGGTAAATGATAAAAACAGAATTTTTGATGTGGAATGCTACCTAACATATTTATCCAAGTAATTCTCTTTATTGTGGCAAGAATATTCAGATCCATAAGATTCAAGACAAAAGTTTAATATTGACATAATGATAATAATACTTCAAGCATACTAACCAAGCAATTATGTCTTCTCAAAATAACATGGCCAAAGAAAGCTATCCCTACAAAATAATATAGTCTGGCTATGCTCCATCTTCACCACACAAAATATTTAAATCATGCACAACCCCGATGACAAGCCAAGCAATTGTTTCATACTTTTGGTGTTCTCAAACTATTTCAATTTTCACGCAATACATGAGCGTGAGCCATGGAAATAGCACTATAGGTGGAATAGAATGGTGGTTGTGGAGAAGACAAAAAGAGAAGATAGTCTAACATCAACTAGGCGTATCAACGGGCTATGGAGATGCCCATCAATAGATATCAATGTGAGTGAGTAGGGATTGCCATGCAACAGATGCACTAGAGCTATAAGTGTATGAAAGCTCAAAAAGAAACTAAGTGAGTGTGCATCCAACTCGCTTGCTCACGAAGACCTAGGGCATTTTGAGGAAGCCCATCATTGGAATATACAAGCCAAGTTCTATATAATGAAAATTTCCCACTAGTATATGAAAGTGACAACATAGGAGACTCTTTATCATGAAGATCATGGTGCTACTTTGAAGCACAAGTGTGGTAAAAGGATAGTAGCATTGTCCCTTCTCTCTTTTCTCTCATTTTTATTTTATTTTTTTATTTGGGCCTTTCTCTCTTTTTTTGGCCTGTTTTTTTTCTCTTTTTTGGCCTGTTTTTTATCTATTTTTTTATTTGGGCTTCTTCGGCCTCTTTTATTTATTTATTTCGTCCGGAGTCTCATCACGACTTGTGGGGGAATCATGGTCTCCATCATCCTTTCCTCACTTGGGACAATGCTCTAATAATGAAGATCATCACACTTTTATTTACTTACAACTCAAGAATTACAACTTGATACTTAGAACAAAATATGACTCTATATGAATGCCTCCGGCAGTGTACCGGGATGTGCAATGACTCATGAGCGACATGTATGAAAGGATTATGAACGGTGGCTTTGCCACAAATACGATGTCAACTACATGATCATGCAAAGCAATATGACAATGATGAAGCGTGTCATAATAAACTGGACGGTGGAAAGTTGCATGGCAATATATCTCGGAATGGCTATGGAAATGCCATAATAGGTAGGTATGGTGGCTGTTTTGAGGAAGGTATATGGTATCGGCGAAAGTTGCACGGTACTAGAGAGACTAGCAATGGTGGAAGGGTGAAAGTGCGTATAATCCATGGACTCAACATTAGTCATAAAGAACTCATATACTTATTGCAAAAATTTATTAGTTATTGAAATAAAGTACTATGCGCATGCTCCCAGGGGGATAGATTGGTAGGAAAAGACCATCGCTCGTCCCCGACCGCCACTCATAAGGAAGGCTATCAATAAATAAATCATGCTCCGACTTCATCACATAACAGTTCACCATACGTGCATGATACGGGAATCACAAACTTCAACACAAGTATTTCTCAAATTCACAACTACCCAACTAGCATGACTCTAATATCACCATCTCCATATCTCCAAACAATTATCAAGTATCAAACTTCTCTTAGTATTCAATGCACTTCATATGAAAGTTTTTATTATATCCCTCTTGGATGCCCATCATATTAGGATTAGTTTCATAAACAAAGCAAACTACCATGCTGTTCTAAAGACTCTCAAAATAATATAAGTGAAGCACGAGGGTTCATCTATTTCTTCAAAATAAAACCACCACCGTTCTCTAAAAAGATATAAGTGAAGCGCTAGAGTGAATGACAAACTACTCCAAAAGATACAAGTGGAGATCAATGAGTAGTCGAATAATTATGCAACTATATGAAGACTCTCTAACATTTAAGAATTTCAGATCTTGTTATTTTAATCAAACAGAAAGCAAAACAAAAGAAAATAAAATGACGCTCCATGCAAAACACATATCATGTGGCGAATAAAAATATAGCTCCAAGTAAAGTTAGCGATGAACGAAGACGAAAGAGGGGATGCCTTCCGGGGCATACCCAAGCTTAGGCTCTTGGTTGTCCTTGAATATTTTCTTGGGGTTCCTTGGGCATCCCCAAGCTTAGGCTCTTGCCACTCCTTATTCCATAATCCATCGAATCTTTACCCAAAACTTGAAAAATTCACAACACAAAAGTTAACACAAAACTCGTAAGCTCCGTTAGCGAAAGAAAACAAAACACCACTTCAAGGTACTGTAATGAACTCATTCTTTATTTATATTGGTGTTAAACCTACTGTATTCCAATTTCTCTATGGTTTATAAACTCTTTTACTAGCCATAGATTCATTAAAATAAGCAAACAACACATGAAAAACAGAATCTGTCAAAAACAGAACAGTCTGTAGTACTCTGTAACTAACGCAAACTTCTGGAACCACAAAAATTCTAAAATAAATTTCTGGACGTGAGGAATTTATCTATTAATCATATGCACGAAGAATTAACTAAATATAACTCTCCAATAAAAAATGGCAGCAATTCTAGTGAGCGCTAAAGTTTCTGTTTTTACAGCAAGATCAACAAGACTTTCCCCAAGTCTTCCCAACGGTTCTACTTGGCAGAACCACTAATTGAAACATAAAAACTCAATCATAACAGAGGCTAGATAAATTATTTATTACTAAACAGGAGAAAAAATCAAGGAACAAAAATAAAGTTGGGTTTCCTCCCAACAAGCGTTATCGTTTAACGCCCCTAGCTAGGCATGATGATTTCAATGATTCTCACATAAAAGATAAGAATTGAAACATAAAGAGAGCATAATGAAGAATATAAATAGAAAATTTAAGCCTAACACACTTCCTATGCATAGGGATTTTGTGAGCAAGCAACTCATGGGAACAATAATCAACTTGCATAGGAAGGTAAAACAAGCATAACTTCAAAACTTTAAGCACATAGAGAGGAAACTTGATATTATTGCAATTCCTACAAGCATATATTCCTCCCTCATAATAATTTTGAGTAGCATCATGAATGAATTCAACAATATAACCAGCACCTAAAGCATTCGTTTCATGATCTACAAACATAGAAATTTTATTACTCTCCATAGAAGCAAAATTCTTCTCATTCAGAATAGTGGGAGTATCATAAGAGACTCGAATACTATAAATTGTTTCCACATTAAAAGAGTAATGTTCAAAAAAGGGTAATCATAATCATGACAAGTTTTATAAATATAATCATCACTACTTTTTATAGCATAAGTGTCATCACAATAATCATCATAAGTAGCAACTTTTTTCTCATCATAATCAATTGAAACCTCTTCCAAGATAGTGGAATCATTACTAAATAAGGTCATGACCTCTCCAAATCCACTTTCAACAATATAATCATGATAAGTAGGAGGCATTCTATCATCATTGTAAATTTGCATATCAAAACTTGGGAGACTAAAAATATCATATTCATTAAACATAGCATCCCCAAGCTTGGGATAAACATTAATTGCAGCAAATATATTCTCAAAAACATCATCTTCATCAAACATAGCATTCCCAAGATTGGGCCTTTTCATATCATAAGCATAATCACTCTCATCATCAATAGTATGGATAGCACCGATAGTATAGCAATTATCATCATCACAATGAGTAATAGGAGCAACATTATTTGGGAGAGATACCTTTCTACCTTTGATTCTCCGTCTTTTCTTTTTCTTCTTCACATCATGTGTGGGTTTAATCTTATTTTTGGAGCTCCTTATTAATGAGATTGGTTGAATAGAAGGCTCCTCCTCGTTACCTGATTCATCGTAACGAATAATAGGAGGACATTGGGAAGTCTCTTCCCTTTCATTAGTATTCTCTTCATCCTCTATTTGTTTTCTTTTTTATGTAATTGGCAATATAAGAGTTTTCAATGCAATTCACCGCACAATACATATAAATTTCCTCTAGATCAAAATCAAGAAATTTATCGAGATTAAATTTTGGAATACCCTTAGTTATACGTTTCATTTCTTCATAACCCAAAAGAAGACTAAGCTCTTTATGATGCTCAAGGGTAATCAAGTTATCACAATTTTTGGACATGACTTGATCATGAAACAAATAGCATTGGAGCTTTAAATGACCATGTTCATTGCAAAATTCACAAGGATGGCGATAAATGTTGAATCTTTCAGCACAAACATCTAGCCTTTCTTGCAACAATTTAGTTTCTAAATGCTTATGCCTCTTGCAGTATCTATCTTACCTATTTGGTATGTACTTGAAAACCCAATGCACTCCACAAAAATTGACATGTTTATAGGAGACATTTTCATCATAACTAGTGCAAGCATCATTAGTACTACAGATATTCAAGGAGTTCATACTAACAACATTGCAATCATGCTCATCATTCGAAGATTTAGTGCCAAACATTTTAATGCATTCTTCTTCTAACACTTTGGCACAATTTTCCTTTCCGTCATACTCATGAAAGATATTAAAAAGATGAAGCATATGAGGCAAACTTAATTCCATTTTTTGTAATTTTCTTTTATAAACTAAACTAGTGATAAAACAAGAAACTAAAAGACTTGATTGCAAGATCTAAAGATATACCTTCAAGCACTCAACTCCCCGTAAACGATGCCAGAAAAGAGCTAGATGTCTACTACACAACCTTCTTCTTGTAGACGTTGTTGGGCCTCCAAGTGCAGAGGTTTGTAGGACAATAGAAAATTTCCCTCAAGTGGATGACCTAAGGTTTATCAATCCGTAGGAGGCGTAGGATGAAAATGGTCTCTCTCAAGCAGCCCTGCAACCAAATAACAAAGAGTCTCTTGTGTCCCCGACACACCCAATACAACGGTAAATTATATAGGTGCACTAGTTCGGCGAAGAGATGGTGATACAAGTGGTATATGGATGGTAGATATAGGTTTTTGTAATCTGAAAATATAAAAACAGCAAGGTAACTAATGATAAAAGTGAGCGTAAACGGTATTGCAATGCGTTGAAACAAGGCCTAGGGTTCATACTTTCACTAGTGTAAGTTCTCTCAACAATAATAACATAATTGGATCATATAACTATCCCTCAACATGGACCAAAGAGTCACTCCAAAGTCCCTAATAGCGAAGAACAAATGAGAGATTATGGTAGGGTACGAAACCACCTCAAAGTTATTCTTTATGATCGATCTATTCAAGAGTCCATAGTAAAATAACATAATTGGATCTATCCTAGAGTTCGTACTAGAATAACACCTTAAGACACAAATCAATCAAAACCCTAATGTCACCTAGATACTCCAATGTCACCTCAGGTATCCGCGGGTATGATTATATGATATGCATCACACAATCTCAGATTCATCTATTCAAACAAACACAAAGTACTTCAAAGAGTGCCCCAAAGATTCTACTGGAGAGTCAAGACGAAAACGTGTGCCAACCCCTATGCATAGGTTCATTGGCGGAACCCGCAAGTTGATCACCAAAACATACATCAAGGGAATCAATAGAATACCCCATTGTCACCACGGGTATCCCACGCAAGACATACATCAAGTGTTCTCAAATCCTTAAAGACTCAATCCGATAAGATAACTTCAAAGGGAAAACTCAATCCATTACAAGAGAGTGGCGGGGGTGAAACATCATAAGATCCAACTATAATGGCAAAGCTCACGATACATCAAGATCGTATCACCTCAAGAACACGAGAGAGAGAGAGAGAGATCAAACACATAGCTACTAGTACATACCATCAGCCCCGAGGGAGAACTACTCCCTCCTTGTCATGGAGAGCACCGGGATGATTAAGATGGCCACCGGAGAGGGATTGCCCCCTCTGGCAGGGTGCCGAAATGGGTGTAGATTGATTTTCGGTGGCTACGGAGGATTCTGGCGGCGGAACTCCTGATCTATTGTGCTCCTCGAAGTTTTTAGGGTATATGGGTATATATGGAAAGAAGAAGTACGTCATTGGACCTCTGGGCTCTCCACGAGGCAGGGGGCACGCCCAGGGGGGTGGGCGCGCCCCCACCCTCGTGGGAAGCCCGAGACTCTCCTGGTCGAACTCCGATACTCCGTGGGCTTCTTCTGGTCCAAAAATAAGTTCCGTGAAGTTTCAGGTCAATTGGACTCCGTTTGATTTTCCTTTTCTGCGATACTCTAAAACAAGAAAAACCAGAAACTGGCACTGGGCTCTAGGTTAATAGGTTAGTCCCAAAAATCATATAAAATAGCATATAAATGCATATAAAAAATCCATGGTTGATAATATAATAGCATGGAACAATCAAAAATTATAGATATATTGGAGACGTATCACCCATGAGGCCCATTACTTTTTCCTCGTATTCCCGTAACTCCCCGGTACCCCGAAAAATACCCGAATCACTCGGAACCTTTCCGATGTCCGAATATAATCGTCCAGTATATCAATCTTTATGTCTCGACCATTTCGAGACTCCTCTTCATGTCCCCGATCTCATCCGGGACTCTGAACTACCTTCGGTACATCAAATCACATAAACTCATAATACTGATCGTCACCGAACGTTAAGCGTGCGGACCCTACAGGTTTGAGAACTATGTAGACATGACCGAGACACGTCTCCGGTCAATAACCAATAGCGGAACCTGGATGTTCATATTGGCTCCTACATATTCTACGAAGATCTTTATCGGTCAAACCGCATAACAACATACGTTGTTCCCTTTGTCATTGGTATGTTACTTGCCCGAGATTTGATCGTCGGTATCTCAATACCTAGTTCAATCTCGTTACCGGTAAGTCTCTTTACTTGTTCCATAATGCACTATCCCGCAGCTAACTCATTAGGTGCATTGCTTGCAAGTCTTATAGTGATGTGCATTACCGAGAGGGCCCAGAGATACCTCTCCGACAATCGGAGTGACAAATCATAATCTCGATCTATGCCAACTCAACAAGTACCATCGGAGACACCTGTAGAGCACTTTTATAATCACCCAGTTACGTTGTGATGTTTGGTAGCACAGAAAGTGTTCCTCCGGTATTCGGGAGTTGCATAATCTCATAGTCATAGGAATATGTATAAGTCATGACGAAAGCAATAGCAACAAACTAAACGATCATCGTGCTAAGCTAACGGATTGGGTCAAGTCAATCACATCATTCCCTAATGATGTGATCCCATTAATCAAATGACAACTCATGTCTATGGCTAGGAAACTTAACCATCTTTGATTCAACGAGCTAGTCAAGTAGAGGCATACTAGTGACACTTTGTTTGTCTATGTATTCACACATGAACTAAGTTTCCGGTTAATACAATTCTAGCATGAATAATAAACATTTATCATGATATAAGGAAATATAAATAACAACTTTATTATTGCCTCTAGGGCATATTTCCTTCAATTTCCCACTTGCACTAGAGTCAATAATCCAGTTCACTTCGCCATGTGATTTAACACCAATAGTTCACATCACCATGTGATTAACACCCATAGTTCACATCATCATGTGACCAACACCCAAAGGGTTTAGTGGAGTCAATAATCTAGTTCACCTTGCTATGTGATTAACACCCAAAGAGTACTAAGGTGTGATCATGTTTTGCTTGTGAGAGAAGTTTAGTCTACGGGTCTGCCACATTCATATCCGTATGTATTTTGCAAATTTATATGTCAACAATGCTCTGCACGGAGCTACTCTAGCTAATTGCTCCCACTTTCAAAATGTATCCAGATTGAGACTTAGAGTCATCTGGATTAGTCTCAAAATTTGCATTGACATAACCCTTTACGACGAACCTTTTGTCACCTCCATAACCGAGAAACATATCCTTATTCCACTAAGGATAATTTTGACGCTGTCCAGTGATCTACTCCTAGATCACTATTGTACTCCCTTGCTAAACTCAGTGTAGGGTATACAATAGATCTGGTACACAGCTTGGCATACTTTATAGAAACTATGGCTGAGGCATAGGGAATGACTTTCATTCTCTTTCTATCTTCTGTCGTGGTCGGGCTTTGAGTCTTACTCAATTTCACACCTTGTAACACAGGTAAGAACTCTTTCTTTGACTGTTCCATTTTGAACTACTTCAAAATCTTGTCAACGTATGTACTCATTGAAAAATCTTATCAAGCGTCTTGATCTATCTCTATAGATCTTGATGCTCAATATGTAAGTAGCTTCACCGAGGTCTTTATTTGAAAAACTCCTTTCAAATACTCCTTTATGCTTTCTAGAAAATTGTACATTATTTCCGATCAACAATATGTCATCCACATATATTTATCAGAAATGTTGTAGTGCTCCTATTCACTTTCTTGTAAATACAAGCTTCACCACAAGTCTGTATAAAACTATATGCTTTGATCAACTCATCAAGGCGTATATTCCAACTCTGAAATGCTTGCACCAGTCAATAGATGGATCGCTGGAGCTTGCACATTTTGTGAGGACCTTTAGGATCGACCAAACCTTTTGGTTGCATCATATACAACTCTTCTTTAAGAAATCCATTAAGGAATGTAGTTTTGACATCCATTTGCCAGATTTCATAAAATGTGGCAATTTGCTAACATGATCCGGACAGACTTAAGCATCGCTACGAGTGAGAAAAACTCATCGTAGTCAACACCTTGAACTTTGTCAAAACCTTTTTCGACAAGTCTAGCTTTGTAGATAGTAACACTACTATCAGCGTCCGTCTTCCTCTTGAAGATCTATTTATTTTCTATGGCTTACTGATCATCAGGCAAGTCAACCAAAGTCCACACTTTGTTCTCATACATGGATCACATCTCAGATTTCATCGCCTCAAGCCATTTCATGCAATCTGGGCTCATCATCACGTCCTCATAGTTCGTAGGTTCGTCATGGTAAATTAACATGACTTCCAGAACAGGATTACCGTAGCACTCTAGTGCGGATCTCCCTCTGGTTTACCTACGAGGTTCGGTAGTAACTTGATCTGAAGTTACATGATCATCATCATTAGATTCCTCACTACTTGGTGTACGATTCACAGAAACGGATTACTGTGATGAACTACTTTCCAATAAGGGAGCAGGTATAGTTACCTCATCAAGTTCTACTTTCGTCCCACTCACTTTTTTCGAGAGAAACTCCTTCTCTATAAAGGATCCATTCTCAGCAACAAATATCTTGCCTTCGGATCTGTGATAGAAGGTGTACCCAATAGTTACTTTTGGGTATCCTATGAAGACACACTTCTCCGACTTGGGTTTGAGCTTATCAAGATGAAACTTTTTCACATAAGCATCACAACCCCAAACTTTAAGAAACGGCAACTTAGGTTTCTTGCTAAACCACAGTTCATATAGTGTTGTCTCAACGGATTTAGATGGTCCCTTTTTAATGTGAATGTAGCTGTCTCTAATGCATAACCCCAAAACGATAGTGGTAAATCGTTAAGAGACATCATAGATTGCACTATATCAAATAAAGTACGGTTATGACGTTCGGACACACCATTACGCTATGGTGTTCCAGGTGGCATGAGTTTGTGAAACTATTCCACATTGTTTTAATTGAAGGCCAAACTCGTAACTCAAATATTCGCCTCTGTGATCAGATCATAGAAACTTTATTTTCTTGTCACGATGATTTTCCACTTTAATCTGAAATTCTTTGAACTTTTCAAATGTTTCAGACTTATGTTTCTTCAGGTAGATATACCCATATCTGCTCAAATCATCTGTGAATGTCAAAAAATAATGATACCCTCCGCGATCCTCAACACTCATCGGACCTCATACATCAGTATGTATTATATCCAATAAGTCAGTTGCTCGCTCCATTGTTCTAGAGAACGGAGTCTTGGTCATCTTTGTGCATGACGCATGGTTCCCAAGCATCAACTGATTCATAATCAAGTGATTCCAAAAGCCCATCAACATGGATTTACTTCATGCGCTTTACACCAATATGACCTAAACGGCAGTACCACAAATAAGTTGCACTATCATTATTAACTTTGCATCTTTTGACTTCAATATTATGAATATGTGTATCACTACGATCGAGATTCAAAAAACCATTTTCATTGGGTGTATAACCATAGAGGGTTTTATTCATGTAAACAGAATAACAATTATTCTCTAACTTAAAGGAATAACCATATTGCAATAAACATGATCAAATCATATTCATGCTCAATGCAAACACCAAATAACACTTGTTTAGGATCAACACTAATCACGAAAATATAGGGAGTGTGCGATGATGATCATATCAATCTTGGAACCACTTCCAACACACATCGTCACTTCACCCTTAACTAGTCTCTGTTCATTCTGCAACTCCAGTTTCAAGTTACTACTATTTAGCAACTAAACTAGTATCAAATACTAAGGGCTTGCTATAAACACTAGTAAAGTACACATCAATAACATGTATATCAAATATACCTCTGTTCACTTTGCCATCCTTCTTATCTGCCAAATACTTGGGGTAGTTCTGCTTCCAGTGACCAGTCCCTTTGCAGTAGAAGCACTTAGTCTCAGGCTTAGGTCTAGACTTGGGCTTCTTCACTTGACAAGCAACTTGCTAGTCGTTCTTCTTGAAGTTCCCCTTCTTCCCTTTGCCCTTTTCTTGAAACTAGTGGTCTTGTCAACCATCAACACTTGGTGCTTTTCTTGATTTCTACCTTCGTCGATTTCAGCATCATGAAGAGCTTGGGAATCGTTTCCGTTATCCCTTGCATATTATAGTTCATCATGAAGTTCTAGTAACTTGGTGATAGTGACTAGAGAACTCTGTCAATCACTATTTTATCTGGAAGATTAACTCCCACTTGATTGAAGTGATTGTAGTACTCAGACAATCTGAGAACATGCTTACTGGTTGAGCTATTCTCCTCCATCTTGTAGACAAAGTAATGTCAGAGGTCTCATACCTCTCGACACGTGCATGAGTATGAAATACCAACTTCAACTCTTGGAACATCTTATATGCTCCATGGTGTGCAAAACATTTTTAAGTCCCGGTTCTAAGCCGTAAAGCATGGTGCACTAAACTATCAAGTAGTTATCATACCGAGCTTTTGTCAAAACGTTCACAACGTCTGCATCTGCTCCTGCAATAGTTCTGTCACCTAGCGGTGCATCAAGGACATAATACTTCTGTGCAGCAATGAGGATAATCATCAGATCACGGATCTAGTCCGCATCTTTGCTACTAACATCTTTCAACTTATTTTCTCTAGGAACATATCAAAAATAAAACAGGCGAGCTAAACGCGATCTATTGATCTACAACATAGTTATGCAAATACTATCAGGACTAAGTTCATGATAAATTAAAGTTCAATTAATCATATTAATTAAGAACTCCCACTTAGATAGACATCCCTCTAATCATCTAAGTGATCACGTGATCCAAATCAACTAAACCATGTCCGATCATCACGTGAGATGGAGTAGTTTTCAATGGTGAACATCACTATGTTGATCATATCTATTATGTGATTCATGCTCGACCTTTCGGTCTCAGTGTTCCGAGGCCATATCTGCATATGCTAGGCTCGTCAAGTTTAACCCGAGTATTCTGCGTGTGTAAAACTACCTTACACCCGTTGTAGATGAACGTTGAGCTTATCACACCCGTTCATCATGTGGTGTCTCAGCACAATGAACTTTGGCAACAGTGCATACTCAGGGAGAACACTTTCTCATGTGGTGTTCTCGTGGCTCACAGATTACTACAACAACAGTTGTAGGTACAGGTAAAGCAATGCTTGCTTGTTTGGAGTTCTTCCTCTTCTTCTTCTTCGATCAAGGGATAGGTTCCGTGACTGAGAACCTGGGATTAGCAGGGTGGATGTCTTTCTTCTTTTTTGTTTGATTTCATCCGTAGTCGGATCCTACTCTTCTGTATGATGATTGCTAGGTATTGATGAACTGTTGTATTCATGTTATAGCTTGTGGTGAGTGTAAGCCTTTATTTGGTATTCTCATGTATTCACTATTCAGTACATGGTATGTTGTAATGATATCCACCTTGCTATGCACTCGAAGGGCGATTGTGCCCCAATCATGAATTCATCACGTGATTGGTATAGAATCGCATCTTGGGCGCTACAAGTTGGTATTAGAGCCTCACTGACCTTAGGAGCCCCCTTGATTGATCGAACCGCTGCCGTTGTTGAGTCTAGAAGAAAACTATTTGAGTTCAGTTATATACCGGAGAGTAGGAATTCTTTTTACTCCTTATCCCCTTCGTCCCTCTGGTGAGGACTCGTGATGTAGGTGTTTTTCCACTCTTCTATCCTTTTTCACTCAATTGTTTTTAGGATCATGCAGGTATTGTGGACTCGTTCCGATATCGTTGTGATGGGAATTCTGTTTTGGTGCCTCCTGACATTTAGGGGTTGTGGCAGTGTCCCGGCGAGTTGAGATCCAAGGTGTTTTTGTCACAATGCTTATCATTTTAGTTCTGGAATACGAGAGGATGCCGACATCAAAAACGCTTCTATACTATTTGTGGTGACAGTAGTTTGATGACACCCAGTACTGGGGAGAGCGATCAGATGTATTGCCACAATTAGTATATTAGATGTTTTCAAAGGTCTGAGGTACACGATTTTCAAGGTTTTCTTGGTTATGTGTTGACGGATGGATACAATTGGAGTGTATTATTTGTTAGTTGTGTGAGATATTTGTGCCTCCCTGTATCCCCGACACCAGATTGCATAACCAGAAAGTTTTGGGGGTTAATAGGTGGGAATTCAAGTAGTTACCCAGGATTTATTTTCGACAGATGTATGATTTGACATTGTGGTCCAATGTCTAGTGGTTTGTTTTTCACGGTCGATTTACAGTGGTCGCGAGGCGTCTTAAAGAGTCCTTGGCTATGCCGATTCAGGGATGTCTCGTTTGTCATTCGTGATGTCTGTTGTACGTCGTACCCGTGGGGACTCATCACAAACACTTTAGGCGAAATCTAAATCATATGTTTGTTTCCGGCTTCTTTCCGCAAGCCAAATCCTTTGTTTTGTTTTGGTTCTGGTATTCAAGTTGCTTCGAGGTCAAGTGTTGATTCCATACCATTTCATAAGCGGCGTACTCATATTTTTATGGGAGTGCTAATTCTTCTTGATCATCGAGATTGTCATTTCAATTCTTTTCCAGCCGACATGCTTCTCTTCAAGTTAATGCTATCCTTTCAATATTTGCTAGATCAATTCTCAGTTCTTCGCAACATTGTCTATTTCATTGTCCCAAATTGTCTTCTTCTTTTCCCACCACCCACCCTTTTCTTCAAGGACTCACAGATCTCAAATCAAGTATCATTTTACTCATGTGAAGTTTTTTTTTCATTATTTCCTTCAAAGTTCTTAGCCGGTGATTCTCGTGAAGATGCTTAAGAACTTAAAGTTCAACATTCTTCGTTCTCATTTTCTTCCCCAGTGGATTTAATTCAAGATTCGGTGTTGAGCATATTTCTTTCATTTGTCCAATGTTTTCCCAAGCCAGTGCACCTCTCAATCATTCACCTCTCGCTATTCATTTGTTCCAGAGTGCCGAAGATATATCAGAAGATTCAAGTTTCCATTGCTATTCGTTCAAGCTATTTCGAGGTTGTAATATCTTTCGAGCCATTTAATTCAACCGGTGCAATCTCTCTTTTAAGATCGTTCAACGGTGTTTCCTTTTGAGTGGTCCCTAACCTATAGGTCTTTTCCTAGGATCTTACCTGACTCATCTAATTTTCCCGGAGTTATTCTAAAATTCTTTTCAAAAGTGTGATGTAAGTATGAATTTTCATTAATCAAATGCCTTCTCCAAGACCGCTTTCAAAACATTTCCATCTTTGGCTCAACCTTTCCTCTTTTCATTCTTCCGGAGTGTCTCAACAATTTTGAGTGGTGGTTCTCATTGTCATTCTCAGGTTTTGAAGATCAAAGAAGAGTTTTTCTCTAAATCTCGTTGCGTTCTCTTGATGATTCGTGGTTCTAGCTTCATGCCGTCCTCTCATAATTGTTCCTATCATGAGAAATTCTTTTCACCCATCCGACGCATTTTAGGAGTTGCTTTCCTTTCACGATCATCCAAATGCCATCATTTCTGAATATTACCCATTCTCAGCATTCAGCTCTCATTCCCCAATTCTACCGGTGCATCGTTCAACTATCCTCTAATCAGTTCATGATCTCTTCATTCTCTCATATCTGAATTCCCTCAAGTATCTTTGTTTTTTCTAAATTCTTCTCAGCGATTCATTCAATTTTCTTTAATCGTTTTCAATTCTTACGATGGTTCGTTCAAGATACATTTTCCTTTGTTACCATATTAATTCATTCGTTCTTTCCAAAGTCATACCGGTGGATCATTGAAGACCTTCCCAAGTTTTGCGCTATATCTCTCCTCAATACTTTTCAATGAGAATAAGTGGTATGCCAAACCCATTACTTGTCATCAATTTAAGTTGATGAAGGGTAAGCATGACATAAAGCTTATTCTAGCTTCATCAAAATGATCTAATTCCTTCTTCCGGAGTTCATTCATGATATTAATTTGTCGGTGCTAAGTTCATCTTTTGTTTCCGGAGTTCCAAGCTCTCTCAGTTACTCGCCATGAAGCTCCATCTAAATCATGGCAACGCTTCAATCTTGTTCGCTTCAACCTTCATTTATTTTCTAGTATCCTTTCAGTTCGGAGTTCTTCCAAGAGGTTCCACATGGTGGTTCATCAAGGATTCCATTCATTCTCTAAGTGTTCTTCAAGATACTTGTTGGAGCCCAAGGATTCTTCGTGTTGCATTCCGAAGTGCAATTCTGTGTACCTTGTCTTTTGAGGTGGTGTTATGTCATTCTTGACTATATTCCTTCATGCTTCATGATTCAAAAGTTGCCAAAGAATGACATATTTTAAATCCATCATTTTCTCTTCATTCAAGAGATGTTTTCAACCTATCAATCTCTTTGTTGGAGTTATATTGGTAGAGTTTTCACCTAATGTCTTCCCTAAGGATTGTTCTAATTGTGGTGCTCATCCATGATCCAAGTTATCTCTTTATCATCTTGGTGGACGAAGTTTTACATCTCTTCGTTGATCTTAAGCAAGCAATTATTTCCGTTATGGCAAAATTTCACCTTAATTTTGAGATGTTTTCCATAAGCCCATAACAAACTTATTCCTTTTGTTGTTGATTTTCCAACAACTCCGTTCAAGCCATTCTCCTAAGCTTGCCCCTTCAAATACAGTTGTGGTAGAAGATGTTATTTTCTTCTCCGTTCTTTTCATTCCATTCTTTCATTTCTTTCATAGGCGTTTTGTAGTTGCTCACGTCAAGTATCATCCCATCTTTTCATCCTCATGTTAAGTTCCTTCCATTTTCAGCCGGAGTGATGTCTGAATTCTTTCGCTCTTACTCTCTGTCTATTTTGTTGTAACCGGAGTGGTTTCAAAATCCGTCTGGCCCTTTAAGCTCTTGGTTTTCCTCCTTGTTACTCTTGTCCAATGGAGTGTTTTAAATTTCATTCATCCCCGTCATGTCATTAAAGCTTTGCAACCTCTAAGGTTCGTGGTTTCACTCGTTGTCAAAGAAGCAACTTTGTTTTACCTCTTCCTCTTCCACTTCTCTCCGGTGCCATTCTTAGATCTCAGGACAAGATCTCTTGTAAGTGGAGGCTGACACTCCAGATGCCTTCCGTGGATTCCGAGTTTCGCCGTGTGACTTAATTGTCTGTTGCATTCTTCATAGCATCATTTGAGTTGCATCATGTCATCACGCCATTAATTTTTTGCAATCATTTTAAAAACTCAAATAAATTGCATGGATCTTTGATCCATTTAAATCGAGGAAATTCACTTGGTGATTTCTCTTTATAACATATCCTCTCAATATTTTAGGGAGCTACAATAAATATTCCATTCGTATGGAATCAACCCAAACAAACTTGTATTTCAATTCTCTCTCGTTTTCAAATATACTAAGTCCTTGATCTTTCTCCAAATACTTCAATTCCAGTTGTGGCACTTTGAAATATGTCAAAGTAGCACCATGCCAGTTTTCAACTCAACTTGTATTTATTTGGCCCTCCAAATAAATATTTTGCTTCTAACTCCTTTCTTTAAATAGAAAAGGAAAATCATTTTTCCTTCTTTTCATTTAATCCAGCCTGCTAGGCCTCCTGGCCTTTTTCTCCTCCACCGAGATGGTCTCAGGCCCAGCCGCTGCCCTGTTAAGCCTAGCGAACCCTCTGCCAGATCCACTCTCTAACCCTAGCTGATCGAGCACCATCTCATATCGATCCCCTCCCTAGCGCTCGATCCCCATCTCTTCCCTCGCGCCACAACACACAACACAGACATCGCCAAGGAGAGGAGCTCCCCGCACTCAAGCCCCACGCCCGCACAGCTCCATACCCACAGCCCTTCTCGCTTGATCTCGAGGGCCCCAGCGCTGCTCCTCTTGATTCCCCCGGACCTCTCCGCTGACCTCCTCCTCCGACCGGACCCCATTGGCGACCATCATCCTACCGCGTTGCCGCTGCACCCTGCTTCTCCACCTTCCTCTCCCTCCTGCTCAGCGTCCGTCTTCCCCGAGCTCCGCGCTCTATCCATGGTGCCCCGCCACCAAGTAGTCGCGTGCCACCAGACCTTCCCGCTGCCAGCACCACCGCATCCCTCCGCGCTTGTGTCGCCCTCCGCCCTTTCCTTCGTCGAACGGCCTTGGCCCCTTTGCTCCGCACGTCGCCTCTGCTGTCCTCCTCGACGTCCTGCTCGACCTCTCCGTGGGCCACAGACATGTGTCGTTGCTTGCCTCTGCTGCGCGCGCCCCGTCCCTCTCGTCGCGCTCGCTCCTCTACCTACCTCGCCCTACTGCACTGCGACTGCCTCCATATTTTGTTCCTTGCAGGCTGGAGACCCACGTCCTTCGACCACCGATCCCGTCGTTGACCGCCAAGACCACCTTGTGTTGTTTCGGTTGGTTAATACAAAGTATCGCAAGACTGGAGGCCTGTTGTGATGCTTCGTTTTCGATCGCCAAGTACATCACGCCGATGCCTAGTACGACTACACAACCGGAATGCGACAAGTACCACGGAACGTGTGTATCACTACCATTGACCCCGTGGACGTTAAGTGCCTCGATGACAGGTTCCTCTCCGATACATGGATTCACCAAGTACCCTATGATTACGCCAAGTTCAACTACATGGACCATGAAGTTCCTCACCGCGACCCCGAACATCTATAGTTTGTGTACTACTACCCTCGCCCGAAGACCTTGGACACACCAAGTAACACTATGAGGTGTACCACTACTGTTGCCAATATTACGAGTACCTGTACCGTTGTCACGTACTACTACTTCCACTATGGCCCGTGTACCACTACATCCCATCGAACCCGGACCGTCCTGAATGCACGCTTCGAAGGTATAACCTCGAGATGAATCCCGTGAACGAATGCATGTCCGAGATGTCCTTGCACGTTCCTCCTCATTTGCCATGCTGTCAACCCGTGGGAACCCGGTAACCGGGATCACCCCACCATCTTTTGCATGTTCTGTACATCCACACTTTCTTTGCAGTGATATCTCATCGAGTTGCTGGATCACCGGAGTGTTGCCATTGCACCATTTTCGTTGTCATTGTCATGGCACCCCTTTTGTTCCGCCATGGTGACCAAATGCTTCATAACATGCTCATGTCAACATTTTCATAAAATTACATATATCTTGCATATGTCATCCGCATCATGATAACAACATTTAAAATGTTTAGAATTGTTGTTGCTTTAAAATTGCTAATGGGCATATGGGGATTTTCTGGAATTATTGTTTGTTGTTCCGGCCTCATTTAAACTTGCCTAGATAGGTAGTTTTATTATGCTTCACCTCTTGCCATGTTAACCAACATTTAAAGTTGATGAGTAGTGTAAACGAGAGTGAACTAAATAATTGGGATGTGGGGTTTCGTCAATATGCAACTCGTTGCATATTGATGTCCACTTAATTTGTAGTATTGTTTGTTGCACTTTGCCATGCCATGCCTCATTAAACCGGACATGCATCATACTTGATTGTCCATCATGCCATGATTATTCTTGTTGTTTTACCATGATGTTTGCTTCCTTTCGATTGCGCTTCTACTTGATGGTTCCCGTTACGTTGTCATTGTGAGGATTCGTTCGACTACGCCCGTTCGTCTTCTTCGTGGACCTGTTCTTCTTCCTAGCGGGATTTCAGGCAAGATGACCATTACTCTGGCACTATTACCATTTATTTGCTAGTTGTCTCGATGCTATCACTATGTCGCGCTATCTACCACTTGTTTATCAACCCTCCCAAATTGACATGTTAGCCTCTAACCTTTCCACCATCCTTGCAAACCTTTGTTTGGCTATATTATCGCTTTGCTCAGCCCCTCTTATAGCGTTGCTAGTTGTAGGTGTAGTTGGAGGTTGTTCCATGTTGGGACATGAATATCATGGGATATCACAATATCTCTTATTTAATTATTACATCTATACACTTGGTAAAGGGTGGAAGGCTCGGCCTTTTGCCTGGTGTTTTGTTCTACTCTTGCCGCCCTAGTTTCCGTCATACCGGTGTTATGTTCCTTGATTTTACGTTCCTAACACGGTCAAGGTTTATCGGCCCCCCTTGACAGTTCGCTTTAAATAAAAATCTTCCAGCAAGGCCCACCTTTGGTTTTACCATTTGCCTAATAACAATTAAAACATGCATAGGGACCAGCTAGCACCCAAGGTTTCTTAATCAACAACCCGGGCCAGTGCTCCTCATGAGTGTTGGTCCAAAACAGAGTCGTGTGCGGCTTCCCCCGAGGCAACTCGGCTCTCAGTTGTTGTACGTTGTGCTCATCCGATCGTGGCCTAAGACGAGATACAGGTGGTTACTATCAGGGTGTCGGCACGTCGGGAGGTCTTGCTGGTGTTGTTTTACCATTGTCGAAATGTCTTGTGAAGCGGGATTCCGAGCTTGATCGGGTTACTCTGGGAGGAGGATTTTGCTCTGTTGATCGTGAGAGCTTGTCGTGGGCTAAGTTGGGAAACCCCCGCAGGTCTAGTGGCACCCCTCTGATGAGGTTGAAAATGGAGAACACAAAGAAGAGCGGGACAGTGCCGGCCGCGGCTGTGCGCCCATCTGTTCCGAAGGGCGCGACGAAGCTTGTGCCCCCGAAGCTCGGGGCTGCCGCGTTGCTGGGCAGGAAGAGGGAGTACGTCACCGAGGACCAGTAAGTACTTTGCCCTACCTTTGCTCTTTGCTCTTGATGCAGTGCTCAAGCATCTTCATCTTGATGGCCAGGTGGACATCAGCGGCGAAGAGGAAGAACGAGGATGCCGGGGCCGCCAAGACCAAGCGGCCTGCCATGGCTGCAACGACTCCGGCACGGAAGGAAGAGAACACCTCGCGTCCTTCCGTGACCGGGTCGGCCTCCCGAGGCTTGGGGGCCCAAACCTAGGAGGAGTCCACCTCCGCGGCCGAGCTGGCTCTGGAGGCGCCCGTGTCCATCGCACCCACTAGGGTCCGAGGGCTCCGGAGCCCCCTGTCGTCCTTGCTGTTGCTTGGCCGGCCCAGGCGCCAGTGCCGCCGACTCCCCGGGCCGTTGAGCCGATAGGCCGCGACTCCATGCCAAGCACCCTGGATGATGCCTTCACGATGCTGGACCGGCTTCGAGCTGACCTTCAGGGTGCCAACCGGCACATGGCAGCGGGGCGCCTAGGGCTGGTCTCGAGGTGGCTTCAGGCCGACTCGACCGTCAAGGCGGCCTGGAGCCAGGCTGAGGCTGCCGCCAAGGAAGACAAGAAGGTGGCTGGCGTAGCCACGACTGCTCGCGAGGCGGCGGTGGTTGACGCAAGGACCGTCGAGGAACGATGCCGCTCTGGAGAGGCCGACCTGAAGGTCCTCCTTGACAAGTGATGTCAGCTAGGACTATGTCGGTATTTCCCCAAAGAGGAAGGGATGATGCAGCACAGCGACGGTAGGTATTTCCCTCAGTGATGAAACCAAGGTTATCGAACCAGTAGGAGAACCAACCAACACAATGTAAACAGCCCCTGCGCACAAATAACAACCACTCACAACCCGACGTGTTAAAGGTGTTGTCAATCCCTTTCGGGTAACAGCGCCAGAAATTGGTGTGCAGACGGGATAAAGTTGTAATAGATTGAATAAATAGATCACAAATAAAATAAAATGCCGAAAAGTATTTTTTATATTTTTGGATTAATAGATTTGAAAATAAAAGGCAAATAAAAGTAGACCACAAAGGCAAATATATGAGAAAGAGACCCGGGGGCCGTAGGTTTCACTACTGGCTTCTCTCGAGAAAAATAGCAAACGGTGGGTGAACAAATTTCTGTTGGGCAATTTATAGAACTCCAAATAATCACGATGATATCCAGGCAATGATCATTATATAGGCATCAGGTCCAAGATTAGTATACCAACTCCTGCCTGCATCTACTACTATCACTCCACACATCGACCGCTATTCAACATGCATCTAGTGTATTAAGTTCATGGAGAAATAGAGTAATGCAATAAGAACGATGACATGATGTAGACAAGATCTATCTATGTAGAGATAGACCCCATCGTCTTATCCTTAGATCAAACCCACTACAAAGCACCTCTTCCCGTTGCAAGATAAATAGATCAAGTTGGCCAAACAAAACCGAAATATTGGAGAAGAAATACGAGGCTATAAGAGATCATGCATAAAAGAGATCAAAGAAACTCAAATACTTTCATGGATATAAAAAGATATAACTGATCATAACCTCAAAGTTCATCAGATCCCAACAAACATTCCGCAAAAAGAGTTACACCATATGGATCTACAAGAGACCATTGTATTGAGAATTCAGCGGGGGAGAGAGGAACCCGTCTAGCTACTAACTACAGACCCGGAGGTCTACAAAGAACTACTCACGCATCATTGGGAGGCACCAATGGAGGTGGTGAACCCCATCTGAGATGGTGTCTAGATTGGATCTGGTGGTTCTGGACTCTACGGCGGTTGGATGAATATTTCGTCGACTCCCCTAGGTTTTGGTAATATTGGGGTATTTATAGAGCAAAGAGGAGGTCCCGGGGGCACCCGAGGTGGCCACAACCCACCAAGGCATGCCTGGGCCTCCTGGCGTTCCCTGGTGGGTTGTGCTCTCCTCGGAGCACCCCCTAGGCGCAGCCAGGGCCCATTAGATGTCTGCTGGTCCATCAAAAATCTCTGTAGAGTTTCGTGGCATTTGGACTCCATTTGGTATTGATTTTCTGTGATGTAAAAAACATGCAAAAAAACAGTAACTGGCACTTGGCACTATGCCAATAGGTTAGTACCAAAAAATGATATAAAATGACTATAGAATGATTATAAAACATCCAAGATTGATAATATAAAAGCATGGAATAATAAAAAATTATAGATACGTTGGAGACATATCAGCATCCCCAAGATTAACTCCTACTCGTCCTTGAGTAGGTAAGTGATAAAAATAGATTTTTTGTTGTGGAATGTTGCCTATCATGTCATATCATATTCTTTTCTTTATAGTATGAACATTTGAAATTTTATAGTGTTCAAAGAAATAGTCTAGTTTTGACATGATAATTTAAATACTCAAGCAACAATGTCTTTCAAAATATCAATGCTAAAATAAGTTATCCCTAGCCCATCATGCTCAACCATTGATCCATTCGTGAAACACACTCGCATATTAACTACACCCAATACTCAAATACATTCATGTTGCCTCCTAGTTGGTGCTTTTATAAGAGAAGATGGAGACTCAAATTCAAAAATAAAAATTGCATAAAGTAAAAGAAAGTCCCTTCACAGAGGGAAGTAGGGATTTGTAGAGGTGCCAGAGCTCAAAGTGAAAAATTTAGAGATAAAAACATTTTGGGAGGTGCATCCACCCCACCAACGAAAACGACTTAGAGTTCCCAAGACTTTCCATGCTAGATATATGATAGGCGGTTCCCAAACAGAAAATAAATTTTATTCCTTTTTCAACCATACTTTCACTTTCCATGGCTAGCCGTATCCACGGTTGCCCTCCATACCAACACTTACCAAGGAATTTATTATTTGACAACATAAAGTAAATTCATTTTTCATTTCGGGACTTGGCATCCCTAATACCTTTGCCTTACTCTCGTGCAATGACAAGTGAATAAACACACATCGTGAGAATAACACATCTAGCATGGAAAATATTAGCCACCCCTCACTGCTCCACGAGCGAAACGAACACACAAAAGAGAAGTTTATTTTAAAAATTAGAGATGGCATATACAAATTTGCTTAGAATGGAAAAAGAATACCGCATATAGGTAGATACAGTGGACTCATGTGGCAAAACTGGTTTAAAGGTTTTTGGATGCACAAGTAGAGATCATACTTAGTGCAAAATGAAGGCTAGCAAAAGATTGAGAAGCGACCAACCAAGAAATAAATAATCTCATAAGCGAGCATTAAGCATAATTAACACTGAATAATGCACCACAAGTAGGATATAATTTCATTGCATAATTATTGACTTTCATGCTTGGATAGGGAATCACAAACCTTAACACCAATATTTTTACTATAGCGTAATTACTCATCAACATAACTCACATATCACATCATCATATCTCAAAACTATTACTAAGAATCAATTTTATTTTGTCCAATGATCTTCATGAAAGTTTTTATTATATCCTTCTCGGAAATCTATCACCTTGGAACTAATTTTCATATGTTGCTTTTGACAAGCTCAAAAAAATATAAGTGAAGATCATGAGCATAATTTTTTCTTTCTGTCAAATTAATTTAAGTGAAGCAAGAGAGAATTTATTGAAAATTTTATTGACTCTCAAATAAATTTAAGTGAAGCAAGAGATCATTTCTTCAAAAATACTAAAGCACACCATGCTCAAAAAGATATAAGTGAAGCACTAGAAGAAGTCCATAGCTCATAAAAGATTTAAGTGAATCATAGAGAGGAATTCTAACAAGTCATGACATAATTTTGTCTCTCTCAAATAGGTGTGTAAAAAAGGAATCAAGACTTAAAACAAAAAAATAAAACAAGAAAAGACTTATATCATACAAGATGCTCCAAGAAAAATACATAGTATGTGACGAATAAAAATATAGCTTCGAGTAAAATACCGATCGTTGTTAGAAGAAAGAGGGGATGCCACTCGGGGGCATCCCCAAGCTTACTTGCTTGATCTCTTTTTGTATAATAGCGGGGGATGCCGGGCATCCCCTAGCTCAGGCTCTTCTTACTCCTTATTTCTTAATCCATCGTAAGATAACCCAAAACTTGAAAACTTCAATCATACAAAACTCAACAAAACATTTGTGAGATCCGTTAGTATATGAAAATAAATCACTACTATATGTGCTGTATCAAACCAATTCATATTTTGATCATGCATTATATATACTGTATTTAAACTTTTATTTTGCAAAAACTCATCAAAGAAAACCATAGAGCCATCAAAATAAGCACAAAACGCAAAGAAAATAGAATCTGTCAAAACAGAACAGTCTGTAGCAATCTGACTATTTTGAATACTTCTGTAACTCCAAAAATTCTGAAAAATTAGGATGTCCGGAGAAGTTTGCATGTTGATCTACTACAAAAGGAATGTGTATTTTATCGCTCTCTAGTGAAAATGAGAATTATTTTCGTGAGAGCAAAAGTTTCTATTTTTTCAGCAAGATCAAACAACTATCACCCAAGAAGATCCTAAAGGCTTTACTTCGCACAAACACTAATTAAAACATAACAAAACTCAATCATAACTGTAGCATAATTGTGCTAACACTCTAAAACAGGAAGCAAAAAGAAAAAAATAAATTTTATTCATTGGGTTGCCTCCCAACAAGCGCTATAGTTTTACGCCCTTAGCTAGGCATAAAGCAAGGATCTAAGTTTTGTCATCTTTGTTTCGAGATCCATAAGATGCTCTCATGATTTATTCATATGGTGGCCTAATTCTTGTTCTAGGAAAGTGTTCCATACCCTTCCTCAAAGAAAATTAATATTGCCTTCTTTAATATCAATCATGAGACCTATAGTGCGTAAAAATGGTCTACCAAGAATAATTGGACAAGACAGATTGCAATCAATATCAAGAATTATAAAATCTATGGGAACATAATTCCTATTTGCAAGAATAAGAGCATCATTAATTCTTCCCATAGGATTTTTAATAGTAGAATCCACCAAGTCCAAATTTAAAGAACATTCTTCAAGATCGGTAAGACCAAGCACATCACATAAAGATTTCAGAATTGTAGAAACACTAGCACCCAAGTCACTAAAGCAACACACTAATAATTTTTAATCTTGACTTTGATATTAGGTTCCCATTCATCATGCAATTTTCTAGGAATTGATACTTCTAATTCCAATTTTTCTTCTAAAGCTTTCATCATAGCATCAACAATATGTTTAGTAAAAGCTTTATTTTGTTCATAGGCATGGGGTGAATTTATCATGGATTGCAACAAAGAAATACAATAAAAAAAGAGCAACTATCATAATTAAAGTCCTTGTAACCCAAAAGAGTGGGCACATCACTAGCTAAAGTTTTGACCTCTTCAAACCCACTTTTACCAATTTTCTGAACAAGGTTTTCACCCTCCGAGATATCGGAACGCCTTCTAGATAAAGTTGACTCTTATCCAGCCCCTTTTTCATCAATCTTAACTTTACTAAACAAGGAATCAATAGAAGAAACATCAATTATTTTAAGATCTTCATCACTTTTGCGAAAGTAATCACTAGAAAACACTTTTTCTAAAAAATTCTCTTTTAGCTCTAAGCATAGCGGTCCTTTTCGTACTTTCATCCATAGAAAAATAAAGAGCTTTAATTGATTCATCAACCTTAGGCACAAAAAATTTCATCTTCAGATTTTCCACATCATGAGAGATTCTATCAACACTTCTAGACAAATCATCAATCTTATTCAACTTTTCTTCTATGGTTGTGTTGAAAACTTTTTGCGTGTTGCCATTGCGGATAATTTGCCATAATATTATCAAGGAATTTGGTGGCTTCACCAAAAGTAATTTCCATGAAAGTACCACCAGTGGCGGAATCTAAAAGATTACGAGAAACAAAATGCAATCCCGCATAAAAATTTTGTATGATCATCCAAAGATTTAACCCATGAGTTGGGCAATTCCTTAGCATCATTTTCATCCGTTCCCAAGATTGTGCAACATGCTCATGTTCAAGTTGCTTGAAATTCATGATCTGGGTTCTAAGGGAAATAATTTTTGTGGGCGGAAAATAGTTAGTGATAAAAGCATCTTTGCTCTTATTCCAAGAATCGATACTATTTCAAGGCAAAGAAGAGAACCAAATTTTTGCAGAATCACGCAAAGAAAACGGAAATAATTTCATCTTCACCACATCATTGTCGACATATTTTTTCTTTTGCATAGTGCATAATTCCATGAAGGTATTAAGATGGGATGCGGCATCCTCATTAGAAGTACCGGAAAATTGATCTTTAATAACAAGATTCAGCAAAGCAGAATTAATATCACAAGACTCCGCACTAGTGGCGGGAGGAGCAATCAGAGTGCCGATAAAATCATTGTTGTTGGTATTTGCGAAATCACATAACTTGGTGTTCTCTTGAGTCATGATGACCACACAACAAGATTGCACTCAAAAACAGATCTGGCAAGAAAACAACGAGCAGAAAAGAGGGGCGAATAAAACAATATTTTTTTTGTGAAGTTGGGGAGAGGAAAATGAGAGGCACATCGCAAATAATGTAAAATTGCAAGGAGATGAGATTTGTGATTAGGAAACTGGTATATGTTGAAGATTGTCCCCGACAACGGCGCCATAAATTCCTTTTGATGTCGGCTAGGACTATGTCGTTATTTCCCCAAAGAGGAAGGGATGATGTAGCACAACGATGGTAGGTATTTCCCTCAGTGATGAAACCAAGGTTATCGAACCAGTAGGAGAACCAAGCAACACAACGTAAACAACCCCTACACATAAATAACAATCACTTGCAACCCGACGTGTTAAAGGGGTTGTCAATCCCTTTCGGGTAACGGCGCCAGAAACTGGTGCGCGGACGGGATAAAGTTCTAATAGATTGAATAAATAGATCACAAATAAAATAAAGTGCAGCAAAGTATTTTATATTTTTGGATTAAGAGATCGGAAAATAAAAGGCAAATAAAAGTAGATCGCAAAGGAAAATATATGAGAAAGAGATTCGGGGGCCATAGGTTTCACTAGTGGCTTCTCTCGAGAAAAATAGCAAACGGTGGGTGAACAAATTATTATTGGGCAATTGATAGAACTTCAAATAATCATGACGATATCCATGCAATGATCATAATATGGGCATCAGGTCCAAGATTAGTAGACCGACTCCTGCCTGCATCTACTACTATTACTCCACACATCGACCATTATCCAACATGCGTCTAGTGTATTAAGTTCATGGAGAAACAGATTAATGGAATAAGAATGATGACATGTTGTAGACAAGATCTATCTATGTAGAGATAGACCCCATCATTTTATCCTCAGTAGCAACGATACATACGTGTCGGTTCCCCTTCTGTCACTGCGATCAAGCACCGTAAGATTGAACCCACTACAAAGCACATCTTCCCATTGCACGATAAATAGATCAAGTAGACCAAACAAATCCCAAATATCATAGAAGAAATACGAGGCTATAAAAGATCATGCATAAAAGAGATCAAAGAAACTCAAATACTTTCATGGATATAAAAAGATATAACTGACCATAAACTCAAAGCTCATCAGATCACAACGAACACACCGCAAAAAGAGTTACATCATATAGATCTCCAAGAGACCATTGTATTGAGAATTCAGTGAGAGAGAGATGAAGCCATCTAGCTACTAACTATGGACCCGAAGGTCTACAAAGTACCACTCACGCATCATCGGAGAGGCACCAATGGAGGTGGTGAACCCCATCCGAGATGGTGTCTAGATTGGATCTGGTGGTTCTGGACTCTACGGCGACTGGATCAACATTTCACCGACTCCCCTAGGGTTTTGGGAATATTGGGGTATTAATAGAGCAAAGAGGTGGTCCGGGAGGCTCCCGAGGTGGGCACAACCCATCATGGCGTGCTTGGGCCTTCTGGCTCGCCTTGGTGGGTTGTGCTCTCCTCGGAGCACCCCCAGGCACAGCAGGCCCCATTAGGTGTCTTCTGGTCCATAAAATCTCCGTAAAGTTTCGTGGCATTTGGACTCTGTTTGGTATTGATTTTCTATGATGTAAAAAACATGCAAAAAACAACAAATGGAACTTGGCACTATGTCAATAGGCTAGTACCAAAAAATGATATAAAATGACTATAAAATGATTATAAAACATCCAAGATCGATAATTTAACAGTATGGAACAATTAAAAATTATAGATACGTTGGAGATGTATTAACGAACAGGCCGCCCGCACCCACCAGCTCGGGGAGCAGGAGGTGAAGCTGAAGACCCAGGAAGCTGCACTTACTGACCGCAGCACCGAGCTGGAGCAGGCACACCAGGAGTAAGCCACGGAGCGCAGCCGCCTAGAGAAGCTGAAGGAACACGTGGAAGCAGCCCAGGCGTCCCACACCAAGTTTGTCTCAGAGGAGAAAGCTCGGCTGGAGTCCAGGGAGAAACTCCTTGTCGCGGCGGAGAAGGCGACCACCGTGGGGCGCAGCGCCTTCGTCTCTCTTGAGCTGTGGTCCCGCAAGGCACTATAGGGACTCTACAGGAGCGGGTACAAGAAGATGTCAGCTACTCTGGAGGAAGGCCCCGTCGGGCTGCTCCCCAAGTTTGTCGCGGTGCTTGAGGGCATCGTCCTTGGAGTGGGCCCCATGGTGGAGGGAGAGGCCTGCAAGCTTTCTACCTCGGCCGCGACGCGTGTCTTCAGCCACCTCTATCTTCAGGACCCCTGCTTTGACCTTGGTGCCTTTCTTGAGCCCGTGGATCCTAAGCTTTATACCACTACTGCCAAAGCCGTGAAGGATCAGGTGGAGGCCCTGCTGCAGAAGTTCCTCTGCGTTGACCCGGCGGCCATGACTGACAAGGATGGCGGTGACGTCGTCGACGATGGGCTCGCCAAGTGGGCGACGATGGCGTCCAAGGCTGAGGAAGAGGCTTAGAGATGGTGCTTCCCCCTATCCTTATACTGCAACATTCATCATGCCTCATGGAGGCATAAGAACTTATGCTTTGAGCTTTTTAAGAGGCAGTATGCTTTGTAATAATTTGCTAGGGTTCCGCGATTTCCTTTCCTGTTTGCTTTAATGTTCTACATCGGCAGGGCCCAGCCCCGCGCATACCTCAGCCGTTGTTGGGGCGTCTGGATCACCAGGACGAGACCAAGTGGTGAGGGGCTACGTGGCCAGTTAGGCTCCTGAGTAGCGATGCTTAGGAGTCCCCCTTGACGTGCGAGCATCTCTCGGGAGGGAGATATGGGTGTAGGTATTAGCGCTCTGCGTCGGCAGGGCCAGCCCTGCGCATACCTCAACAGCCGTTGGGGCGTCCGGATCACCGGGACGAGACCAAGGGGTGAGGGGCTATGTGACCAGTTAGGCTCATGGGTCGCGATGCCCAGGAGTCCCCCTTGACATACGAACAGACCTCCATACCTTTCCTCGCTGAGCTCTCACTCGGGAGGGGCCCGCGAAGACCAGGTCCGAGGGACCTGGTGAGGTGGCGTACGCCAGGTGTGACCTGAGCGTAGCCCTCATGCCCAGCCCTATCGCGCGACTCTCCCGTGGGGAAAGTGGCGTGGTGAGGCTGAACACTAAGCCTGGTGGCGTGCCTGAGGTTACACTCAGTTGCTTATCACCAGCGCGGAGCATGGCGCTTCCGCTCTTGCACAGGCATAGCCGCTCCTCGACCGTGTCGTCTGCCAGCATGGAGCATGGTGCTTCCACTTGTGTGTGGGTGGGAGCTCCCTCTGAGAGGAGACTTCGGGGCGTGTACATCCCCGCCCTGACACGTGGCTTGCATGGCAAGGCCGGCTAGAGGAGGTGTGTATGGGCACTCGTGAGCCAGCGCGGGACTCACGAGGCCCTACCTCAAGGCGGGTTGCGCCTGAAATTGATCTAGAACACTTGTGATAGTCCTGCAGATGGTTAGGCAACCTTTGCCAAGTGAATCTCCTGAGGTTATCATATGAGAAGGCCAAGCACCAATGACCCCAGGAGGTGACGTGAATAGGGCCAGCCCGCCAAATAGAGCTTAGCCGTTGGGTTTGGCGACGCTGTAGGGACAGACCCGAGCATAGATGACGTGCCCGGTCTTCTCATGTGAAAGTCCAAAAGAAAGACAACCGGCGCACGGATCCCGCGGCGGCGAGGCACCGGGTCGTGCGCCCTAACTTATCCACCCGCAATTAGCTCATGCGAGAACAAGGCACAAAGGACCATGGGAAGTGACGTGCACGGGAGCTGGCTCACAAGCCAGAGCTCAGCCACTTGGGTTTAGCGCACAAGGAGACGAAATGGCACCGCCGCCGCCGGCGACGACTAGGCTTCGCCCGCTCGTGCCCCAGGCGGCCGCGAGGGAGGAGAGGGAGAAGGAGGGGGTGGCTGCAGCGCTAGGGTTACCTCCCGGACGCCCGCGGGAGTGTTGCGGGAGCGGAGGAACGCTGCAGGGACTGACTCTGGCACATACTCCATGCCAGTCCTTAATCATGAGGCGGTCGTGGGTGAGTTTGCAAGGGCGTATGATGTTCATGGCGACGAAGCACTGGACAGACAGGTGATAATCATAAAGCAACTCATGGAAAAAGCTAGTTCCCATAGATGCAAAGAACGATACATGCCACAGGGATGGACCAACGCGGCTTGGGGATAATGCAGCCTGAGGGGCGCCCCAACCTGAACGAACCAAAAAGTGTCACCTGGAACTGTTGCTGATGAGGTGTTAGAGTAGTTGAAGACGCGTGCTGCAGAAGTCGCTCCTCATGAGCTGCCCAGGTCCTAAGCTCGGGGGGCCTCACGAGGATCCATCACGGTTTCCGACAGGATCACCTGGTGCATGGCCTCACGAGCTGCCAAGATGCCCCACATGTGGCACTGGTGCACGACAGCAATGCTCAGCAAGCCGAAAGGCATGCAAATGTAGCTGTAAGGGGGGGGGGGGCTCGCATCGGCCAACATGGGACGGCCAGAAGAGCTCCTAAGAAGCGGCCTTGTTGAGCCCATGGATGTTGACGCAGACGCGTAGCTCATTGTCCTCGCCGGGCAGGGAGCTGTGCCGGGTGGTGGGCAACAGTCGCCTCGCATAGCTCTTTCCTCCTGAAGCTCCTCGATCGGCTTGGTGATGAACTCCTAAGCGCCTAGCGCCTCGCACCCTGCGCTTTCCTCACGGAAGCGCACGTTGAAGCACGCCTCCACATGGTGCCCGGACGCCTCCCTCGTGACGCCGGCCAGGTCAAAGGCCCTCCAGAGGAGATTCCCCGAGCCCAGCCTGAGAGGGGCGCCGGGCGTGCCTTCCTATGCGAGAGGGGAAGGCACCCCGTCAGCGGGCGCAGGTCCTGAGGCAGGGCCGCCGGCTGCCCCATTCTCCTGAGGCCCACGATGGAGCAGTTGCCTCTTCTTCTTGGGGATGACCTCGGGGGAGTAGGCGACGCCTTCGTCATCCGGGTTCTCGACCGCTGCAGCCTGGTAGGTGCGCTCGAGAGATTACACTACGTCCTTCTCCTCACAGGTGATCGTGACAATGCTGCAGCTTCCTGGCATCTTGAAAATGTTGTAACCATGATGAGTCACTGCCATGAACTTGGCTAGGGCCGGGTACCCAAGGATGGCCTTGTACGAGAGGCGAATGTGGGCGACATCGAAGTCGATGAGCTCACTGCGGTTTTTGTCGCAGTTGCCGAAGGTGACAGGGAGGCGGATCTTCCCTATCGGGGTGGTGGAGCCGTCGGTCACTCCTAAGAAGGGCTTGGTAGGTTGAAGCTGGTGGTATGGCACCTGGAGCCTGTCGAACATCTCGACAGAGAATGAATTGAACCCCGTGCCACCATCGATGAGTGTCTTGGTGACGAGGACGTTGCTGATGATGGGCGAGCAGAGCATCAGGACGGCGGCGGCTGTGGCTGCACACTTGAGCTGGTCAGAAGAGTCGAAGGTGATGGCGTACTTGGACCACCTGACTAGACGCGTCACCTCGTCCTTGGGGAGTGCCGCGTTCACCTCGCAAGCGAACTGCTTGAAGATGCAATGGGAGGCAGGGGTCTGAGCGCCGCCTAGGATGCAAGCGATGGCACGAGGCTCTTGGAAGCCCCCAGCCCCCTCATCCTGGTGGTGGTCGTCATTCCTTCTTGGCAGCAGCGGCAGTGGAGGAAGGTCAGCGTTGCCCTGAGGGCGGTCCTCGCGAGGCTGGTCCCTCCAGGCGCCCTCATGAGGCTAGCTCTGCCAGCGGTCCTTGAGAGGCTGATTGTGCCACTCCTGGCGGGGGTCGCAGCCATCCTAGCGTCCTCCGCCTCTGCCACCTCCCCGGCCTTAGCCTCGGTCGGGCGACAACCGAAGCACCCATCGCAGATGGCCTTGAGCTTCTGGTGGTCATTGGTGTTGTGGCTATGCACGTTGTTGAAGATGCAGAACGGGCGGCTGCCCTTGGATGACTCCGGGTGGTCGCAGCCGCGCTTCATCTCTGGTTCAGCCGCGAGCACGGCTGGTCCCTTGCGCAGCACGTCCTTCGCCTTGGCCTTCTTGTCTTCTGGGTCAGCCTCCGGAAGCTCGAGGAGGGAGAGGCGTCCCTCCTCAGCTCTCTCACACTTGGTTGCCATGTTGAACATCTCTAGAGCCATGTACAGGTCCTCGTTTATGGCAAGCTCCTCCTTCATCTTGAAGTCTCGGATGTCATCAGTGAACGCCGACATGACGGCTTCATCCGACACATTGGGGATCTTGAGGCGAACACTATTGAAGCACTAGATGTACTTTTTCAAGGTCTCTCCTGGCTACTGCTTGATGCGCCGTAGGTCCCGCGGCTGGCGGGCGGTTGCGAGTGCCCTAGAAGTTGGCGACGAAACTCTCTCGCATCTCGTCCCTGGAGGAGATCGATCCCGCGGGGAGGTTCTGGAGGCATGAGCGCGCATCGTCATTGAGGGCCATGGGAAACCAGTTCGTCGTAACCTTCTCATCGCAGTTGGCCGCCTCGATGCTCGACTCGTAGAGCTACAGGAACTCGGCGGGGTCGGGGGTGCCGTCATAGCGTCGAGGCAGCTCAGTCTTGAACTTCCCTGGCTAGACTATGCTACGTAGCTCCGGAGTGAACGCGCGACATCCTACCGTGGTCACGAGAGCCTGCCGTTGTGGTGGAGCTTGATCTTGGTGTTCGCGTGCCACCACCGTAGGCGGCACACAGTCTTGACGTGGCAGTGCTAGGAGCACACGCGCATCTCCTTGCGGCCGCTGCACCACCTGGAAGCTTTCCTCGTCACGCGACGGCGCCCTGTGCGGCGGGTCGCACCGCGGAGCCTCGCGCCTTGGCTCGAGGGTGACGTCTTGCCTAGGAGGTGGAGGAGGCGCACCATGGGCCACGTCGCCTGTGAGAGACGGTGTGGGAGGAAGCGAGCGGGACGGTGCTGGGGTCACTCCGGTGGCGCTGACGAGATCGGCGATGTGGTCCAGCCAATCCTCGTAGAGATCGTCGATAGGATAATAGCGCAAGAGCTCACGCGCCATGAGCAATGTAGCCTGCGCGTTCGCCGGCCCTCGACGATCATGAGACGACGAAGCGGCCGCCGGGGTCAGCGACGGTGTGGCGGTGCGCCCATCGGACCGCACAGAGGCTGCATTGACGAAGCTTGCTACTCATGGGCCATGGGGCCGTTGGTAGCGTTGGCTACGGGCGACGGGGAACGGCGGGGAGCACCATCGCCTGTGGGTGCCGTCTGGGTGACGCGGGCGGCGAGGGCAGCCCGACGGTCAGCATGAACTCTACGAGCATCAACCATGGGGACGACGCAACGGTGGAGAATCCACTAGAGGAAGAGATGCTCCGACGCACCCTGACCTGGCGCGCCAAATGTCAGATTTCGAGCTCCGCAGATCCTTGATAGGTTTGAACTCTGGGGTGCGTGCGAAGAACTCAACCTCCCCAATCTGCCTACTCACCAATCTCCCAGCCTAGCTCAATGAACCGTAAGGAAATGGGACACAAAATTTTACTCAGGTTCGGGCCACCTTGCGGTGGATTGGCCTCGAGGTGGGCTAAGGATGAACTAGTACAATGGAAGAACAACCTCAGGAGGTCTCTTCTTGTGTTGGTGTGAGCTGGTGAGGGTTCGAATGAATCCCCCCTATGGTGGTGGCTAAGCTATATTTATAAAGGCCTTGGTCCTCTTCCCCCAAAATGGAGGCAGGAAGGGATCCCACAATGGCCAAATTTGGAGGGAGACAACTAGTACATCTTATCCTGACAAAAGTAGTCTTCGCCTACAAAGCTTCTGGTCGTGACGCCGTGGTGGGCTCGGCGATGACCTCCATCTTGCCGTCCTGGCTGTCTTGGTCTTGTTGCATGTGAATGGAAACCTTTGGTTGATTCCTCGGGACTCTGCGCCTATGCTTTCCCCTTTAGCACCAAAGAGGAAACTGCTGTCCTGCGCCCGCTGGCGCCCGCCTGGCCTTGGTCATCATGGCTCACGTCATCTGAACCTCACGAGGTGAGGCTTGCATAGAGATTTTCGCTCCTCAGGAGCCAGCCTGAGGAGGCCGCTCCTTTTGGAGGTCTTGGTGTCGTCCGCCTCACGAGGCTTGGCCCCTCGCGAGGGTCGTGAGTTGTTGATGCCGAAGGTGGGCCATACCAGGGCGTCGATGGAGCCACGCCGTGGGCTGCAGGCAGGCAAGTATGGGTACCCTCGTTCCCAGAACACCTACAGGTTCGCGCCAGTTTGAGTGAACCGGCCGGGCCGGTCGGTCGACAGAGGCTCGGAGGTGGATCCGGCACTTGGTGGCGCGTCGGCGAGTGAGGGAGGCCGGCGAGGGTGGACAACAGCCGCGGGATGGCATGAGACGGCAGATCCAGGTGTGAGGTGGCAGCGGAGCTCGGGTCCGGCTGACCTTGGACGAGGGAGGTCGGGGCCGGCCGGATCTAGTGCGAGGGGGCCTCAAGCGATGCCAGAATAGCGACGGGGGCTGGGTCGGAGTTGTGGGGCGGCGAGGTGCAGGTGTGAAGGCGGCGACCTTCGGGCGCGGGGCAGTGTGGGAAATGGTCCTCCAGCGAGGCGAGGAGGAGATCCGTTGGGGTAGGAGTTGGGGCCGTCGGCATCGACTCCGGCGAGGTCGAGCGATGCAGAGCATCCTACGATCATCCCCATGTACACTACATCGACTCTCCAAGCCCCAAGAGGACATACGATGAGACCTCGACTATACCCCATTGGACACAAGGTGAACTCACTCCTCTCTGGACCGTCACTTTCCACATGTGAGACATGGCTACTATCTCAAATGTATATGCTATGCATGACCAGGAACCAAGAGGAAGACCATAAAGCATCTAGGAGCATCAGAGGAGAAGGTGAGGAATTGAAGCAAGAGAAGGAACTGCTAGGAAGCTATAGCTCTCGGACGTCCGACATCCACCGGATGTCCGACGCCTGGACTTTTCTCCCACCAGAACAACTTCAGCCGAGCCAACCTATCGCGCCCGGACGACTGACCGTGACTAGACATCCGACGACCATCCGCGACCGGATGACCGACAGTCTCCGAAAATCCGACGATGGCTACCCAGGGCCGAAATTCCGGACGTCCGACAAGTACCGGACGACCGGACCCTCGCGAGCCACCAGACGTCCGGTACCTGTCGGACGACCGATGCCTGTTTGTGCACAGAGTAATATGTCGAGGCCCATGTATCCCCCACTTACCCCTTCATGGACCTAGACTATATATACTCCTCCACCTCCTCCTAGTTAGGGTTAGCATATGTTTAGCTCATTTGAGATAGAGCTTTGCTCATCCAAACGGATCTACTCCATCGAGAGAGACCGCGGCCTCTACGGAGAAGATCCACCTCTAATTCAAGACCCCTTCATGGGATGACCCCTCAAGACCTCCTAATGGAGATGAACTAGTTACCCTATGCATCATCCCTTGTTGACTTTGGATCGTGTATCTCTTTGTGTTTCGAGGATCTAGCACATGTGTAATTGAATCTTGTTGGTTTGAGTGATTTCTCTCGCGTTTCCCCTCGTGTTCTTCGTGTTCCTCGTGGGATTACCTCCAAATCATGAAATATTGCCCATCTATGGTTCCACCCTACATCATCTTGGTATCATGGGCCACGTTGATCATGAATTTGGAGCCCCTGCCCCCGTTTTCTATCCTTGTTTTGTTTGATTTTGTCCTAAATTTCAAAAATCCCCACCAAAAATAGCCCAATTTTGTTGTTGTGATTTGTTGGTTTGATGATGTTTTGTTGATTTTGATCCATGGATTTGCTTGGTTTCAAGTGGATCTAGCATCTCCCCAAGTTTCCCCACTTTCCATCGATGAAATCTTGTCAATTTTGACCCCAAAATTATAATTTTCCACCCAAAATCGCGTCCCGAAACTCGCATTGACCCAGAACCACAGGACGGCCGGCGTTTTATCAGACATTCGATCCCCGAAACCATTGGATGACCGACCCTTACCGGACGTCTGACACCCCCGATCCAGAACAGAAACATCAGATTTCCGGTCTTTTCCGGACGTCCGTTCCGCCCAGCCATCGGAAGTCCGACACTCATCGGACGTCCGACTCCTGTAGGTTCTAACTTCGGCTGATTTTTGTTTGGGCCATAACTAATTCATCTGAACCCTGATTTTGACGTTCTTTAGCTTGTTTGGAGATATTGACATCCCCCATACCACAAAAATACTACCTCCATCATTTGACTCATCAAATTTTTGGAACTTTGGCATCTTTCCCTAGGGCCTTCACCACATCATCCGCATACCACCATAGCCTTCCGCAACCTAACTCATTTTTCCCAATAGCATTAGTGGTTGTTTGAGTTGTGATTTGAGTCTCATAAGGTGTTTCAGCTACTTAGGGACGGTTCCTTCTTCATCAACCACCACCATAACTACCGCATAACCTTGCCCACCATACATTTCCGCCACCTCAACTTAACCCAATTTAGTTTGAGCTTGTCCGAGTTGCGGTTTGTGTCTCCTAAGGTGTTTCAGGTAATTAGGGACGGTGACCTCAACTTTGACATCGTGTATAGTCCACCAAATTAACCTCCACTTCCGCATTGCGTACTCCAAAACCCATCATGGCATTTCTGCAATCCTTTGAGCTTCCACAAAACCACCACCGCTTTCCACTACCACCATTTGGCATTTGCCTTTGGAGATTTTGAGTTTGCGGTTTTTCTATTTCCTAAGGTGTTTCGGCTAATTAGGAACGAGTCCACATCGAGAACACTGCCACTCATCATCGCCATGAGGGCATCATCGACTTTGACCACTTCACCATCATCCGTCCGTGGCTTACAAATGAGAAACCCTCGACGGTAACCTCTATATCATCTTGGTATCGTGGTATCCCGTCATTTTACATTCTCCTTGCAATTGCATTGATAACCCCTAGGCCATTTTGTGTCACTTGCCTATCGAGACTAGCCATTTGAGTATTGCCTATAATGTTACTTGTGCACATTAGTGATCATCGATCTACGCCTTTCATTGCATACATACCATATCATATTGGTATCATCTTGCTATCATACCATACCTTGTGTCACAAGATTGTTCCCGCATGTACACAATGTCTATCTTGGTTTGTGCATTTCGCATTGTGACAATATAAAAAAATAATCTTTTTAGCAAAGAAAAAGAGAGCAAAGAGCTTGTAAGCAATAGCCATAGCATCATACTACATTGCATATAAGATTATCATATCCGATCATCTTGGATCATACACCGGAACATCATACATATAATATACTTGGGATAGAAAGTTGATACATTTTGCATATCATAGGTTGTGCACAAGTGCTAGCGTCTCTCTTGAGTTATGCAACACGAGCGTTTTCCATGGATTCCACATTTTGTGCTCATTCCGTGGTTGCACAACCCCATTTATCTATCCGTGTGTGTGTTTCCGTGTGCCACATATTGCTATTGGTCTACTCGTTTCACTTGTGAATTTGTGAATCTCTTTCAACATTATTGACTCTTGCTAACATTTTGCATCAAATTTTTGTGCCACTCTCCTCACCAAGCTACTCAATAAGCCTTAATTGTGTAGGTATGAGAATTGACAAGATCTGGTACCAATTGTGCTATTTCCTTGATACATTATTGAGTGATCATTGATCCATCTTCAACATTGGATAAGGTACATTTGATCTAGTTCTTCTCTTTCTGCCACTCATATTTGCTCGAGTCTTGTGATGGATAGGCAAGGAATTTCATCTCCGGTCTTCGACAACAACAAGGGCATGAACATCTCCAACATCAACACTCCCCACTTCGGACCACAAGGACCAATGCAAGTCATCGACTACATCACCACTGACTTACGACATTCCGAAGCTAGGAGAAGGGACTACTTTGGCAACAAGCTTTCCGCACAAAAGGAGGAGCAAGATACAAGGATGGAGGAGATTCAAACCTTGTTAATCAATCGCTTTTCTCCTTCATCATCCTCAAGGCAGCGATGTTCAAGTAACAAGTCTTCAGAGCACAAAAATGATACAAGCGCAAGTCATCCACATCCACATCTCCATGCCAACCACCATCACGTTCGTGATCCACATTGTCATAAAGGGCAAGTCACCTCCAAGCATCATGTGCACGTTGACGACGAACGTCATCTACTACGAGCTCAAGTGCAACAACGACATCATCAACATGAAGATGCCTGAGATGCGCAAACCTACAAGTCCAGACAACCTCTACATCAAGCTATGGCCAAACTTCATGAGCACAAAAGAAGACCGCGAGACAAGCACCACCAAGAGGAAGCTACAGCTACCACCACCACTTCGGCATCTTCGCCAAGTGCTATCAAGGTGTCTTCACCTTTGGACGTACGACATCTTTGCCTCCTTCCCGTGAGCTCGCCTACATCGACATCTTCAAGAACAAGGAGACCGCCTAGAAGCGAGAGCGACACTTCAATCTTCAGAAGCCCAACAAGAAATATGGCCGAGCATGGGAAATTCCCTTTGGTCATGGAGAAAAGCTAGAGGTGCCACATCATATGGGCCTCCAACAACAAGATGGTGACAAGAATGTCGAGCTAGGGCCATCCCCTTCGACTATGGGGACGAGCGCGAACCTCTTCAACAAAATGAACACGGGGCCCCAACTAGACTCATACTCTGAGTCAAGCTACGAGAGCGCACATGAGACCTTCTCTTTAGTCTCATACAAGAGCGATGATTTGCCACATCCTACGACATTCATCTTTGGAGGCGTTATGGACGAGGAGGTTGAGCATGGGACTATCCCTTCAACCAAGGCGGTGATAGGAGTTGAGCATGGAGACATTTGCACCTACGTCTCTCTGACACCCACATATGATGAGATGCCCCAATTTCTGTGTGAGGAGAGACACCATCCTATGAGTGAGATGAGTGATTCCACTATATATGACAATGAGTGAATTTCCTATGAGAGGATGAGTGTGACCACCACTAGCCCCACACTTGAGAGCATGCCACACATCCTATGTGAGGTTGAGAGCCATTTGAGTGAATCCACCAACCATACGAGTGAGAGCATCCAAAAGGGAGTGAGTGAGCCACAACACTTAGTGAGTGAGGTAGTTGATAGGGCATGTGAGGCTACTATGATTTCCAATGACTTAACCACTACTCCAAGTGTGTTTTCTTCTTTGGTGCTAGGTATCATACATGGTGACATGCCTACCCTCGACGAGTCCATCCCTCCAATGGGAAAACCGATGGCCATGGTGGAAGAAGATGCACCCCCACATAGTACCATCGAGTTGCAACCTCACCTACAACACATGAGCGACGCTCCAAAGGTAACATAGGTGATGGTGCTTCTCTTGTCCCACTAGTGGACTATCTTACAAATGATTGCTTGCATGATGATGATCACCTTATGGATGCACCACATACAATGTCTTCTACATGCTTTGATATGCCACCCATTTATGATGAATACGATGGTGAGCATGTTGAATTGCCTAGTTGTGATGTTATGCTCCATAGGATATCATGTGAAAATTCTATTGGTCATATCATGTTTGACAATCCATTAAACTTGCCATATGCTATGAGTGAGATCTCCCATATTTCATCATTAAAATCTCAACATAGTAACTATGCATTCCCCATAAAATTAAATCCCATTTGCACTTATGGCATAAATGACGATATGATGGTCATTGGCTTTTGTTTTTCTTGTGATGATATTGCTAAGCTTCCTTTATAGGATTTGCACAATTCATCTAATATACCATGCCATGATCACATAGAACCAAATAAGCATTGTTTTGGATGTTGTCAATATTCTCCATGTAATGTTTCCATTAATGCTCATGAGGAGACCCTCATAGTTTCCTTATACATATTAGGATATTTTGATGCATTCCATACTTTGCATGATTCCCATGATAGTGTACACCATATGCATTCCATGAATAACAATGCTCTAGATATTGCTCATGATGCATTACACAATTTGAGTCTCCATTATGCCATACATAACAACAAACCTATCATGATGGATGACATGTTTCTATATCGCGCATCTCATTTATTTGAGCATTGGATATTTGGTGCTAACCAACACAAGCACATGCGCATCATAATGTATGATGCGTACATATACCACGCACACACAATTTTCCCTTTGTCTTTGTTTTGTGTAGGTACTTATGAACACTTGTCAACCTCATAATCCCATGCATTGACGAAATGAGCTCTAGAGAGCAATGACGATTTGGGATCCCGTGGATTGTCCTTCCCACCGTTCTCCTTGCGCAACGACTACATGCATCTATTCTACTTGGCTCTCACATGGCTATGGGCTATTTACTACTCACCTTATGCCCATACTATCGTGTTCACTTTGCATGGTATGCCTCTTCACATGATGTGACCCTTGATTGCATCTACCCATGATTCACCATTATGCTACTCCTATGTGTATTTGCAATGTTGGTGGCGATAAATGTTGCTATTACCATGCTTTCCTTGTGCCTCATGCTATTGTTGATTCTTGTGTTGGGAGAGTCATGATATTCCATTGCTATTTATATAGGACTTCTTGCCACTACAATGATGATACATTGCCCATATCTTGATTTAATGCTTGTGCTATGTCATGTGCATTATTCATGACCACTATTTGCACACATGACATGCTTGCCATGATTCCTTCTAGTATGTTGCATCTTTGCACTACTAGGTTGCACCACTTGATCACTATGATTGCTTGCCTCATCGCATCACCCATGGTCCATTCTTACCCGCTTTCTTGGGTCGATGACATATATGTTCATGCCTCTCACTTGATTTGTCTTGATCATTGTCTCTCGTCTCCATTCGTGGAATCTATCATATCCGCTTGTATTGAGTGCCAACTTGCTATGCCTATTGATCGTCGAGACTTGGACATATTACTTGTGATGCATGCTTGTTTGATTGATCCTATTGTATTTGGTTGTTCTCGCATCTTATGCCCCCATACTATGAAATGCTCCCTTGTCCTTTCTTATGATGAGCATGATGCATACACTTGTTGGGTATCTTACCACACGAATGATAGGTTTTGCACTTCCACTAAACTCATTTGTTTTTCCGAGTGTTTGTCATGTTCTTTCGTTTTGAAGGATTCACAAGGTGGTACCATGACGAGACAACTTGGTCATGTGAAGGCGTACATGATGCGTGACACCAACATTTTCGACATTCTCATAAAGGTGAACTCCTTCCCTTTGAACCATCCTCAAATACGTGTATTGGATGGGTCATTCTTTCATTGTTGTTTCCTTCTTTTTGTCTACATGATACATCTCGTGAACAGAGGAGCGCCATTGGAGATTGGCTCTATGGAACTTCAAATTGAGGAGCACTCGGACTTTTTGGATGCACCTTCGAACCTCCACTCATGCCACGCCATCGAGCATTGGTACACCAACACCTCCATATTTGTTGATTGTGCTCACACATGTCATGCTCGATGGACATATCATACTGACCACAAGTTTGCACCCCATGCATGGATTGACTCACATTATGCTTGTCTTGTTGCATCTATTTCCATGCCATCCATGATATATGACCTTGTGCATTTCCTTCGCAAATTTGTTGTGATTTTCCTTGATGGCATATTCATACATCATGATCTTATCGTCAACCATCAATTGCATGATAACATAATCACACTGAGCACTAATTACCATGTTCATGCTTTTGATACACCATCCCATCATGACATCATTTTGCACAATGGTAGAATTTGTAGCTTTGTGCACCATGACAAGCAACATACCATTGTGGGAACGACGAATGAATTTGCACCCATGAATGAATTACATATCATTCTCCATCTTTTGGATAAGCATCATGTGTCCTGCTATGGACAATCTTGCGAAATGTACTCATGCTTACTTGATGGACACTGTGTGTGTGCTAACAATTGTATTTCCAAGTGTACTTTGTGTTTGCTCATTTTGCATGTACCACATACCGGAGACACCTTGGAGTCCTTGGATTGCACAATGTCTTCATCGACGTCCAACTACAAGGCCGCCCATGACAACCGTTTCCATGGTGATGAGGATCAGGATCTAAGGTCGGATCTTTCCCAAGGGGGGTTGGAGATGATGTAGGGCATCCTACGATCATCCCCACGTACACTACATCGAATCTCCAATCCCCAAGAGGACATACGATGAGACCTCGACAATACGCCATTAGACACAAGGTGAACTCGCTCCTCTCCAGTCCGTCACTTTCCACATGTGAAACATGGCTACTACCTCAAATGTATATTCTATGCATGACCAGGAACCAAGAGGAAGACCATGAAGCAGCTAGGAGCATCGGACAAGAAGGCGAGGAATTGAAGCGAGAGAAGGAGCTACTGGGAAGCTACAGCTCTCGGTCGTCCGACGGCCACCGAACGACCAAGCCTTACTGGACGTCCAACGCCTGGAGTCTTCTCCAACCAGAACAACTTCAGTCGAGGCAACCTACAGTGCCCGGACGACCAACCGAGACCAGACGTCCGACGACCATCAGCGATCGGACGACCAACAGTCTCCGGAAATCCAATGATGGCTATCCAGGGCCGAAACACTGGATGTCTGACACGTACCCGATGACCAGACCCTTGCGAGCCACTAGACGTCTGGTACCTGTCAGATGACCGATGCATGTTTGTGCGCGGAGTAACGAGCCAAAGCCCATGTATCCCCCAGTTACCCCTTGATGGCCCTAGACTATATATACTCCTCCACCTCCTCCTAGTTAGGGTTAGCATAGGTTTAGCTCATTTGAGATAGAGATTTTTGCTCATACATATGAATCTACTCCATCAAGAGAGACCGCGGCCTCTACGAAGAAGATCCACCTTGGATTCAAGACCCCTTCATGGGATGACCACTCAAGACCTCCTCACGGAGATGAACTAGTTACCCTATGTATCGTCCCTTGTTGACTTTGAATCGTGTATCTCTTTGTGTTTCGAGGATATAGCACATGTCTAATCGAATCTTATTGGTTTGAGTGATTTATCTAGTGTTTCCCCTTGTGTTTCCCCACATGTTCTTCGTGTTCCTCGTAGGATTACCTCCAAATCGTGAAAGAACGGGCATCTAGGGTTCTACCCTACATCATTGAGGCTGGTGGCTGCGCACTCCGACGAGGAGGCGAGGCGGCGCAATGGGATTGGGATCGGGAGGATCCCGAGGAGCCAGGCGGCGGGGTGCCTTGGGCATGCGGGATGCGGCAGCGGGCCGAGCGGGCCCACAATGGGCTTGGGCGGGCCGTGTGGTTGGGAGCCGGTTGGGAATGACGGGGAAGGGCAACGGGAGTGGTGGAGGGCACCGCTAGGGGATGAGGTGGCGCGAGCGGGTTGGAGGGGAGTGGCGGCTGGTCCGATGGAGGCGCGCCAAGTGGCGTCGGGGTGGTGGCTAGCGCGAAATGCGAGGTGGGAAGCGACTAGGAGGTAGGGGAAGGAGTAGGTTGCCAAAGATGGACAAGGGGTGTCCATATATATTAGATGCTAGGGTTTGGGTTTAGGGGGTGTTTCTGGACCCTTCGATCTCGATCGGACGACACCAGTCAAAAGGGGGGGGGCTAGATGGGTTAGTGGGCTGATTTTACGGGCTCTGTAGGGGTGGTTGGGCTGAGAGGAGAGAAGAGAAGTGCAGCTCGACACGGGTTTCCGAATACCAAAAATGTCCGACGGTTAGACCGACTATAATGCCGCTATAGTCATCCGCTAGGGCATACCTACACCATAGCAACACCACACGCCAACTTTCAACCTATTCCGACGAAAAAGTTATCCCACTTATAAAATCATATTTCGAAGGTGCGGCGGGCGCATGCGAGTGTCGTTGGGCTCAGAACGGACAACAGAGAGAACTGGGAGACCTGCACGGATGCAAGTTTTGAAAAACATGCAGATGAAATGCACATGATGACATGGCAAAGTGCAACACGCAAGCGAATGACATGGTAATGATAGAGAATAACTGGAAGACATATGGTGCATCGGTCTCGGGGCATTACATGCATCCTTTCTCAGCTTCATATTCTCAGCAACAGGATGGTTGTCATCATGATCTGGAATCTTTGGCTTTAACTTTCTTAGCACTTGGGATTCTTCCTCTTCTCGAACCTCTGGCACTGGGGCCTTGTTCTTCTCAGCAGTAGAAATGTTTCTTATGGATCTCTTGGGTGCAGTTGACTTGGATGCATGAGCTTGAGTTGGAGGCTTGGGGCTGTCTTGGGTTTAGATGGAGCAACCCCAGACTTGATGGCATCCCCCATGAGTTGGCTCTTCCACCTCCTCTTCCTCATCAGACCCTCTCATCATGGAAGATCTGCCAATGACTCTAGCCATAGTCTTCTTGACTCTCTCCTTCCTTTTCTTTCCTCCAGCATCCTCTTCCTCTCTTGGTTCAAGAGTGAACTCCATGGTTTCTTGAGTGGACGCTCCGGCTTTAGGCATGGGCTTCCTCTGGGCAGGAGCCTTCTTATGCATACCAGGCTTGATGGCAGCAGCAGCAGCTTGCTCCTTCTTGAGCACTTTCTTCTTTGAGGTTACCTCCTCATCAACAACAAATTCCTGATCTATAGAATCTGGGGTTCTCTTCTTCCTTGTCCCTGTTGCAGCCTTAGGCAAATTGCTTGGGGTGCTTCTGCTACCTTCATCATAGCTGTTGTTGGAGGGTCCAGTGCCCTCACTGAGATTCACCTGCTCCTCTGACCTATTCTGACAGTCACTGCCTTCTGACATGGTTGAAACTGACCTTGTGGATAGATGGGTATAGGTAGAGTGGATGAGCATCACAAAGCACAACTATTTTTGCAAAAAGTTGAGACAAAAACTTAATTTTAGTTTTCTACAGAAAACATTTCGGAGATACTGATATGTCAAACTTTGTGACACCGAAGCAACTTTAGAGTCTAAATATACAATTCCGTTAGACCAAAATGTAGTTCGGTGACTCCGAGATGCTAGGGTTACATAGAGAAAGTGAACCCGGTCACACCGATTCGTACACTTCTGTCAGACCGAGTAGTACATGTGCAATGGCCTGAGCCAAATCGGTGAGACCGAAATATTCAGATTGGTCGGTCCGAGATGAGTTTGGCGGAAACCTAACCCTAAGTTTTTGCATCAAATCTATTCTAGAGGAAGTTTTCGATGGATAGATTGATCTCAATTGTGGCAAGAAACTATGCATTGATCTTTGTGTAAGAATTAGAGTTAAAGAAAACGCAAAGAGTTCGAGTCGGTACCCTATCTTGGCGATGAACTCGCTACGGCGACAATGGCGGTGGAGATTCCCGTTGACGGCAACAAAGACCAGTGGCGGGAGGACACTGGCGACGACAGAGATGATCTGAAGACCAGAAGGGGGTAGAGCTGGGTAGGCGCGGTTGGGTGTTTGAAGACATTTCCAAAATTCAACCCGCGGCGTATATATACCCAGTCACTGTCGGTGTGACCGAGTGGAATGACTCAGCGGTACCGAGATGTAGAATCGTAAGAGGTTACTGCAACTCAGTGAGACCAAACTATTCTAATCATTGCACTGAGGTGAAAACCTAGGTAAACTTAATGATTTTGGTGGGACCAAAAAGAATGAATCGGTCAGACCGAAAGCCATTAAGAGGTTTTGGAAGTTTAAGCCCTTGACATATCGGTGGCTCCAAGTGCTCCTCACCCGGAGGTTCCGAATTCGACTTGTTCAGACTTTGTGATGTAACAGGAATAGAGTTTGAGACAAGAAAACTATAGATAGCTAGAGGGAGTTCTTAGGCATTCTTGTCCATCCATTTGAAAAAAAACAAACAAACAAAGCAACAAATGTATGTCCTTGAATGAAGAAAATTATGCAACCAACATGCCCAAACACACTAGCAAATGAAATATGTTGCAAAGCATGCACAAACACTCTAGCATCTATCAAACAATTAGAGATGATTAAGTCATCTATATATGAGTATATTGACTGAGGAGTCCAATGAGAACATTTGATCGTAGGTCATACTCATCGTTTAAGCACAAGTGGGGTTTCCACTTTTACATAAAGAATTGTTGTGTTTACACCATTATAGTTGCTTTAGCTCAATTCTTATAGCGAAGCTCCCCCTAGAAGTGATATTCCCCCAAGAGGGATGAACCAAATTTGGGTTTTGTCGATGATGACTTCATGTAGGTGTTGAAGATGTAGATGCTCAATGTTGATGTAGATCATTTGGAGCAATCCATTGGAGTGAGTTGCACTTTCAATACCTACATGGGTTAGTCCCACAAGGAACATACAAGGATATCCAAAGACATAGAGTGAAATACACATATGATGATGTCCATGAACACATTAGGTTATGAGGGAGTCCTGGATTAGGGGGTCTCCGGACAGCTGGACTGTCTCCATTGGCCGGACTGCTAGACTATGAAGATACAAGATTGAATACTTCGTCTCGTGTCCGGATGGGACTCTACTTGGCGTGGAAGGCAAGCTAGGCAATACGGATATGGATATCTCCTCCTTTGTAACCGACCTTGTGTAACCCTAACCCTCCTCGGTGTCTATATAAACCGAAGGGTTTTAGTCCGTAGGACAACAACCATAACATACAATCATACCATAGGCTAGCTTCTAGGGTTTAGCCTCTCTGATCTCGTGGTAGATCTACTCTTGTACTACCCATATCATCAATATTAATCAAGCAAGACGTAGGGTTTTACCTCCATCAAGAGGGCCCGAACCTGGGTAAAACATTATGTCCCCTGCCTCCTGTTACCATCCGGCTTAGACGCACAGTTCGGGACCCCCTACCCGAGATCCGCCGGTTTTGACACCGACGGTCCTCGTGATGTGAGCCATGAAAATCAAGACCAGGCGGGCGCCAGCGCGTGCAGCATCCTTGTTTCCTCTTTTGTGCCAAGGGGGAAAGCGCAGGCATGGAGTACCAAGGCATCAAGCAAAGGTTTCCATATTGGTGCAACGAGACCAAGACCAGAAGGACGGCAAGACGGAGGTCACCATGGAGCCCAAGACGGCGTCACCACCAGAGCCTTTGTAACTGACCTTGTGTAACCCTAACCTCTCCGGTGTCTATATAAACCGGAGGGTTTTAGTCCGTAGGACAACATACAATCATACCATAGGCTAGCTTCTAGGGTTTAGCCTCTCTGATCTCGTGGTAGATCTACTCTTGTACTACCCATATCATCAATATTAATCAAGCAGGACGTAGGGTTTTACCTCCATCAAGAGGGCCCGAACCTGGGTAAAACATCGTGTTCCCTGCCTCTTGTTACCATCCGGCCTAGATGCACAGTTCAGGACCCCCTACCCGTGATCCGCCAGTTTTGACACCGACATTGGTGCGTTCATTGAGAGTTCCTCTGTGTCGTCGCCGTTAGGCTTGATGGCTCCTACTATCATCGATAGCGATGCGGTCCAGGGTGAGACTTTTCTCCCGGGACAGATCTTCGTATTCGGCGGCTTTGCACTACAGGCTAATTCGCTTGGCCATCTGGAGCAGGTTGAAAGCTACGCCCCTGGCCATTAGGTCAGATTTAGAAGTTTGAATTACACGGCCGACATCCGTAGAGACTTGATCTTCGACGGATTCGAGCCGCAGCCGGGCGCGCCGCACTGTCGCAATGGGTATGACCTAGCTCTGCCGGCGAACAGTACCCCAGAGGCTGCACCCGCATCAGCTCCGACCCTTAGCTCGGAGCCAACTGTGCTAGTCGAGGACGGGTGGTTGGACACCGCCTCAGGGGCTGCATTCTCAACGGCGATCGAGCCGAACACCATCCTAAACCTCTGCGCAGCCCGTAACTCCAAGGAGCCGGACTCTTTTCTGGACCCCGAACCATCCGCGCCCTTGCCAATCGAATCTGATTGGGCGCCGATCATGGAATTCACCACCGCGGATATCTTTCAGCACTCGCCCCTTGGTGACATTCTGAATTCACTAAGGTCTCTTTCTTTGTCAGGAGAGCCCTGGCCGGATTATGGCCAGCAGGATTGGGATGCGGACGACGAAGAAATTCGACGCCCACCCACCACCCACTTGGTAGCCACTATCGATGATTTAACTGACATGCTCGACTTCGACTCCAAAAACATCAACGGTATGGACGACGATGCAGGAGATGAACATGAACCAGAGCCTATAGGGCACTTGAAAGCCACCCCGTCATATGATGTATACATGGTGGACACACCAAAAGACGACGACCAGGAACGGAAGGACGCACCGAAGGCTTGTCCCCTCGAGAAGCAGTCAAAGCGGCGGCATAAGCGCCGCCCCAAATCCCGCCTTGGTAGATACAATGATCATACAGACCCAGCGCTAGAGCAGGGTGAGGCATTGTCGAACCACGACAACATGGAGAATCAAACCGAACAAACAAATTCTGTCAAAGATAATAGTCCGGACGACATAACACCGGACAGACACCCGGAGCAGCAGAATGCCCGTCAAAGGCTTGTTGCCACCGCGAGGAGTCTGAAAAGGTAGAAGCAAAGGCTCAAGGCTGCGCATGACACACTCCAAATCAGATGGAGTAAAGTACTCAACACAACAGCGAAGTACGGCGGCAATCGCCCCACCAAGAGCTACCCAAAGCGGAAGTTGCTACCTGAATTCGATGAGGAGGCCGTAGACCCCCCACAACCAAAAATTAAAACAGCCATCTGGCCGGATAGACGACCTCATGGCCAATATAAAGCGGCAAGCAACACCGCACATAAGCCAATGCGCGGTCTACGCGAGGGCTCGCATCAAAAGGACGGTGAAACCAGATCCATCTATGGACCATGCAAGCGTGCTCCAGCATACGATGCAACACAACAAACATCCGAACAACGTGGTACACCCAGATACAAGGGTGCCGCACACCCCCTATGTTTCACCGATGAGGTGCTGGACCATGAATTTCTAGAGGGATTCAAACCTGTAAACATAGAGGCATACGACGGAACAACAGACCCTGGCGTCTGGATTGAGGACTATATCCTCCATATCCATATGGCTCGGGGATATGATCTCCACGCCATAAAGTATTTACCCCTTAAAATCAAAGGGCCAGCTCGGCACTAGCTTAAAAGCCTCCCCGAAAACTCCATCGGAAGCTGGGAAGAGCTCGAAGACGCTTTTCGGGCAAATTTTCAAGGGACTTATGTCCGACCTCTGGACGCGGACGATTTGAGTCATATAACTCAATAACCCGGAGAGTCAGCCCGAAAACTTTGGAACAGGTTTCTTACTAAAAAGAACCAAATCATCGACTGTTCGGACGCCAAAGCCTTGGCAGCTTTTAAGCATAGCGTCCGTGACGAATGGCTTGCCAGACACCTCGGCCAAGAAAAGCCGAGAACAATGGCAGCATTAACAAGCCTCATGACCCGCTTTTGCGCGGGTGAGGACAGCTGGCTAGCCAGATGCAGCACCAGCGACCCCAGTACATCAGAAGTTAGAGATGGAAACGGGAAATCACGGCGCAACAGCAATAACAAACGCCGGAATAAAGAAGACAACATGAAGAGCGCGACAGTAAACGCCGGATTCAAAAGCTCTCGGCCAGGTCAGCATAAGCCGCCCTTTAAAGGCGCCAGAGACGAACTGTCCAGCTTAAATAAAATTCTGGACAAAATATGTCAGATCCATAGCACCCTCGGTAAACCTGCCAATCATACCCACAGAGAATGTTGCGTCTTCAAGCAGTCCGGCAAGCACAACGCCATACACAAGGGGAAGATACACCAAGCGAAGACGAGGATGAGCCTCTCAAGCAAGACACTGGGGAACAAAAGAAATTTCCACCAGAAGTCAAAACAGTAAACGTGTTACACGTGATCAAGGGGAGAAACAAAATGGCACTCCCAGAAAATTATGCCCAAGGGCCTATCATCGCGGAGTCCTGCCACTGGTCGTCTCAATCGATCACTTTCGACCATCGTGACTACTCAGCAAGTATCCGGCGTGCAGGATGGGCTGCCCTGGTATTAGACCCAATAATTGATGGGTACCACTTCACACGAGTCCTGATGGACGGTGGCAACAGTCTAAACCTGATATACCAGAACACAATCTGCGAAATGGGGATAGACCCAACAAAAATTTGCCAAAGCAATACTACCTTTACAGGAGTAACGCCGGGCCCAGGGGCTCATTGCACGGGCTCCCTGCTACTAAAGGTTATATTCGGCTTCCCTGATAACTTCTGTAGCAAACATTTAACCTTCCACATAGATCCGTTCCAAAGTGGCTATCAAGCACTACTCGGACGCGAAGCTTTCGTTCGCTTTAATGCAATACCGCACTACGCTTCCCTCACACTCAAGATGCCCGGCCCACGTGGCATCATTACAGTGAACGGAAGTATTAAGCGATCTTTGCGTGCCGAAGAGAGTGGCAGCCGCACAATAAAAACGGCCCGACCAACTAAAGCATTTATCAGGTCGTCAAGACCTCGGACATGGTTAGACGAGTCCGGGGCAGCTATATGTAATGCATACCGGATCAATGGTCACACCCCTATTACACATACACGGGGCTCAATGCGCGTAGACAAGTGGCAATTTTTACTCATCTTGAATTATACATGGTTTCTTTAAAAACTATCTTTTTGCATGACAACTTTTTCACCTAAGTTCCTCTCTTTTACAGATGATCATCGTGCTACCCCCGTCCAGGATACGACACAACAGAGACATAGGCGCAGACGTGCAGCAGGGACCCGCCCCAAGGATTCTTTTTAGATTAAGACCCTGCGTAAACCTTTTTTACTGTCTCTTGTTGATACACATCCACCGAATTCTCAACACAATTGAGAAGGATGCTGGCGTCTTGGCATGTGGCCACGTCAGAATAATGCACGTACCTGGACACAAGGGGCTTCTTACAAAGGGCACTATTTCGGCCCGGTTTATACCATAAAGACCGAATACCTTAGGGAGTGTTTGGCGTCGTGAGTTTGGCCTTATATGCATCAGCTCCGAATCATTGTCTTTGGTCAAATGTTGGGTTTTGTAACGCCCCGAGACCGATGTGCCAGGTGTCCTCCAGTTATTCGCTGTTGTTGCCTTGTCATTGCTTGCGTGTCATGCATTTGCATATCATGTCATCATGTGCATTTCATTTGCATACATGTTCGTCTCATGCATCCGAGCATTTTCCCCGTTGTCCGTTTTGCAGTCCGGTGCTCCTATGTCACCTGGTGCCCCTTTCTACCTCTTTTTGTGTGCGGGTGTTAATCGTTATCGAATTGGACCGAGACTTGCCAAGAGGCCTTGTTTTACTACTGGTAGACCCCCTCTCAAGTTTCGTACCATTTGGACTTCGTTTGATACTCCAACGGTTAACCAAGGGACCGAAAAGGCCTCGTGTGTGTTGCATCCCAACACCTCTCCAAAGTGGCCCAAAACCCACATAAACCTCCTCCATCATCTCGGTCGTTCGATCACGATCACGTGGCCGAAAACCGCACCTCATTTGGACTCTCCTAGCTCCCTCTACCTATAAATATGTGTCTCCCTCCAAAAATTCCGCGCAGATCAAACCCTAACTTTTCCCCTCGCGCCGCCGGACACTTCTTCCACCACCGGACGCGTCCAGCCTCCACCTCACTTCGACCAATGGCGCGCTGCCACGTCACTGTCGCTGCCGCCCTCGTCCTATCAGCTTGCACCACATCATCCCGCGCATCTCTCTCCTCCCGCCGCGGCCCGTGGGGCCCGAGGCAGGACCGCCCGGGCCCGAAGCCGCCCACCGCCGCGCTCGCGCGCCCCACGTGCCGTCCTTTCCCGCCGCATACAGCGCGCCTCGCCGCCGCCGCCTTCACCGGTCCCGCGCCACCCCGCCGGCTC
>NC_041384.1:271578366-271621108 GCF_002162155.2 Triticum dicoccoides
CTCGACGCCGGCGCCACCACGACTCCGGCCGCCCTCCATCCTCTCCCTTGCCGGCCGGATCCACACCTCCGGCGAGCTCAGCCATTGTTCCAGCGAGATCCACCGCCATCTCAATCCGCGTGCCCCGGATCCAGATCTGGATGAACTAGGGTTGACTTTCTGCCCTAATCTCAGTAACTTTTTGGCATTTTCATCAGCTCATAACTCCCTCACCGTAGCTCTGTTTTGAGCGTTTGGCATATAAAAATGTTCGCCACGACAAGTAAATCGTTTCATCTCATTGCATCGTTTCCATTTGAGCTCATCTTGATGCCCGAAATGCTGTTGGAAGAGGGCTATGTGAGGAATTTGGCAGATCCGTTTTAGCAAATAGGTTTTTGTCATTTTTGCCATGATTAATGTGTGCATGCTATGATCCTGAGCTCTACATGTGTTTTGTTATATGCCATGCCATCTTTACAGAGGTGTTTGCCATGTATTTTTGTGATATTTGTGGTGACTAGTACAAGCTTGCAAAGTAGCGTAATCGGTAATGCTGATTTCAGGGACTTAGAATTTCACCAAGTCCTTGTCCTGTTTTTGTTGTTATGCCATATGTTCATGTTATTTCCTAGTGATCCATGCCTCTTTTGAGGATGATCAGTAAGGTTGTTTTGTTAAGATTGTGGTGCTCTATCCATCCATGTCTTTGTTTTCATTTATGGAGCACCCTAGATTGAGTCAATCGAGCAATACTTTTGCTATAAAGTGAATCCTGGCAGATTGTTGACATGTTTAGCGATTTTGCCGAGGATGTTGCTATTGATCCGTGCATGCTATGTTGTTGTTCTTGCCATGTCTAGCTTCTATGCCATGTCTTCTTGATGGGTGTATGCTTAGTTTGTCCTGCCATGCTTTGTAGTGAGTGCGTCGAGCTCGTAAACATGCCTACTCGTTATCTGATTTGCCATGCTCCAGTTTTTCACTAAGTCTGAATCTGTTTATGTTTTTGCCATGTTCACATGCTTGCAATTGTATTTTCTGATCCCTTTTGGCTCATGGTCACTAAGGGACTTTTGTTAAGTGCTTCGAGTAGCTTCATTCTGTGCCTTGCTTTGCCATGTTAAGTTCTTGTAGCATGTAGTTTTCATGCTCTAAAGTGCGCTTCCTGATGATAAATTCCAGACTTGTGTTAATTTCACTAAGTCTGAAACCTGTTATTATTTGCACTTTTGCCATGTTTGTTTGAGCTTGCTATTGAGTGAATTATCCGTAGCTCAGTGTCCATCTTTTGTCAAGCATCTTGAGTGGATCCCTGCCATGTATTTTGTTGCCATGTTTGAGTGCTGTAGCATATTTATCTTGATGCATTTAGATGGTCACTTACTGATTATCGTAGACCGGTGCCATATTTGTTTTGCTTGCCATTTCCAAACCGTGCATCCGATTCCGGTGATCTTTAAATCGATTTCAACCGAAATCACCTCACCTTTCCAGTGGAACTCTTGGATTTCTAAGTTGGGGCCAGGTTCAATCATTCCTTGTCAAATCATGCATATGCATCGCATACCGCATCCCGCATATCATACCATGTTCTTGTGTTGGTTGTTTACTATGTTGTGTGCTTCTTTCCGGTGTTGCTTCTTCGGGTTGGTTCCGATTACGTCGCGTTTGTGAGGACCCGTTTGACTACATCCGTTTGTCTTCTTCATGGACTCGTTCTTCTTCCTTGCGGGATTTCAGGCAAGATGACCATACCCTCGAAATCACTTCTATCTTTGCTTGCTAGTTGCTCGCTCTTTTGCTATGCCTATGCCGCGATACCTACCACTTGCTTATCATGCCTCCCATATTGTTTAAACCAAGCCTCTAACCCACCTTGTCCTAGCAAACCGTTGTTTGGCTATGTTACCGCTTTGCTCAACCCCTCTTATAGCGTTGTTAGTTGCAGGTGAAGATTCGAGCTTGTTCCATGTTGGAACATGGATATTTTGTTGGGATATCACAATATCTCTTATTTAATTAATGCATCTATATACTTGGTAAAGGGTGGAAGGCTCGTCCTTATGCCTGGTGTTTTGTTCCACTCTTGCCGCCCTAGTTTCCGTCATATCGGTGTTATGTTCCCGGATTTTGCGTTCCTTACGCGGTTGGGTTATAATGGGAACCCCTTGACAGTTCACCCTGAATAAAACTCCTCCAGCAATGCCCAACATTGGTTTTACCATGCACAACCTAGCCTTTTCTTTCCCTTGGGTTCTGCAGACTCAAGGGTCATCTTTATTTAAACCCCCCCGAGCCAGTGCTCCTCGGAGTGTTGGTCCAAACTAGAGCCCCGTGCAGCGCCCCCTCGGGGAAACTCGAGGTTTGGTTTTAATTGTATGGAGTGCTCATCTGAGTGTGCCCTGAGAACGTGATATGTGCAGCTCCTATCAGGATTTGTCGGCACATTCGGGCGGTGTTGCTGGACTTGTTTTACCATTGTCGAGGATGTCTTGTAACCTAGATGCCGAGCCTGATCGGATTGTCTTGGGAGAAGGAATATCCTTCGTTGACCGTGAGAGCTTGTGATGGGCTAAGTTGGGACACCCCTGCAGGGATTTGAACTTTCGAAAGTCGTGACCGCGGTTATGGGCAGATGGGAATTTGTTAATGTCCGGTTGTAGAAAACCTGAAGTTGATCTTAATTAAAATACATCAACCGCGTGTGTAACCGTGATGGTCTCTTCTCGGCAGAGTCCGGGAAGTGAACACGGTGTTGGAGTTATGCTTGACGTAGGTTGTTCTAAGATCACTTCTTGATCATAGTTGTTCGATCGTGATTTGCCTTCTCTTCTCGCTCTCTTTTGCATATGTTAGCCACCATATATGCTAGTCGCTTGCTGCAGCTCCACCTCATACCTTTTACCTTACCCATAAGATTAAACAGTCTTGATCGCGAGGGTGTGAGATTGCTGAGTCCCCGTGACTCACAGATACTTCCAAAACCAGTTTGTAGGTGCCGTTGGACCATGAAGATGACGTAACCAAGCTCAAGGAGGAGCTCTATGAAGATCGTGTTCTTTATGTTGTTCCGTTTTCCAGTTGATCAGTAGTGGAGCCCAGTTGGGGTCGGTCGGGGATCTGTGTAGCATTTGGGGTAGTCTTCTTTTATTGGGGTTCCATAGTCGGACCTTGATTGTATCTGGATGATGCAATGCTTTATTCTTGTATTGTGTGAAGTGGCAATTGTAAGCCAACTATGTATCTCTGTCCCTTATGTATTACATGGGTTGTGTGAAGATTACCTCACTTGCGACATTGCTTTCAATGCGGTTATGCCTCTAAGTCGTGCTTCGACCGTGGGAGATATAGCCGCATCGAGGGCATTACAAGTTGGTAATCAGAGCCTTCCCTGACTTTAGGAGCCCCCTGCTTGATCGAATCGTTGGTGTTGTTGAGTCTAGACAAATGTTTTGAGTCATTTAGGATTATATATATCGAACAGTTAGGAATTATTTTTACTCCTCAGTCCCTTCGTCGCTCTGGTGAGGCATCCTGACGTAGAGTTTTGACTCTTCTCTTCTCAAATTTCACTAAAAAAAATTTAGGATCACGCGGGTATCTTGGAATCGTTCCGATGGTTTTGTGACGAGAACATTGTTCTTGGTGCCTCCTGTCATTTAGGGGTTGTGGCAGTGTCCCGGGGAGTTGAGCTCCAAGGTGTTATCGTCACAATTTTATCATTGAGATTCTGGAATACCTGAGTTTAGTTTCCCCGACATCGAAAATCTCTTTTATGCAGTTGTTGCTGAGATAACCTCGACGCCACCCAGTACTGGGGCAGGAGTTCGGGAGTATTTCCATAACTCGTATAACGGATGCTTTTCGAAGGTTGAGGTAGACGATTTCCGAAGGTTTCTTGGTTATGTGTTGAAGGATGGATACATCTGGATGTAGGATTTGCTAGATTTGGGTGAGATATTATGCTTCCCCTGTATCCCCAACACCTGATTGCATAACCGGAAAATTTCGGGAGTTTATAAGTGGGAATTCAAGTAGCTCTTAGGATATCTTTCTGACAGATGTATGATATGAAATTGGGGTTCGACGTCTAGTGGTCCGCCTATTCACGGTCGGTTTTACAGTGGTCTCGTTGTGTCTTAAAGAGTCCTTGGCTATGCCGACTCGGGGACGCTTCGTATGTCATGTGCACTGCCTTGTACATGATGGTGTTGTACGATCGAGCCCGTGTAGGCCCCACCACGAAAACTTTGGACGAAATCTCTATCATATGTTTGTTCCGGCTTATACTGCAAGCCAATCCTTTGTTTTGTTTCGAGTTGTGGTATTCGAGTTGCTTCGAAGTCAAATTTTGATTCCATACCTTCCCCAAATGGTGTTCTCATACTCCGATGTGAATACCAATCCTTCTTGATCATCAAGATTGTTTTGTCAATCCTTTTTAACCGGCGTGCTTCTCTTCAAGTGGATCCGATCATTTCAACATCGGCAAGATCAACTCAGTTTTCGTCAACGGTGTTTGTTTCATCCGTCTCCAAGTTGCCTTTGTTTTCCCGCCCACCCACCCCTTTTTTCTTCAAGGACTCAGACTTCTTAATAAAGTATCCATTTTATTCGTGTGAAGTCTCTTCATTCTTTTGTTTCTATGTTCTTATCCGGTGATTCTCATGAAGATCCTAACGGAGCCTCAACTTCATCATTATTCGTTCTTTTTCTCCTCCGGTGGATTCAATTCAAGCTTTTGGTGCTTCTTTACCCTTCTCCTCATTTCTATGCCTTTTCGTGCTGGTGGACCTCTTAATCGTCCATTTCTCGCTATTCAATGATTCTGGAGTGCTAAAGATATCTTAGAAAGATCTTCTTGTCTTTCAAGATCAGTTCAACCTATTTCGAGGTTGTTATCTCATTCTAGCCATTTAAATCTTACCGGTGCATTCTCTCTTTTAAATCGTTCTACGGTGTTTCTTTTGAGTGGGCCCTAACCCACAGGTGTTGCTTGTGGGTGACTAGTAGTGTTGATTACATCTTGTAGTTGATTACTATATGGTTTATTCGGTGGAAGATTATATGTTCAGATCCATTATGCTATTTAATACCCCTCTGATCTTGAGCATGATTATCATTTGTGAGTAGTTACTTTTGTTCTTGTGGTCACGGGAGAAATCATGTTGCAAGTAATCATGTGAACTTGATATGTGTTCGATATTTTGATAGTATGTATGTTGTGATACCCTTAGTGGTGTCATGTGAACGTCGACTACATGACACTTCACCATATTCAGGCCTAAGGGAATGCATTGTGGAGTAGCAATTAGATGATGGGTTGCGAGAGTGACAGAAGCTTAAACCCCAGTTTATGCGCTATTCTGTATGGGACGATTGGATCCAAAAGTTTAATGCTATGGTTAGAATTTATTCTTAATGCTTTTCTTGTAGTTGCGGATGCTTGCGGCAGTGTTAATCATAAGTAGGAGGTTGTTCAAGTAAGAATATCACCTAAGCACCGGTCCACCCACATGTCAAATTATCAAAGTACTGAACATGAATTAATCCAACATGATGAAAGTGACTAGATGAAATTCCCATGTACCCTCAAGAACGCTTTGCTTATCATAAGAGACCATTTTTGCATATCCTTTGCCTCAAAAGGATTGGGCTACCTTGCTGCAATTTTGTTACTACTATCGTTACTTGCTCGTTACAAATTACCTTGCTATCAAACTACTCTTCTACTTACAATTTCGGCACTTGCAGACATTACCTTGCTGAAAACCACTTGTCAGTTCCTTGTTCTCCTCGTTGGGTTCAACACTCTTACTTACAGAAAAGAGCTATAATTTATCCCCTATACTTTCGGTCATCAAGGCTATTTTCTGGCGCCGTTGCCGGGGAGTGAATCGCCTTTGGTAAGGAAACATTTATATAGTGTGCTGAAATTTATTGTCACTTGTTACAATGGAAAACAATCCATTGAGGGGTTTGTTCGGGGTATCTTCACCTCGACCGGAACCACAATTAGCTACCCCTCAACCTACTGCACCTGCTGAAAATATTGAATATGAAATTCCTTTGGGTATGATAGAACAACTGCTAGCTAATCCTTATGCAGAAGATGGAAGCGAACATCCTGATATGCACTTGATATATGTAGAACAAATTTGTGGATGGTTCAAGCTTGCAGGTTTACCCGGACATGAAGTTATGAAGAAGGTTTTCCCTTTATCTTTGAAGGGAAAAGCATTGGCATGCTATAGGCTATGCGATTATATTGGATCTTGGAATTGGAATCGATTGAAATTGGGGTTCCACTAAATTTTTTATCCTATGCATCTAGTTCATCATGATCGGAATTATATATATAATTTTTGGCCTCGTGAAGGGGAATGTATCGCTCTAGCTTGGGGGAGGCTTAAGTCAATGTTATATTCATCCAATCATGAGCTCTCAAGAGAAATTATTATCCAGAGTTTTTATGCTCAGCTTTCTCGTAATGATCAAACCATGCTTGATATTTCTTGTGCTGGTTCTTCTATGAAGAAGACTATTGAATTCTAGTGGGATCTTTTGGAAAGAATTAAATGCAACTCTGAAGATTGGGAACTCAACAAAGGTAAAGAGTCAGGTATTAAACTTAAGTATGATTGTGTTAAATATTTTATGGATACCGACGCTTTTCAAAAGTTTAGCACTAAATATGTACCTGACTATGAGATAGTAGCCTCCTTTTGTTAATCATTTGCTACTCATGTATAGGGGATAAAGTTTAGCACTAAATATGTATAAATATCACCCACCTATTAAATAAGAAATCAAAGAACCGGTACCAGTTAAAGAAGAAACTATACTTTACAATGTTGATCCAGTTGTTCCTTCTACTTATATTGAGAAACCACTCTTCCCTGTTAGGATAAAGGAACATGCTAAAGTTTCAACTATGGTTAACAAAAGCTATGTTAGAACACTTAAACTTGATGAACAAATCAAAGTAGAACCTAGTATTTCTATGGTTAAAGATCTCTAGGAAGAAGATATGGATGGGCATGTTATTTACTTCCGTGAAGAAGCTGCTAGAATTGCCAAACCTGATAAAAAGGATAAACATAGACCTGTTGTTGGCATGCATGTTGTCTCAGTTAAAATAGGAGATCATTGTTGTCATGGTTTATGTGACATAGGTGCTAGTGTGAGTTCTATTCCTTACACCTTGTCAAGAAATTATGAATGACATAGCACCCGCAGAGATAGAAGACATAGATGTTACTATTAAACTTGCTAATAGAGATACTATATCACCAATTGGGATTGTTAGAGATGTTGAAGTCATGTGTGGGAAAATAAAATACCCTACTGATTTTCCTGTTCTTGGTTCCCCACAAGATGATTTTTGTCCCATTATCTTTGGTAGACCTTTCTTGAACACCGTTAATGATAAGATAGATTCTGAGAAACAAACTGTCGGTGTTAGTTTTGGTGATGAGTCTCGTGAGTTTAATTTTTCCGAATTTAGTAGAAAGCTTCATCAAAAAGAATTGCCTAGTAAGGATGAATTAATTGGTCTTGCTTCTATTGTTGTGCCAACTACTGATCCTTTAGAACAATATTTGCTAGACCATGAAAATGATTTTCATATGCATGAAAGAAACGAAATAGATATGATTTTCTTTGAACAACGTCCTCTGCTTAAACACAATTTTCCTATTGAAACTCTAGGAGGTCCTCCTCCACCCAAAGTTGATCCTGTGTTTGAATTAAAACAATTACCAGACACTCTAAAATATGGTTATTGATGTCTACTACACAACCTTCTTCTTGTAGACGTTGTTGGGCCTCCAAGTGCAGAGGTTTGTAGGACAGTAGAAAATTTCCCTCAAGTGGATGACCTAAGGTTTATCAATCCGTAGGAGGCGTAGGATGAAGATGGTCTCTCTCAAGCAACCCTGCAACCAAATAACAAAGAGTCTCTTGTGTTCTCAACACACCCAATACAATGGTAAATTGTATAGGTGCACTAGTTCGGCAAAGAGATGGTGATACAAGTGGTATATGGATAGTAGATATGGGTATTTGTAATATGAAATTATAAAAACAGCAAGGTAACTAATGATAAAAGTGAGCGTAAACGGTATTGCAATGTGTTGAAACAAGGCCTAGGGTTCATACTTTCACTAGTGTAAGTCCTCTCAACAATAATAACATAATTGGATCACATAACTATCCCTCAACATGCAACAAAGAGTCACTCCAAAGTCACTAATACCGGAGAACAAACAAAGAGATTATGGTAGGGTACGAAACCACCTCAAGGTTATTCTTTCCAATCAATCCGTTGGGCTATTCCTATAGGTGTCACAAACAGCCCTAGAGTTCGTACTAGAATAACACCTTAAGACACAAATCAACCAAAACCCTAATGTCACCTAGATACTCCAATGTCACCTCAAGTATCTGTGGGTATCATTATGTGATATGCATCACACAATCTCAGATTCATCTATTGAACCAACACATAGAACCTCAAAGAGTGCCCCAAAGTTTCTACCGGTGAATCACGACGAAAACGTGTGCCAACCCCTATGCATAGGTTCATGGGCGGAACCCGCAAGTTGATCACCAAAACATACATCAAGTGAATCACGTGGTATCCCATTGTCACCACAGATACGCATGACAAGACATACATCAAGTGTTCTCAAATCTTTAAAGACTCAATCCGATAAGATAACTTCAAAGGGGAAACTCAATTCATTACAGGAGAGTAGAGGGGGAAAGAAACATCATAGGATCCAAATATAATAGCAAAGCTCGCGATACATCAAGATCATATCACCTCAAGAACACGAGAGAGAGAGATCAAACACATAGCTACTGGTACATACCCTCAGCCCCGAGGGAGAACTACTCCCTCCTCGTCATGGAGACCACCGAGATGATGAAGATGTCCACCGGAGAGGGAGTGCCCCCTCCGGCAGGGTGCCGGAATGGGTCTAGATTGGCTTTTGGTGGCTATGGAGGCTTCTGGCGGCGGAACTCCCGATCTATTATGCCCTTATATGTTTTGGGGGTATATGGAGATATATAGGAGGAAGAAGTACGTCAGGGGGGCGATGAGGGGCCCACGAGGGTGGAGGGCGCGCCCTGGGGGGGTGGGTGCGCCCCCCTACCTCGTGGCCTCCTCGCAGGTCCCCCGACATGCACTCCAAGTCTTCTGGGCTTCTTTCCTTCCAAAAATGAGTTCAGTGAAGTTTCAGGTCAATTGGACTCTATTTGATTTTCCTTTTCTTTGAAAGCCTAAAACAGGGTAAAAAAAAACTGGCACTGGGCTCTGGGTTAATAGGTTAGTCCCAAAAAATGATATAGAAGTGTATAATAAAGCCCACAAACATTCAAAATAGTAGATAATATAGCATGGAGCAATCTAAAATTATAGATACGTTGGAGACGTATCAGCATCCCCAAGCTTAATTCCAGCTCTTCCTCGAGTAGGTAAATGATAAAAGAAAGAATTTTTGATGTGGAATGCTAGTTGGCATAATTTCAATGCAATTGTTCTTAATTGTGGTATGAATATTCAGATCCGAAAGATTCAAGACAAAAGTTCATATTGACATAAATATGATAATACTTCAAGCATACTAACTAAGCAATTATGTCTTCTCAAAATAACATGGCCAAAGAAAGTTCGTCCCTACAAAATCATATAGTTTAGTCATGTTTCATTTTGTTCACACCAGAATGCTCTCATCATGCACAACCCCGATGACAAGCCAAGCAATTGTTTCATACTTTAGTAATCTCAAACCTATAAACTTTCACGCAGTACATGAGCGCGAGACATGGATATAGCACTATGGATGGAATAGAATATAATGAGGGGGGTTATGTGGAGAAGACATAAAGGAGAAAGTCTCACATCAATGAGGCTAATCAATGGGCTATGGAGATGCCCATCGATTGATGTTAATGCAAGGAGTAGGGATTGGCATGCAACAGATGCACTAGAGCTATAAATGTATGAAAGCTCAACAAAAGGAACTAGTGGGTGTGCATCCAACTTGCTTGCTCACGAAGACCTAGGGCACTCGAGGAGGCCCATTGTTGGAATATACAAGCCAAGTTCTATAATGAAAATTCCCACTAGTATATGAAAGTGATAACTCAAGAGACTCTCTATATGAAGAACATGGTGCTACTTTGAAGCACAAGTGTGGTAAAAGGATAGTAGCATTGCCCCTTTTTATTTTCTTTCTTTGGGCCTTCTTTTTTTCTTTGGCCTTTCTATTTTTTATTGGGACAATGCTCTATTGAATGATGATCATCACACTTCTATTTATTTACAACTCAATGATTACAACTCGATACTAGAACAAAGTATGACTATATATGGATGCCTCCGGCGGTGTACCGGGATATGAAATGAATCAAGAGTGACAAGTATGAAAAAATTATGAACGGTGGCTTTGCCACAAATACTTATGTCAACTACATGATCATGCTAAGCAATATGACAATGATGAATGTGTCATGATAAACTAGATGGTGGAAAGTTGCATGGCAATATATCTCGGAATGGCTATGGAAATGCCATAATAGGTAGGTATGGTGGCTGTTTTGAGGAAGATATAAGGAGGTTTATGTGTGAAATAGCGTATCATATCACAGGGTTTGGATGCACCGGCGAAGTTTGCACCAACTCTCGATGTGAGAAAGGGCAATGCACGGTACTGAAGAGGCTAGCAAGGATGGAAGGGTGAGAGTGCGTATAATACATGGACTCAACTTTAGTCATAAAGAACTCACATACTTATTGCAAAAATCTACAAGTCATCAAAAACCTCAGAACTACGCGCATGCTCCTAGGGGGATAGATTGGTAGGAAAAGACCATCGCTCATCCCCGACCGCCACCCATAAGGAGGACAATCAAATAACACCTCATGTTTCAAATTTGTTACATAACGTTTACCATACGTGCATGCTACGGGACTTGCAAACTTCAACACAAGCACTTCTCAAATTCACAACTACTCAACTAGCATGACTTTGATATTATTACCCCCATATCTCAAAACAATCATCAAGCATCAAACTTCTCTTAGTATTCAACACACTCATAAGAAAGTTTAATTATTCTTGAATACCTAACATATTAGGAATTTAAGCAAATTACCATGCTATTAAGACTCTCCAAATAATCTAAGTGAAGCATGAGAGTTCATCTATTTCTTCAAAATAAAACGATCACCATGCTCTAAGAGATATAAGTGAAGCACTAGAGCAAATGACAAACTACTCTGAAAGATATGAGTGAAGATCAATGAGTAGTCGAATAATTATGCAACTATGTGAAGACTCTCTAACATTTAATTACTTCAGATCTTGGTATTTTATTCAAAAATCAAGCAAAGCAAAATAAAATGACATTCTAAGAATGACAAACATCATGTGAAGAAGCAAAAACTTAGGATCAACCGATACTGACCGATAGTTGTTGAAGAAGAAAGGTGGGATGCCAACCGGGGCATCCCCAAGCTTAGATGCTTGAGACTTCTTGAAATATTATCTTGGGGTGCCTTGGGCATCCCCAAGCTTGAGTTTTGTGTCTCCTTAATTCCTCTCATATCACGGTCTCCCTAAATCTCAAAAGCTTCATCCACACAAAACTCAACAAGGACTCGTGAGATAAGTTAGTATAAACCATTGCCAAAACCTTATCATACTATACTGTAGGAAATCACTAAAATTATTATTCAACATTGCATACTAAATGCCTCTGCATATTTAATATTCCTATCCTCAAATAGAATCATTAAAGAAGCAAACATATGCAAACAATGCAAACATAACAGCAATCTGCCTAAACAGGATAGTCTGTAAAGAATGCAGCAACATCCATACTTCCCTAGATCCAAGAATTATGAAAGAAAATTCCCACTTTAGTAAATTTATTAGAGCTTAATATGCAAAAGGTTTCAACATTTTATCACATTCTGACTTTTCTAGGGAATTATTGCAACAGCGGTAAACTTTCTGTTTTCAAACAGCAACATGTGGACTTCTAAAATAGGCATAGTAAAGGCTATCAATGCCACTTTTATTGAAATAAAAGATGCAAAACATTGTTCTAAATAACAGCAAGCAAATCCTAACAAAATAAATTGACGCTCTAAGCAAAACTCATATCATGTGGTGAATAAAAATATAGCTCCAAGTAAAGTTACCGATGGACGAAGACGAAAGAGGGGATGCCTTCAGGGGCATCCCCAAGCTTAGGCTCTTGGATATCCTTAAATATTACCTTGGGGTGCCTTTGGCATCCCCAAGCTTAGGCTCTTGCCACTCCTTATTCCATAGTCCATCGAATCCTTACCCAAAACTTGAAAACTTCACAACACAAAACTTAACAGAAAACTCGTAAGCTCCGTTAGTATAAGAAAATAAATCACCACTTCAAGGTACTGTAATGAACTCATTATTTATTTATATTGGTGTTAAACCTACTGTATTCCAACTTCTCTATGGTTTATAAACTATTTTACTAGCCATAGATTCATCAAAATAAGCAAACAACGCAATGAAAACAGAATCTGTCAAAAACAGAACAGTCTGTAGTAATCTGGATCAAACGTATACTTCTGTAACTCATAAAATTATCAAATAATTTTCTGGACCTGAGTAATTTATCTATTAATCATATTCAAAAATAATTAACTAAATATCACTCTCCAATAAAAAATGGCAGCGATTCTAGTGAGCGCTAAAGTTTCTGTTTTTTACAGCATGATCAACAAGACTTTCCCCACGTCTTCCCAAAGGTTCTACTTGGCACCAACACTAATTAAAAGCATGAAACCACATCTAAACAGAGGCTATATGAATTATTTATTACTAAACAGTAACAAAAGGCAAGGAACTAAAATAAAATTAGGTTGCCTCCCAACAAGCGCTATCGTTTAACGCCCCTTGCTAGGCATGATGATTTCAATGATGCTCACATAAAGGGTAAGAATTGAAACATAAAGCGAGCATCATGAAGAATATGACTATCACATTTAAGTCTAACCCACTTCCTATTCATAGGGATTTTGTGAGCAAACAACTTGTGGGAACAAGAATCAACTTGCATAGGAAGGTAAAACAAGCATAACTTCAAAATTTTGAGCACATAGAGAGGAAACTTGATATTATTGCAATTCCTACAAGCATATGTTCCTCCCTCATAATAATTTTAGGTAGAATCATGAATGAATTCAACAATATAACCAACACCTAAAGCATTCTTTTCATGATCTACAAGCATAGAAATTTTATTACTCTCCACACAAGCAAAATTCTTCTCATGAATAATAGTGGGAGCAAACTCAACAAAATAATTATCATGTGAGGCATAATCCAATTGAAAACTAAAATCATGATCACAAGTTTCATGGATATCATTATTCTTTATAGCATAGAAGTCATCACAATAATCATCATAGATAGCAACTTTGTTCTCATAATCAATTGGAACCTCTTCCGGATTAGTGGATTCATCACAAAATAAAGTCATGACCTCTCCAAATCCACTTTCATCAATATAATCATCATAAATAGGAGGCATGCTTTCATCATAATAAATTTGCTCATCAAAACTTGGGGGGCAAAAAATATCATCTTCATCAAACGTAGCATCCCCAAGCTTGTGGCTTTGCATATCATTAGCATCATGGATATTCAAAGAATTCATACTAACAACATTGCAATCATGCTCATCATTCAAAGATTTAGTGCCAAACATTTTAATGCATTCTTCTTCTAACACTTTGGCACAATTTTCCTTTCCATCATACTCACGAAATATATTAAAAAGATGAAGCGTATGAGGCAAACTCAATTACATATTTTTGTAGTTTTCTTTTATAAACTAAACTAGTGCTAAAACAAGAAACTAAAAGACTCGATTGCAAGATCTAAAGATATACCTTCAAGCGCTAACCTCCCCGGCAACGGCGCCAGAAAAGAGCTTGATGTCTACTACACAACCTTCTTCTTGTAGATTTTGTTGGGCCTTCAAGTGCAGAGGTTTGTTGGACAGTAGCAAATTTCCCTCAAGTGGATGACCTAATGTTTATCAATCCGTATGAGGCGTAGGATGAAGATGGTCTCTCTCAAGCAACCCTGCAACCAAATAACAAAGAGTCTCGTGTCCCCAACACACCCAATACAATGGTAAATTGTATAGGTGCACTAGTTCGGCGAAGAAATGGTGATACAAGTGGTATATGGATAGTAGATATGGGTATTTGTAATCTGAAACTATAAAAACAGCAAGGTAACTAATGATAAAAGTGAGCGTAAACGGTATTGCAATGCATTGAAACAAGGTCTAGGGTTCATATTTTCACTAGTGTAAGTCCTCTCAACAATAATAACATAATTGGATCACATAACTATCCCTCAACATGCAACAAAGAGTCACTCCAAAGTCACTAATAGCGGAGAACAAACGAAGATATTATGGTAAGGTACGAAACCACCTCAAAGTTATTCTTTCCAATCAATCCGTTGGGCTATTCCTATAGGTGTCACAAACAGCCCTAGAGTTCGTACTAGAATAACACCTCAAGACACAAATCAACCAAAACCCTAATGTCATCTAGATACTCCAATGTCACCTCAAGTATCCGTGGGTATGATTATACGATATGCGTCACACAATCTCAGATTCATCTATTCAACCAACACATAGAACCTCAAAGAGTGCCCCAAAGTTTCTACCGGAGAATCACGACGGAAACGTGTGCCAACCCCTATGCATAGGTTCATGGGCGGAACCTGCAAGTTGATCACCAAAACATGCATCAAGTGAATCACGTGATATCCCATTGTCACCACAGATACGCACGGCAAGACATACATCAAGTGTTCTCAAATCTTTAAAGACTCAATCCGATAAGATAACTTCAAAGGGGAAACTCAATTCATTACAAGAGAGTAGAGGGGGGAAGAAACATCATAGGATCCAAATATAATAGCAAAGCTCGCGATACATCAAGATCGTATCACCTCAAGAACACGAGAGAGAGAGAGATCAAACACATAGCTACTGGTACATACCCTCTGCCCCGAGGGAGAACTACTCCCTCCTCGTCATGGAGACCACCGGGATGATGAAGATGGCCATCGGAGAGGGATTGCCCCCTCCGGCAGGGTGCCAGAACGGGTCTAGATTGGCTTTTGGTGGCTACGGAGGCTTCTGGCGGCGGAACTCCCGATCTATTATGCCCTCGGATGTTTTTGGGGTATATGGAGATATATAGGCGGAAGAAGTACGTCATGGGGGCCACGAGGTGCCCACGAGGGTGGAGTGCACGCCCAGGGGGGTGGGCGCGCCCCTGCCTCTTGGCCTCCTCGCAGGTCCCCCGACGTGCACTCCAAGTCTTCTCGGCTTCTTTCCTTCCAAAAATGAGTTCCGTGAAGTTTCAGGTCAATTGGACTCCATTCGATTTTCCTTTTCTTCGAAACCCTAAAACTGGGTAAAAACAGAAACTGGCACTGGGCTCTGGGTTAATAGGTTAGTCCCAAAAAATGATATAAAAGTGTATAATAAAGCCCATAAACATTCAAAACAGTAGTTAATATAGCATGGAGCTATAAAAAATTATAGATACGGTGGAGACGTATCAGTTATCTTGATGAAAAGAAGATATATCATGTTATTATTAGTGCTATCCTTTCAGAACATGAAGAAGAAAGATTATTGAAAGTTCTAAGTAAGCACCGAGCTGCTATTGGATATACTCTTGATTATTTAAAGGGCATTAGTCCCACTCTATGTCAGCACAAAATTAATATGGAACCTGATGTTAAACCTGTTGTTGATCACCAACGTCGGTTAAATCCGAAAATGAAGGAAGTGGTAAGAACAGAGATACTTAAACTTCTAGAAGCAAGTATAATCTATCCCATTGCTGATAGTAGATGGGTAAGTTATGTTCATTGTGTCCCTAAGAAAGGAGGTATAACTGTTGTTCCTAATGATAAGAATGAACTTATTCCACAAAGAATTGTTACAGGCTATAGAATGGTAATTGGTTTTAGAAAATTAAACAAAGCAACTAGAAAAGATCATTACCCACTTTCTTTTATTGATCAAATGCTTGAAAGATTATCTAAGCACACACACTTTTGCTTCCTTGATCGATATTCTGTTTTTTCACAAATACCTGTTTCTCAACCTGGTCAAGAAAAGACCACTTTTACTTGTCCCTTTGGAACTTATGCTCATAGATGTATGCCTTTTGGTTTATGTAATGCACCTTCTACCTTTCAAAGATGTATGACTGCTATATTCTCTAACTTTTTTGAAAATATTGTTGAGGTTTTTATGGATGACTTCTCTGTTTATGTGAAGTCTTTTGATGATTGTTTAAGCAATCTTGATTGAGTTTTGCAGAGATGTGAACAAACAAATCTTGTCTTGAATTGGGAGAAGTGCCACTTTATGGTTTATGAAGGCATTGTCTTGGGTCATAATTTTTTTGAAAGAGGCATTGAAGTGGACAAAGTAAGGTTGATGCAATTGAGAAATGCCGTGTCCTAAAGATATAAAAGGTATTCGTAGTTTCTTAGGTCATGCTGGTATCAATAGGAGATTTATCAAAGACTTATCTAAAATTTCTAGGCCTCTTACGAGTCTTTTGCAAAAGGATATCCCTTCTGTTTTGGATGATGGTTGTTTAGAAGCCTTTGAAACACTCAAGAAAGCCTTAATTTTTGAACCTATTGTTTAACCACCTTATTGGAACTTGGATTTTGAAATTGTGTGTGATGCTAGTGATTATGTTGTTGGTGCTGTTCTAGGACAAAGAGTTGATAAGAAACTGAATGTTATTCATTATGCTAGTAAGACTCTAGACAGTGCTCAACGAAATTATGCTACTACTGAAAAAGAATTCTTAGCAGTGGTGTTTGCTTGTGATAAATTTAGACCATAGATTGTTGATTCAAAAGTAACTGTTCACACAGACCATGCTGCTATTAAATATCTTATGTAAAAGAAAGATGCTAAACCTAGACTTATTCGATGGGTTCTCTTGTTACAAGAATTTGATTTACATATCACTGATAGAAAAGTAGCTGAGAACCACATACCTGATAATTCATCTAGGCTGGAAAATGTGCCTGATGACCCACTACCTATTGATGATACTTTTCCTGATGAGCAGTTACCTGCAATAAATGTTGCTCATAATACTCCTTGGTATGCTAATTATGCCAATTACATTGTTTCTAAATATTTACCACCTTGCTTTACATACTAACAAAAGAAAAAATTCTTCTATGATTTAAGACATTACTTTTGTGATGACCCACATCTTTATAAAGAAGGAGTAGATGGTATTATTAGATGTTGTGTACCTGAGCATTAATAGGGACAAATTCTACGGAAATGTCACTCCAAAGCTTATGGAGGACATCATGCCGGAGATAGAACTGCCAACAAGGTATTGCAATCTAGATTTTATTGGCCTTCTCTCTTCAAGGATGCCCGTAAGTTCGTCTTATCCTTTGATGAATGTCAAAGAATAGGTACTATTGGTAAGCGTCAAGAAATGTCAATGAATTTTTCACTTGCTGTTGAACCATTTGATGTTTGGGGATTTGATTACATGGGACCTTTTCCTTTCTCTAATGGGTATACACATATTTTGGTTGTTGTTGATTATGTTACTAAATGGGTAGAAGCTATTCCAACCAGTAGTGCTGATCACAACACCTCTATTAAAATGCTTAAGGAAATTATTTTCCCAAGGTTTGGAGTCCCTAGATATTTAATGACTGATGGTGGTTCACACTTTATTCATGGTGCTTTCCGTAAAATGCTTGCCAAGTATGATGTTAATCATAGAATTGCATCACCTTATCATCCTCGGTCAAGTGGTCAAGTTGAACTTAGCAATAGAGAACTAAAATTAATTTTGGAAAAGACTGTCAATAGGTCCAGAAAGAATTGGTCTAAGAAATTAGATGATGCACTTTGGGCTTATAGAACAACATATAAAAATCCTATGGGTATGTCTCCTTATAAAATGGTTTTTGGAAAAGCTTGTTATTTGCCTCTTGAGTTAGAACATAAAGCATATTGGGCAATTAAAGAACTCAATTATGACTTCAATCTTGCTGGTGAAAAGAGGTTATTTGATATTGGCTCATTAGATGAATGGAGAACCCAAGCTTATGAAAATGCAAAATTATTCAAAGAAAAAATTAAAAGATGGCATGAGAAAAGAATCCAAAAGCGTGAGTTTAAAGTCGGAGAATATGTTCTTCTGTACAACTCTCGTTTCAGATTATTTGCAGAAAAACTCCTTTCAAAATGGGAAGGCCCCTATGTAATCGAGGAGGTTTATCGGTCTAGAGCCATCAAAATAAATAATGCCGAAGGTACTAACCCGAATGTTGTCAATGAGCAACGAATAAAACATTATATCTAAGGTACGCCCATTAACGTTGAAAGCAATATTATCCAAACTTTGACACAAGAAGAACACATAAAAGAGTCCTTCCGGAACACTCCAGGATCATGAAAATAAGGAGGTATGTGATACGGTAAGTAAACAGACTCCGAAAAACCCGCAAAAATATTTTTTGTCAGTTCTGGAGTACTTAGAAAAATAGGAAAAAAAGAAACTACCGGGAAGCGTACCCTAGTGGGCACAAGAAACCAGGGCGTGCCAGGCTTGCCTGGCGCGCCCAGGTGGGCTGTTCCCACTTTGGATACCTTCCGGACTCCATTTTTCTTCCGTTTGCTTGTCCACCAAGATAAAAAAATCTATATATACTTCCCAAACCTGTTAACCACCGTATCTTGGAGAAATCCCCTGTTCTTTTTTCTTGTTATTTTCTGTCAGATCTGTTAAGTCAAGCATCATGTTTTCTTCTTCCTCCAACAACGTGAAAGAGGATGCTTGGTTGATGAAGATCGAGCTGAAGAGAGAAGAGCCCGTGGAAGCCATCAAAGGAGATGAGAGCAAGGAGGTTACCGTAGATCAACCTCCGGTCTTCGAACAAGAACTGCCAGCCGAGGAGGAAGAGGAAGATATCCTTAAACCTTACCATACTCACCTTACTCCTTCTGAGATTGAAGCCTTTTTACATCATTGAAATAGTTCACATACAAAATAAGTATCTCACTCGTGAGAATATTATGCATCAAGAGCATATCATCCACCTCCGGAGCATCATCCGTCGATTGGAGAATCTCTTGATCCTTAATGATAGGATCGCTTCATAACCACCACCATCATCTTCACCACCAAAAGAGAATTGAGTAATGGGTATCAACACTCCTCTTGGCTTCCGCCAAGCTTGGGGGAGGTACCCCCGTATCGTATCATCCCACTATCTTTTGCCTTTACTTATTTTAGTTTGATCTTTTGCATTAGATGAATAAAAGTTTAGTTCGATCCTTTCTTCTTTGAGAGTTTTCTTAGTGATGTATCCTTGTAATCATATGCAAGATATATAATAAATTCTAGTTTGAGTTTTTGCTTTCTTTACTTTCATGTTGCAAATAAAAGAAAAGAAATAAGGAAGAAAAAGAGAAATGAAATAAATAAAAGAAAGGAAATACATCAGGAAGATCATATACTAATCTTATGGTAGGTGATGACACCACATAAGGAAAAGTATAAGTAGAAAATTTTATTAGAGATTGACAAACATGGCATTAGTCAATGATGCAACTCATGAAAGAATTAATAAAGGAAGAGAAGATTCACATATAAATATACTATCCTAGAAATCTTTTGTGATTGTGAGCCCTCATCAAAATATCATATGCCAAAATTGTTGATGTTGGACAAGGAAGACAACTTAATGGTTTATGTTTGTTTATATTCACATAGAGGTCATATTGTCATAGATCCTTTAACATGTGGTGCTTGCCCCCTATCTTTGGTAGCCAAAAATTCTGCACTAAGTAGATATACTACTTGTGCATCCAAAAACCCTTAAACCCAAATCTTACTTTCAAGTGTCCACCATACCTACCTAGGAATTGAGCAAGATCCCTCAAGTAAGTTTTCATCTGTGCAAAAAAGGCAATAAAAATTGCTTCTAAAAAGTGTGAGATCATTTAGTGTAAGAGAAAATTGAGAGTTGCATGAACTTGTGATGGTGAAGAATTAAAGCAACAGACTGGATAATAAAGGTCACTATCACAAGGGGTAATGCAATGTGCCGTTCTTTTGCACTAAGGGGTTGAGCATACAAACAAATAAGCACATGGCAACCTCTGCTTCCCTCTGCAGATGACCTATCTTTTACTTTTATGTATTTACTTTTATGCAAAGAGTCAAAGTTTTCCTTCTATTCCTTTTTATTTTTCTCCTTTGGCAAGCATCACGTGGCGAGGAAAGATCTAGGCATATATGTCCAATTGAATATAGATAGCATGAGTTATTATTGTTGACATCACCCTTGTGATGAATATGTTGGCAGGCGAAACTATAATCCCCTATCTTTCTATGTGTCCGGTTGAAACGTTTTTCTCATGTGTACGCGGTGAGTGTTAGCAATCATTGAAGACTATATGATGGTTGAGTATGTGGACTTGCCTAAAGGCTCTGATATGCGACCCTTCCTGAAAACATGATGAATTGTAGTTGCAAAGTTGACTTAGAACATAGTTCATTGGTTTCTAATAGAATTTTGCCTTTATACTTCAATTGTGTGATGAATTGTTCCTTATTCATGAGAAGTATATGATAAAAGTTCTATGATAACAGTGTTATGTTTAATTTTGTTGATGTTATAATAATCTACATCATGCTTCTATGTCCGTATTTTGTTTTTATCGACAACTCTCTCTCTCAAAGCATGTGGACATGTTTTTCGATTTCATTTTTCGCTTGAGGACAAGTGAGGTCTAAGCTTGGCGAGTTGATACATCCATTTTGCCTCATGTTTTCTTACTGTTATTTATAATGTTCTTATCCATAATAATGCTTTTTGGAGTAATTCTAATGCCTTTTCTCTCATAATATGCAAGGTATACACAAAGAGGGAATTTTCCGACAGTTGGAAATCTGGACCTGGAGAAGCTATGCCAGGCCACCTATTCTGCACAAGTCCAAACAAGCTGAAACTTCACGGAGATTTTTTACGGATTATTTGAGTAATATTGGAGCAAATAACTACCAGAGGGGCCCCACCAGGTGGGCACAACCCACCTGGGCGTGCCAGGGCGCCCAGGCACACCCAGGCCCACCTCCGGTGCCCATTGATGACCCACAAGTATAGGGGATCAATTGTAGCTCTTTTTGATAAGTAAGAGTCTCAAGCCCAATGAGGAGCATAAGGAAACGATAAGTAGTTTTCAGTAAGGTGATGTCTGCAAGTGCTGAAATTGGAAGTAGCAGAGTAGGTTGATAGCAAGATAATTTGTAACGACCAAGTAACGATAGTATTAGCAAAAGTGCAGCAAGGTAGCCCTATCCTTTTGAGGCAAAGGACAGGCCAAAATGGTCTCTTATGATAAGCAAAGCGTTCTTGAGGGTACATGGGAATTTCATCTAGTCACTTTCATGATGTTGGTTTAATTCGTGTTCGCTACTTTGATGATTTGATATGCGGGTGGACCGGTGCTTAGGTGTTGTTCTTACTTGAAAAAACCTCCTACTTATGGTTAACCCTCCCGCAACCATCTGCAACTACGAGAAAAGTATTAAGAATAAATTCTAACCATAGCATTAAACTTTTGGATCCAATCGGTCCCTTACGGAATAGCGCATAAACTGGGGTTTAAGCTTCTGTCACTCTCGCAACCCATCATCTAATTGGTACTCCACAATGCATTCTGAATGCACAAGTGCTCCCTTGGTGATTTTGATAATTAATGTCAACATATCTATTGTTGGACTAATACTCTTATCTAGTATATTTCAGAAAGTTCAACAAAGGTGTGGCATAGACAAGAGGATGTGGAACCCCTTCAAGATGCTAAGGACACATATTGGCAAAAGCTCAAGAGTCTACATTTTCATTTTAGTGATCAAAGATCACATTGAGTCCATAGGAAAAGCCAATACTATTAAAAAGGGATGAGGTGTTGCTTAATGGCTTGCTTGCTGAAAATGCTTAGTGATATGCTCCAAAAACCCTCAACCACTTTCTCATTTACACATATATCCCAAACCAAAAGTCAAACTCGGCCCCACCGATTTGATCCATCCGGCGCCACCGAGTTCACTTGACATAAGCCACCGCCTGGAACCCTAATCAGTTCGGTGTCACCGATGGGATCTCGGTCTCACCGAGATGGGCTTGCAAACGCTCTGTTGCCTATTGCAATTATTTTGGTCTCACTGAGATATCCAATCGGTCCCACCAAGTTTGCTTGACCAAATCTCTGTTTTGCTTATTACCAAAATCGGTCCCACCGAGTTTGTGTAATCGGTCAAACCGAGTTGAGGTTTTACCCTAACCCTAGCCCATCGGTCCCACCGAGTTTGGTAAATTGTGTGTAATTGCTAGATTTCGTATGGAGGCTATATATACCCCTCCACCCAACCTCCATTCATGGAGAGAGCCATCAGAACGTGCCTATACTTTTACCATTCATTTTCTGAGAGAGAACCACCTACTCATGTGTTGAGACCAAGATATTCCATTCCAACCACAAGAATCTTGTCTCTGGCCTTCCCCATGTTGCTTTCCACTCAAATCATCTTTCCACCAAATCCAAATCTGTGAGAGAGAGAGTTGAGTGTTGGGGAGACTATCATATGAAGCACAAGAGCAAGGAGTTCATCATCAACACACCATCTATTACCTTTTGGAGAGTGGTGTCACCTAGATTGGTTAGGTGTCACTTGGGGGCCTCTGTCAAGATTGTGTAGTTGAACCAAGGAGTTTGTAAGGGCAAGGAGATCGCCTACTTCATGAAGATCTACCCAAGTGAGCCAAGTCCTTCATGGGCGATGGCCATGGTGGGATAAACAAGGTTGCTTCTTCGTGGACCCTTCGTGGGTGGAGCCATCCGTGGACTCGTGCAATCGTTACCCTTCGTGGGTTGAAGTCTTCATCAACATGTACGATAGCACCAGCTATCAGAACCACGCATAAATTCTCCGTGTCTCCAATTGTCTTTGCATACTCCAATCCCATCCCTTTACTTTCTTGCAACTTGCATGCTTTACTTTCCTCTGATCATATACTCTTGCCATGCTTGCTTGAAAGGTATTGTGATTGTTCAAACTTCTGCTAAAACTCCACCTTAATCTTAAGAAATTAAAAATTGCTACTTTTCCTTTTTGAGGGTCTAATCACCCCCCTCTAGACACCTCTTATCGATCCTACAATTGGTATCGGAGCATTGATCTCCATTTCTTTGGTTTAATCACCATTGGAGGAAGATGGATGAGTCTGTGTTGGGGAGTCTTAGACGTGGAGTGCGTATACTTGATGGAGAATTCTTTCATGAGTGAAAAAATGAGGTGCTTGAGATTTTCAATGAATATCATTTGAACAAGTACATTACTAGCCCTTGTGCACTCCATGTTGATCCTTTGCATCCTACCCTTGATGAGTCCATTGACATGATTCGCAACCTTAGAACTGTCAATCTTATTACTAGAGGTTTGCCTAGAAACTTGTTTAGTTGCTTGCCTACTCTTGATTGTGCCTACACCATATGGAGATTTCTTGAGGAACGATTACCAAACTAGTCCTTGCAAAACTTAGATGAGATTCTTCATAAGTCTATTACCTTGAGTAAGATGAATTCCAATGATCCTAAGTTTGGTGATTGTTTATTTGAGCTTAGTAACCTCATGCATGCCAAAGGAGATGTTGGAATCATTAGCAATATCATCTCCGAAGCCATTAGAATTCATAAAGATGAAAATTGTGATGATCACTTATCTAATGAATCACTCTCTCTAGGAATTGATCAATCACAAGACGATGTTGAACATGGATACTATGATGAGGATGATGATAGTGACTTTGATCTCGATGAGTCTATGAGAAACTTTGGTCTTATGGCTAATCTTTGCGGCTACATGGCTGGAGGAAATAATGGTTTCTTGGTAGTGGATGTACCAATCACATGACCGGAGACAAGGACATGTTTCGTGAGCTTGCTGAAAACAACGACCCTCGAAAGTATGTCACTTTCGGTGACAACTCAAAGGGTAAGGTGGTTGGCCTTGGTAAGGTGGCCATCTCACATGATAGCTCCATACAAAATGTTTTGCTCGTTGAATCCCTTGTCTATAATTTACTTTCCGTATCTAGACTTGCCGACTTTGGTTCCAATGTCCTATTTACTGAAGTACATTGCCAAGTGTTTCGTAGAGATAATCATAATATGGTCTTTACTGGTATACGTAGAGGTGATCTATACATTATTGATTTCACTAAAACGGCTCAACCTAGAACTTGCTTAATTGGTAAATCTTCTAAAGGTTGGTTGTGGCATAGAAGGTTAGGTCATGTGGGCATGTGAAATCTTGATAAGCTTATTAAAGGTCATCATAGCCTTGGAGTAAAAGATGTTATATTTGACAAGGATAGATTGTGCGGTGCTTGTCAAGTAGGAAAATAGGTTGGAGGAAGCCACCCCGTGAAGAACATCATGACCACGAGAAGACCGCTCGACCTACTTCATATCGATCTATTTGGTCCCAATGCCTATAAAAGTCTTAGTAGAAACTCATTTGGTCTAGTCATAGTCGATGTCTTTTCAAGATTTACGTGGGTGTTCTTTCTTGATGATAAATTGCAGGTCCAAAAGATCTTCAAGAACTTCTCAAATGTGGATACCTTTCTTGACGAAGAAGGGATTTCACATGAGTTCTCAGCTACGTACACGCCTCAACAAAATGGATTTGTTGAGAGGAAGAACCGGACTCTTATTGAGATGGCGAGAACGATGCTTGATGAGTACAAGACGCCAAAATACTTTTGGGCGGAAGCGGTTGAGACAGCTTGTCATGCAACAAATTGCTTATATCTTCACAAGCTACTCGGCAAGACGGCATACGAGCTTCTCACCGGTAACAAAACCCAAGTTGGATACTTTAGAGTATTCGGCTCAAAGTGCTACATTCTTGATAAGCATCATCGTTCTAAATTTTCTCCTAAATATCATGAGGGTTTCCTACTCAGTTATGGCTCAAACTCTCACACTTACTGTGTCTACAACAATTTCACCCGAAAGGTTGAAGAGAAGGTAGATGTGAAGTTTGATGAATCTAACATCTCGCAGGTAGAGCAATATCCAATTGATGTAGGAGACAAAGATCCTTCAGAAGCAATCCAAGACTTGTCTATTGGCAAGATTCGTCCAACTGAGGTGAAGGAGAGTACCTCGTCCATCCAAGTGGAAGCTTCTGCCTCACGACAAGGTGAACCAAGAGTGGAAATGGAGGCATCCACGAGTGGGACACGCCAAGATGAAGAAAATGAGGAAGTACACCAAGATGAACCTCATCAACCTCCTTCTCCACCTCGACAAGAGAACAACAACGTCAACAAGGAAGAAGGCCAAGAAGAAGAATAAGATGACGAAGAAGATGTTCCACCCCGACCCAAACAAAAGCTCTCACGAGTTAGATCAAGAGTCACAAGAGACCATCCCGTCGAGGAAATCTTCAATGATATCCAAACCGGGAGAATCACTCGCCCTAAAACTCGTTTGGAAATTTTTTGTGAACATTATTAATTCATCTCTATAATTGAACCTATGAAGGTTGAAGAATCATTGGAAGATCCAGATTGGATAAATGCCATGCATGAAGACTTACACAACTTTGAGAGGAACCAAGTGTGGACGTTGGTTGAGAAGCCCGACAACATCCACAACATCATCGATACCAAATGGGTGTTTTGCAACAAGCAAGACGAAGATGGACAAGTCGTTCGCAACAAAGCCTGTCTCGTCACCCAAGGCTACACTCAAGTCGAAGGTATGGATTATGGTGAGACATATGCCCCCGTTGCTAGACTTGAGTCCATCCGCATCTTACTTGCCTAGGCTAATCACCATGATATTTCCTTGTACCAAATGGACGTTGAAAGTGCTTTTCTAAATGGCGAAATTAAGGAGGAAGTTTATGTTAAACAACCTCCCAGCTTTGTTAATCCTAAGAAACCCGATCATGTTTACAAACTTCACAAAGCTCTTTATGGTCTTAATCAAGCTCCTAGAGCGTGGTATACATGCTTGACCAAGTTATTGAAAAAGGCTTTGAAATTGGAAAATTGATTATAATATTTTTACTAAAAGGGTTAATGGTGAATTATTTGTGTGCCAAATTTATGTTAATGATATCATATTTGGTTCGACTAACCCTCATTTTAGTGAAAAGTTTGGAAAGGTAATGTCGGAGAAGTTTGAGATGTCTATTATGAGTGAACTCAAGCTCTTTCTTGGTTTGCAAATCATGCAAACTAAGGAGGGTACCTTTGTTTCCCAAACAAAGTAAACCAAGGACTTATTCAAGAAGTTCAACATGCAATAATGCAAAGGTATGAATACACCCATGCCTACTAGTGGACATATGGACTTGACTAAGGATGGAAAACCGGTTGACCAAAAGGTTTATCGCTCTATGATTGGTTCATTGTTATATCTATGTGCCTCCCATCCCGATATTATGATAAGTGTGTGCATGTGTGCACGATATCAAGCGCCCCGAAAGAATGTCATCTTAAGGTTGTGAACATGATAGTGAGATACTTAATTCATTCACCAAATTTTGGCATTTGGTATCCTAAGAGGTCATCTTTTGATCTTGTTGGCTACTCTGATTCGGACTATGCCGGAGACAAGGTTGATAGAAAGTCCACTTTGGGTACTTGTCAATTTCTTGGTAGATCACTTGTGTCTTGGTCCTCCAAGAACCAAAACTCGGTATCCTTACCCCCTGCCAAAGCGGAATACATTGCCGCCGGTTCATGTTGTGCTCAATTACTTTGGACGACCCAAACTCTTAAATATTATGGCATATATTTGAAACATGCTCCATTTCTTTGTGACAATGGAAATTCTATTAAGATTGCTCACAATCCTGTGCAACCTTCTCTAACTAAGCATATTGAAGTTCTTCATCATTTCATTCGAGATCATGTTGCTAAAGGAGACACTAATCTTAAGCATGTTCGTACCGATAAGCAATTTGCGGATATTTTCACCAAACCGCTTGATGAGAAAGTATTTTTCCATTTGAGATCTGAATTGAACATCATTGATGCTTCAAACTTGGAGTAGAAACTCTATTTGGATACATGCAAGGCATGCGCCTTTGACTAATCCTTGATATTTCTCTTATGATGATGATCATATGTCTTGGATATATACTTGTACCCTTTCATGCTATATAACCCTTGTAGGTACTTGGATGAGCTTGAAATTATGAGATTGCAACTCACTCACACCTTGAGCATTCTTTACATCGCCAAGTCTCTACAATATGATGATTGAAGACAAGGAAGCATGAAATCCTTCAACATACCCTTTGACAATTTTTGTATATCAAATTTCATTTGGTATCAAATTTCATGATTGTCATTCTGGATAAACAAGTGCTCTTCCTTGCAAGACTAACCCATGTAGGTAGATGAACTCAAACTATAAGTGGTGCTCCCAACTCATTGATGAGCTACATCAACCTTGAGCATCCCACACAAGTTAACCTACATGATCAAATTCAACACCACCACCCAAGGTATGTTATTCCATCTTAGAGAAGCTTTACCTCAAGTCATGGGTCAAAGCAGCTCAACAAGATGTGAATACATCAAAATGCTTAAACAAAAAATGGCAACCCCATTTTGAGCTTAAACAGTGAGAATGACCTACAATCAAGTGTTCTCACTTGACTCCTCAGTCAATATACTGTAACATAGGTGACTTTGTCGCCAACCAATTCTACATGAAGCTCCCTAGTGTTTTTCCGAGTTCTTGCATTTGTCTCTTGCATATTTGTTCCCCTTCTTTAATAAAAAACTTCATCTAGATTTCTTTATTTTCTCTGTTATGTTATACATTCCCTGCATCCAATTCATTGCAAATCTTTCAGTTAATTCATTGCAAATCCTTGTGAGATCTTATTTGCCTAGTGAGCTGAGATGACAATTGTTCTCTCTCTGTGTTGACTTCGGTCACACCGGCTTGTCTCTTTCGGTGAAACCGAATCATTTCGGTGCCACCGAAGAAAACAACTCGGTATTACCGATTTCAATGCTGAGGAGACATTTTTCCATTTGCATCCTGCATATTTGTTCCAGCTCCACTCAATGATTCTTGTCCTCTACCTGCATCACATTTTACATGTTGCTTTGTCATGTGACTCAAGGACCAAACCTATTCGACGCACACTCCAGAAGTTCCCTTCTTGGAAATTGATGTCAAAGGGGGAGAGAGATCACATCAAAGCTTAATCACATAAAAGGTGGAGAGTGCTTAATAACACCAAGGGGAGAGACCCCAGATGCTTGGCATTCAAAGAGGAGAGAAGATACATGTCTTCAAGAGGGGAAAGACATGTAGTATGTTTGTTATGATTGTTTGTGCTCTGTTTATCTTTTGCCCTATCTTCTCCCATTATCCATATAAGATTCAGGGGGAGAAAGACATATAAGGGAAGGAAATCCTCGAATTCATTGCATATCTTTTTGGGGACATGTCTATATCCAATAGAGTACCTAGTACTCACTTACTACATGTCATCCCAATCTTGGTACTCTTGTGGTTTGCTGTTCTTACTCTGTTTAGTAGATGTTTCTGTGTTATCTAACCTTGTTTACTCAGGTTCATCTCATCCAAAGACAGCTCAAGACCACAAGGTAAGTATATGCATCACAGTCATGTGCATGATGATCTCTTGCTAATGTACATATTGTTTGCAAGAAGGACTCATGAACATGAAGCTATATTTCCAGTATCTACACCATTTGCTCAAATGCATATAGACAAGATACATGTAACTCATTGCTTGCTCTATCATGCGTATGCATTCACATGCTCTTATATTCCATATTTACATGATTTCATACATGTAGGGGGAGCCTATGCGTGTTACATGTCTTTCCAAAGCTTTACCTATTATCCTTCATATCTTTATCTAAATCTTTGATGTATGTTGTCATCAATTAGCAAAAAGGGGGAGATTGAAAGCACAAGTGCTCCCTGCGTGATTTTGGTAATTAATGTCAACATATCTCTTGTTGGACTAATACTCTTATCTAGTATATTTCGGAAAGTTCAACAAAGGCATGGCATGGACTAGAGGATGTGGAACCCCTTCAACATGCTAAGGACACATATTGGCAAAAGCTCAAGACTCTACATTTTCATTTTAGTGATCAAAGATCACATCGAGTCCATAGGAAAAGCCAATACTTTTAAAAGGGTATGAGGTGTTGCTTAATGGCTTGCTTTCTCAAAATGCTTAGTGATATGCTCCAAAAACCCTCAACCGCTTTCTCATTTCCACATATGTCCCAAACGAAAAGTCAAACTCTTCCCCACTGATTTGATCCATCCGGCGTCATCGAGTTCACTTAACATAAGCCACCGCCTGAAACCCGAATTAGTTCGATCTCACCAATGGGATCTCGGTCTCACCGAGATGGGCTTGCAAACTCTCTGTTGCCCATTGCAATTATTTCGGTCTCACCGAGATATGCAGTCGGTACCACCGAGTTTGCTTGACCAACTCTCTGTTTTTCTTATTACCAAAATCGGCCCCACCGAGTTTGTGTAATTGGTCAAACTGAGTTGAGGTTTTACCCTAACCCTAGCACATCGGTCCCACCAAGTTTCTCAATTCAGTCCCATCGAGTTTGGTACATTGTGTGTAATGGCTAGATTTTGTGTGGAGGCTATAAATACCCCTCCACCCAACCTCCATTCGTGGAGAGAGCCAAGAGAACGTGCCTACACTTCTACCATTCATTTTCTGAGAGAGAACCACCTAGTCATGTGTTGAGACCAAGATATTCCATTCCAACCACAAGAATCTTGATCTCTAGCCTTCCCTAAGTTTCTTTCGACTAAAATCATCTTTCCACCAAATCCAAATCTGTGAGAGAGAGTTGAGTGTCGGGGAGACTATCATTTGAAGCACAAGAGCAGGAAGTTCATCATCAACACACCATCTATTACCTTTTGGAGAGTGGTGTCTCCTAGATTGGTTAGGTGTCACTTGGGAGCCTCCGACAATATTTTGGAGTTGAACCAAGGAGTTTGTAAGTGCAAGGAGATCGCCTACTTCGTGAAGATCTACCCAAGTGAGGCAAGTCCTTCGTGGGCGATGTCCATGGTGGGATAGACAAGGTTGCTTCTTCGTGGACCCTTCGTGGGTGGAGCCCTCCGTGGACTTGCGCAACCATTACCCTTCGTGGGTTGAAGTCTCCATCAACATGGATGTACGATAACATCACCTATCGGAACCACGCCAAAAATCTTCGTATCTCCAATTGCGTTTGCATAATCCAATCCCATCCTTTTACTTTCTTTCAACTTGCATGCTTTACTCTCCGCTGCTCGTATACTCTTTCCATGCTTGCTTGAAATGTATTATGAATGTTTAAACTTGTGCTAAAACTCCACCTTAATCTTAAGAAATAAAAAACTGCTACTTTTCCTTGTTGAGGGTCTAATCACCCCCCATATCTAGGGACACCTCTTCTCGATCCTACACATTCCCTCAGGCCCAAATATGGTGAAGTATCATGTAGTCGACGTTCACATGACAACACTAAGGGAACCACAACATACATTCTATCAAAATATCGAACACATATCAAATTCACATGATTACTTGCAACATGATTTCTCCCATGACCTCAAGAACGAAGGTAACTACTCACAAATGACAAACATGCTCATGATCAGAGGGGGATTAAATAGCATTGGATCTGAACATATAATCTTCCACCAAATAAACCATATCGTAATCAACTACAACATGTAATCAACACTACTAGTCACCCACAAGTACCAATCTATAGTTCCGGTAACAAGAGATGAACTAGGGTTTGAGAAGAGATGGTGCTGTTGAAGATGTTGATGGAGATTGCCCTCCCCAAGATGGGAGCATCGTTGGTGATGATGATGACGATGATTTCCACCTCCGGGAGGGAAGTACCCTTGGCGGAATCGCTCCGCTGGAGGGCAAAAGTGCTCCTGCCCAAGTTCCGCCTCGAGGCGGTGGCGCTTCATCCCGAAAGTCTTCCTCTTATTTTTTCTAGGTCAAAATGACTTATATACCAAAAGATGGTCACCAGAGGTGGGCCAAGGACGGCACAACCCAGCAGGGCGCGCTTGGGCTCCCTGGCGCGCCCAGGTGGGTTGTGCCCACCTGGTGGGCCCCCTCTGCTAGTTATTTGCTCCAATAATTCTTAAATAATCCATAAAAAATATTCGTGAAGTTTCAGCTTGTTTGGAGTTGTCCAGAATAGGTGGCCTGACGTAGCTTTTCCAGGTCCAGATTTCCAGCTGTCGGAATTCTCCCTCTTGGTGTGTACCTTGCAAATTATGAGAGAAAATGCATTAGAATTATTCCAAAAAGCATTATTATGGATAAAAACATTATAAATGACAGTAAGAAAACATGATGAAAAATGGAAGTATCAACTCCCCCAAGCTTAGACCTTGCTTGTCTTCAAGCGAAAACCGAAATCGAAAAACATGTCCACATGCTTTGAGAGAGAGGTGTCGATAAAAACAAAATACGAACATAGAATCATCATGTTGACTATTATAACAGCAACAAAATTAAACATAGGACTTTTATCATAGAACTTTTAATCATATACTTCTCATGAATAAGTAATAGTTCATCATACAATCAAAGTATAAAGCAAAAAATCTATTAGAAACCAACAAGCTATGTTCTCAGTCAACTTGGCAACTACAATTCATCATCGTTTCAAGCAAAAACTCTATTAGAAACCAACAAACTATGTTCTCAGTCAACTTGGCAACTACAATTCATCATCTTTTCAGGAAGAGTCACGTGTTGGAGCCTTTAGGCAAGTCCACATACTCAACCATCATATTGTATTCTATGATTGCTAACACTCACCACGTACACATGAGCAAAATGTTTCAACCGGACACATAGAAAGATAGGGGCGTATGGTTTCGCCTCTCAACGTACTCACCTCAAGGGTGATGTCAACAATAATAACTCATGCCATCCATATTCAACTGGACATATGTGCCTGGATCATTCCTCACCACATGATGCTTGCCAAAGGAAAAAAATAAAAGGAATAGAGAGAAAAACTTTGACTCTTGCATAAAAGTAAAAGATAGGCCCTTCGCAAAGGGTAGTAGAGGTTGCCATGTGCTTAATTGTTTGTATGCTCAATCCCTTAGTGCAAAAGAACGTCACGTTACATTGCCCCTTGTGATAGCGACCTTTATTTTGCAGTCCGTCGCTTTTATTCTTCACCATCACAAGTTCGTGCAATGCTCAATTTTTTCTTACACTGAATGATCTCACATTTTTAGAAGCGATTTTATTGCCTTTTTGCACCGATTACAACTTACTTGAGGGATCTTGCTCAATCCCTAGGTAGGTATGGTGGACACTTGAGAATAAGATTTGGGTTTAATGGTTTTTGGATGCACAAGTAGTATCTCTACTTAGTGCGGAATTTTTGGCTAGCCAAGATAGGGGGCAAGCACCACATGTTAAAGGGTCCATGACAATATGACTTCTGTGTGAATATGAACAAGCATAAATCATTACATTGTTTTCCTTGTCCAACGTCAACAATTTTGGCATATAATATTTTGATGAGGGCTCACAATCACAAAAGATTTATATGATAGTATATTTATATGTGAATCTTCTCTTCCCTTATTAATTCTTTCATGAGTTTCATCATTGACTAATGTTATGTTTGTCAATCTCTAATAGAATTTTCTACTTATACTTTTCCTTATGTGGTGCCATCACCTACCATAGGATTTGTATATAAACTTTTCTTTATTTATTTCCTTTCTTTTATTTATTACCTTTATCCTTTTTCCTTTCTTATCTCTTTTCATGTGGTGCCATCACTTACCATTGGATCACTAAGCAAACTCTCAAAGAAGAAAGGGTCGAACTAAACTTTTATTCATCTAAAGAAAAATGATCGAACTAAACTTTTATTCATCTAAAGCAAAAGGATCAAACTAAAACAAGTAAAAGCAAAAATATAGTGGGATGATACGATACCGAGGCATCTCCCCCAAGCTTGGCGGAATCCAAGGGGAGTGCCCATAGCCGATACTATGTTTTCTTTTGGTGGTGAAGAAGATGGTGGTAGTGATGACAATATTTCCTTCAGCTTTTTCATATTTTAGTTGAGGAGAGATATTTCCTCCTTTAAATCATGGACCTCCAACTCCAGCTTCAAGATCTTGTCACATAAGTCTCCTTTGCTTTTCTACCGAAAACGAGAAGGAATAGATCAGTTATTAGACGGGTTAGCTCTCTTAGGGAGACTAGACTTCTTGAACTTTATGTGCATATCCCCAGGTCGAGGTAGAGGAACATCCTCCTCCTCCGAGATTGAATCATCAACCCTCATCAAGTGAGCATCCTCCTCGTCATCCATAGTTCGACCATAAGGAGATAGGTCCACATAGGTCTTTGGGTCAGCAATGAGATGTGAGACATAGCTCGCACCATCAGAGTCTTGGGACGACATATTTCCAAAACAGCGCAGGAAACAACAAGAAAAGAGAACAGAGGATTTCTGCATGATATGGTGATCAACAGGTTCGGGAAGTATATATAGATTTTTTTTATCTTGGGGGACAAGCAAACTGTAGAAAAACGGAGTCTGGAAGGTGTCCCAGGTGGGCACAACCCACCTGGCGTGCCCTTGTGTCTTGTGCCCACCAGGGGATGCTTCCTGGAAGTTTCTTTATTCCAAAAATTATTAAATATTCCAAAACTGATAAAAAATATTTTTGCAGATTTTTCGGAGTCTGTTTACTTAACATATCACATACCACCTTATTTTCACGATTCTGGAGTGTTCCGGAAGGACTGTTTTATGTGTTCTTCTGTTGCCATAGTTTGGATAATATTACTTTCAACATTAATAGGCGTACCTGAGATATAATGCTTTATTCGTTGCCCATTGATAGCCTTCGGGTTAGTACCTTCGGAATTATTTATTTTGATGGCTACAGACCGATAAACCTCCTCCATGACATATGGGCCTTCCCATTTTGAGAGGAGTTTTCCTGCAAAGAATGTGAAACAAGAGTTGTACAGAAGAACATATTATCCAACTTTAAACTCATGCTTTTGGATTCCTTTGTCATGCCATCTTTTAACTTTTTCTTTGAATAATTTTGCATTTTCATAAGCTTGGGTTCTCCATTCATCTAGAGAGCTAATATCAAATAACCTCTTTTCACCAGCAAGTTTGAAGTCATAATTAAGTTCTTTGATTGCCCAAAATGCTTTATGTTCTAACTCAAGAGGTGAATGACAAGATTTTCCATAAACCATTTTGTAAGGAGACATACCCATAGGATTTTTATATGTTGTTCTATAAGCCCAAAGTGCATCATCTAATTTCTTAGACAATTCTTCCTAGACCTATTAATAGTATTTTGCAAAATTAATTTTATTTCTCTATTTCTAAGTTCAACTTGACCACTAGACTGAGGATGATAGGGTGATGCAATTCTATGGTTAACATCATACTTGGCAAGCATTTTACGGAAAGCACCATGAATAAAGTGTGAACCACCATCAGTCATTAAATATTTAGAGACTCCAAACCTAGGGAAAATAACTTCCTTAAGCATTTTAATAGTGGTGTTGTGATCAGCACTACTGGTTGGAATAGCTTCTACCCATTTAGTAACATAATAAACAGCAACCAAAAATATGTGTACACCCATTAGAGGAAGGAAAAGGTCCCATGCAATCAAATCCCCAAACATCAAATGGTTCAACAACAAGCGAATAATTCATAGGCATTTCTTGATGCTTACCGATATTACCTAATCTTTGACATTCATCACAAGATAAGACGAACATATGGGCATCCATGACAAGAGTAGGCCAATAAAATCCAGACTGCAATACCTTATGAGCGGTTCTATCTCCAGCATGATTCCCTCGATAAGCTTAGGAGTGACATTTCCGTAGGATTTGTCCCTTCTCATGCTCAGGTACACAACGTCTAATAATACCATCTACCCCTTCTTTATAAAGATGTGGGTCATACCGAAAGTAATATCTTAAATCATAGAAGAATTTTTTCTTTTGCTGGTATGTAAATCTAGGTGGTAAATATTTAGCAGCAATGTGATTAGCATAATCAGCATACCAAGGAGTAATATGAGAAACATTTATTGCAACTAACTGCTCATCAGGAAAACTATCATCAATAGGTAGTGGGTCATCAAGCACATTTTCAAGCCTAGATAAATTATCAGCTACTGGGTTCTCAACTCTTTTTCTATCAATGATATCAAAATCAAATTCTTTTAACAAGAGAACCCATCGAATAAGTTTAGGTTTAGCATCTTTCTTTTCCATAAGATATTTAATAGCAACATGGTCTATGTGAACAATTACTTTGGAATCAACAATATAAGGTCTATATTTATCACAAGCAAACACAACTGCTAAGAATTCTTTTTCAGTAGTAGCATAATTTCTTTGAGCACTGTCTAGAGTTTTACTAGCATAATGAATAACATTCAATTTCGTGTCAACTCTTTGTCCTAGAATAGCACCAATAGCATAATCACTAGCATCACACATAATTTCAAAAGGCAAGTTCCAATCAGGTGGCTGAACAATAGGTGCAGAAATTAAAGCATTCTTAAGTGTTTCAAAGGCTTCTAAACAATCATCATCAAAAACAAAAGGAATATCCTTTTGCAAGAGACTAGTAAGAGGCCTAGATTTTTTTGGGAAGTATTTGATAAATCTCCTATAGAAACCAACATGACCTAAGAAACTATTGTCGGTGTCAAAACCGGCAGATCTCGGGTAGGGGTTCCTGAATAGTGCATCTAAGGTCAATGGTAACAGGAGAGAAGGGACACGATGTTTACCCAGGTTCGGGCCCTCTCTACGGAGGTAATACCCTATGTCCTGCTTGATTGATATTGATGAGTATGAGTATTACAAGAGTTGATTTACCTCGAGATCGTAATGGCTAAATGCTAGAGGTCTAGCTTGTGTGGCTATGATAATGAGTATTCGGCCTATCTACAGACCTAGCCCTCCAGTTTATATAGACATGGGAGGGATCTTGGGTTACACAAGGTTGGTTACAGAGAAAGGAATCTACATAGTTTGCTGCCAAGCTTGCCTTCCACGCCAAGGAGAGTCCCATCCAGACACGGGTGCAGTCTTCGGTCTTCGTATCTTCATAGACCATCAGTATGGCCCATGGCTAACAGGCCGAACGCCCGAGGACCCCTTAGTCCAGGACTCCCTCAGTAGCCCCTGAACCGGGCTTCAATGACAAGGTATCCAGCACGTAGATCTTTCTTCGGCATTGCAAGGTGGGTTCCTCCTTCCGAACTCCAAAACAGTCTTTGGACGAAACAAATGTGTCCGGATCTGCAACACACAGCCGTAGAGAGTATAGTATTTCACGAATCCAATCTGCTGACAACTTTAGTAACATGACGTCACGCTTCCCGGTCATTATTTCGAACCGTTTCCCGTCCCGCCGTTCCATGTTTCGGGGCGTGATTTTTATTGGCACACTACTAGGAAAAGGCATGCTAGTGGCGCACCGAATTTGCCTTCTAATGGCGCACTACCGGTGCGCCACTGGCATCACGCCATTAGTGCGCCATTAGTATCTGGTGTTCTAATGGCGCACCACGTAGTGCGCCATTAGTATAGCCTGCAGTGCACCATTAGAATGCCTCCCAGGGGGCCATATGTACCCATGTGCTTTGGCATTCTAATGGCGCACCAGCAGTTAATGCGCCATTAGTGTGATGATCACAGTGCGCCATTAGTGTCTTGTGTGGTGCGCCATTAGTATGAATATTAGGTTTTTTCTTTTTTTGCTTTTCTGATTTTTGCACAGGTTACAAAATATATTATTGGACAGAATATAGACAGCAGCACACAACAACATCAGATTCATCGAATACAATAGAAGATTAGTCTCCGAATACAATTCATCATATTAGTCTCCGAATTCAAAAGACCGAACAAAGATAAAACATTACAAGTCTCAAGACCGCGAGTATCGAGTTTGCCTTCACATTACAAGTCGATATCGATCATCTAAACTACCATCACATAGAAGAGAGCCGTGGTCATCATGATGAGCATCATCACGATCAAACTGGTCTTCATCCGGTTCCTCCAACGCTCCCTCCTCTCTCCCTCTAGATAGCGGGCGTATCTACATTCGGCCTCCACCCTAGTGGTGTACCCTTTGTAACTGTTACCGCTGAAACGGTGAACCTGTCTCCGACACTCCTCCCAGTCGTCGTAGACTCCGGGAACCTTACCCTTGTACACGACATACGACGGCATCTCTATGCATAAGCCAAACAACAGACAATACATAAGCAATATGTAAGTATGCAACAAAAGGATCGGAAGAGAAAAGCAAGACATTAATAGCATGATTCATGGTCCTACTAATAAATAGCATTGATTACATCTAAGTTGAATGACTGTCCAAACCAAAGAGACATACGAATTCATTAAAGTATAATTACAACATGAGCCAATCAATGTTTTAGAACTACACATCACTACTTTCGACTCGACTCATCGGACAGGAACGTGGATGAAGCCGCCGTCTGTCATGATGGTCATGAAATCGCGGTCGTTGTCACCCTGCATTTGTAGCATTTCATCTATCTCACTGTTGGACGGTTGATATCTAAGGAAGAACTGCCCCGAGGTATGAAGGACATCTTGATGGATGATGTCCGCAAACTCCGACTGGATGCGAAAGAATTCTTGTCTGAGGTCCGCGTCCTGGACTGCCGACAAGCTCGCGGCCCAATCTTTGAGATTATCTGGTAGCAGAAGTTGATGATGGTCCCTTACGATCGCCCGCATGTGATGGAGGGCGTAGTAGGCATCCTTCTGACCGCCAGGCGGCTGCTTGACACAGCAGAACTTCGTATTGTGTGAGAACATGTGCTTGCCGTACTTACGAACTGCCCTGGTGAAGGTACCTCCAGATTTGGCGTAGGCGGGGAGAACATCATCAAGAACTTTCTTGACATTTGTGTAGTCTATCTTGGAGTTACGGTTCGGGTCTAAATACGTGGCCATGGAATATTTCGGGCTTAAGAGGATGAGTGTGCAATGTGTGTCACTGCACAGAACACGGAATGTTAGAAAAAAAAGAACGATCAAAATCTAAGAAATCATATGTTACGGGGCGGTTAAGGGATGACTTACTCGGGAAAGTAAGCCACAAGGAAGTTATCCTTATCTGGGTTTGCCAGAATGACGCCTTCGAGGTGTGAACTCGCAACTTGGCGGTCCCCAGCGCTGCTCAAGTGCTTGGCACGCATGTAGAAGGGGTCGACTATCACGATGTCCGGGGTCTTGTCTCTAATGATCCGCATCTCCATACTCAGCGAAAACAGCCGAACGAAGGTGTAGTGCAGCGGATGAAGGTTAAACATAGCAAAGATGTCATCAAACCGCAGGACGATCGTACCCCCGATGTCGCCATCCACAAAGCCCTTGCCCTCTGGCACCTTGGCCATGAAAACCGGGTATGCCACATCCTTCTCTCTGAGACGCCACTTCTCCAAAGAAAGAACACTGTCGTGCAGACTCTGCATAGCACCGGTTGCAGCATTCAGCATATTTGGCGGTAGCATCGCCCTACCCGCCACATGCACCCTCCTCGAGATATCCTTAGGTGAAGGTGGCCCGTCCTGAGCACGGATCGAACTCGGTGCCGGCTGGCTCACACCGGCGCCCTTGTTAGTCTTTCGTTTCCATCCCTTCTTCTTGATCTCCTGTAATGGGACCGAGTTCTGCTCACAGACCGCCTTCTTGAGCATGTTGGGGCTGATAATATTTCGCACCTCAGCTATCTGAGGCTCGGTGAAGGCGGGAGCTGGAGGCGTGTCCTAAGAACTGAACGCCAGAGGACGCCTGTTGCAATTGGATTTCTCCGCCGTACCAGCTAGATCGCGGTCATCTTGGTTGGGTTCTTGAGAAAGAGGCCCGCAGAACTCGTCAGCGTACCCATGTTCGGCAAAGTACTCATCAACTTTGGTAAATGTACCGTCATCGTTGTCATCGCCGTCCGGATCCTGTGCCATAGGGCTGTCCGGATCCTGTGCCATAGGGATGTCCGGCAGGTCCGGTAGCATTGTGGCGTTCTTGCCATGGCTTGGCGCCGGCACGACTGGCGGTCTTGTCTGTGGGGTGGTGTCCCCCACCCCCAAACGAAATGGGCCAGTTTACGCAGGTGCTGAGGGTCATCTCATCTTCTTCGTCGGCCCCAGCGGGTCGAATCAGAGGTAACAGCTCGTCGCAGCCTGGCAGCACCCGAACCACTTCAACCCTATACATTGTGGGTGGCATCGGATTACCGTGGAACATGGGGTTGCCCGGTTGAACGATTCTGCCCTTGGCGACATCGACCAACTCGGCGCCCACGAAGTGCAGAAGAGTGCAAGGAACGTCGGCGGTGCCCTGCGAAAACATGTATAGGGCGTCAGGGATGCCCAGTCAAAGGCAAGGAGATGAAGTCATCGGCCGAGAGGCTTAGTTACCGTGATGCCGTCGAGCTCGGCTAATGTCGAGGCACCGCCAATGGCGGGCGTGCAACTGACGGAGGGGGCGCTTGCTGGCGAGGTGCCGGCCAGCGTACACCCGGGTGCATTAAGCTCCAATGCCCGTGCCGGCGCCGGAGACACGAATACCGCCTCCGCCGGAGACACCAATGGCGCTGCCGGAGACACCAATGGAGCCGCCTGCGCGTTGTGCGAGTTGCTGGCCGTGAAGCTGGGAACCGGGGAAGGCCCCTGTTGGCCGCCCGCAATCCACATCGTCAGCCCATGAATCAACGTAGGCACCATGGCGTTGAGCGTCGTTCCAAGTTGTTGTTGCACTTGCTCTTGGACAAGCTCCGTAATCCGCACCACTTGTGCCTTGAGTTCTTCAACCTTGCGCGTCTGGCTTTCCGAGCTGGTCTTTTTCTCCTTCCGCACACCAGCGGTATAGTATGACCCCCATTTTGTGGACAAGCCTTTGCCGGCCACACGACCAGCTGATGTCGGCTTAGTGAGCTTATCCTTGTTTTTCATTACGTTCAACACCCTATTTAAAGGGGTGTCGAAAGGGGAGCTCTTAGACGACTCGGCGCTACTGCTTTCAGTGTCCTGTGAAAGGAATGTGAACCATTTAGAAATATTGGGGATTAATTAGAGTGCAACCATATGGAGCTAATTACGCGGGGGTGTATTCCTTACCAGAAGAAGCTCAAGCGCCCTGGTCTTCTGATCCGTGGTAAGCTCCTTTGTTATCGGGTCCTCCTTGTACCGGGCCCTGACATAGTTCCTGGTCTGCTTCTCACTGCTGTATTTCTCGAAGTGGGGCGGTAGGCCTTGCTCGGCACGCTCCACATCCTCCTTGTCGCATATAGGCTCCGCCACTCTGTAACCGCCGGGACCGAGTTTGTGTTCCCCTAAGTTCAACTCCCGCATTTCTTTCCCCCACTGACTTGATTCGGAGGTTGCACTGCTCTCGCACTTGATCTTGAACTCCTTGTACTCATCTTCGCTCATCAAAGGATATTTCGCCTTGGTATTCTCATAACTATCACCTTTATAAATCATTCTCTTCACCGCGCTTTTCCAAGTAGATAGGGCCGTGCTCATCTTCGTGAGGACGACACTGTTCACTTTATTCCCTGAGAGGCGTGTGTTTTAAAATTCGGCGGGGAACTTGTATCGTTCGTGCAGCTTCGTGAAGAGGAGGTTGCACAAATTCCCTCGGTCCTTATGCCTAAGGTTCTCGGTGTTGATCGAGACGGTGCTCCGGAGAATGCACCCGAGCTGAACCGAGTACCCCTTGACTATATGTTTGGGCTCCGTTGGATTCCCGTCGGAGTCCACTTGAGTGAATTCCTCCTTGACGGTGCGGAGCGCATTCGGGCGCCGGTCCTTCCTTTGCTTCTTCGATTGGCTGCCATCTGTGTGTGCGCCGCCATCATCAGTGGTGGCATCCTCGGCGGCACCATCAGTGGTGTCATCCTCGGCGGCACCATCAGTGGTGTCATCCCCGACGCCACTAGGGGTTTTGTAATCAGGATCGGTGTCTTCCGCAGCGTCCTCATAGCGGTGAGGTTGTTCCTCCATCTCCTGGGACAGCTCCCAGAATTGCTTGCCGCCCGAGCCACCGGACTCATCGTTGTGGGCCACGTTTCGCTCTAAATAGGAAAAAAGTTTGGTCAAAAAGTTGGTTATTGTCAAGGAACAAGATCATGGTCTCATCATTTAGGGTTTGTCGACACCGAGGCACCCTAAAAGCCTAAGCTTTCATCATTTAGGGTTTGTCGATGCCGAGGCACCCTAAAAGCCTAAGCGTACATCATTTAGGTTCTCATCGACACCGAGGCATCCGGGGCAGCCAAGTTAAGATTTCATCATTTAGGGTTTATCGATGCCGAGGCACCCTAGGTTGGGCCTAATCACTTGGCACTAATCACTTGGCTCTATTGCCACCTATGGTTTAATACAACAAGAATAAAGGGGAAGTTGATCCTACTTAATTAAGTACTAAGATACCCGGCCCATGCATTAGTAGCAAGTACCTCAAAGTCATGCTAAAATTCACGGAAAATTTCAGCATGACCTTTGCTGAAAATAGGACATATGGAGTACCCGAATTTGCGGGAACGAAAGTTAATCGACATTCCGGCAAACTCAAGGGCCTCTCGGGGTACCTGCAAAATCATCACGACACGAAGGGCCTCTCAAGGGCCTCAAGCAGTAGCGGCCCTTCACGAGCGAACTCAATGAGTGTGAACTAACAGAGTGTGGGTCACCACAGATTCTGTAGTCAAAAACCTTCTGGACAGAGTGAAAATAGTTACAATATGCTTGCAAGTAATTTTTCTGTAACTAAGGCACAATATGCTTGCAAGTAAATCACAATATGTCGCGGTCGTCGTCCTGCACCCCGTGCCCGGACTGAGGTAGAGGCGGCGTAGGGTAGGGGCCGACGCGGGGAGGCTGTCGGCGATGGCGAGGTCGCGGAGGCATCGGCTATGGCGGAGCTGCAGTGGTGGGGGGCGCAGGGGCGGCGGCGCATGTAGGGGCGGCGGCGACGTGGGGCGGGGCAGCGCGCGCGGGGGGGACTAGATCTGGCGAGAGGGAGGGACGAAGGGGTCAGGCTAGGTAGAGCTAGGGGGGAAGATTACTAATGGCGCACCCCCGAGCGGTGCGCCATTAGAATGTTTTTTCTAGATAGCAATGGCGCATCCCAGAGCTGTGCGCCATTAGAATGTTTTTTATATAGCAATGGCGCACTACCAGAGTGGTGCGCCATTAGAATGTTTTTTTAGATAGCAATGGCGCACTACACGAGCGGTGCGCCATTAGTATGTTTATTATTATTATTATTATTATTATTATTATTATTATTTGTTGCTATTTTTAATATTTTTTTATAAAAACAGTAATAATTTTTTTATGAATATGAAAAAATATCATCAAATGGGGGTGCTCGGCGGCGGTGGAGCGGGCCGGGGAGGGTGCGGTGGGTCGGCGGCGACGG
>NC_041384.1:271621426-271648642 GCF_002162155.2 Triticum dicoccoides
GGGGATCGAGATCGAGATGAAGGGGGATAGCGATCGAGATTTAAAAATATTCATCAAATTTGAAAAAATATTCATGAATTCCAAAAGTGCCAATGAAATTTAAAAATCTTCATGAGTTCAAAAAATGCCAATGTAATACAATCGAGAAATGAAGACTACGATTTAAATACAATCGATCTTAGCTAGCTAGCTATCTGTTCACAATCTTCTTGCCCTTGTTTTTTGCAAATGGAGTTCTTATGTGGAACGGACATCCTTTAGGTAGGGTGGTCCTGCTTCTTCTTGTCGTGTATGCTGCTACTTCATCGTCGTCGTCATGTTCGATCTTCGGGTCGCCGTACTTGTCGAAGTCTTGCTCATTGGCTACTCCATCCATTCCGATGATCTTCCTTTTGCCTCTCCTCACGACAACACGACTAGGCTTTGACGGGTCGGTAATGAAGAAGCATTGGTCCACTTGGGAAGCCAGTACCCATGGCTCATTTTTCGCGGTGACGTTTGCGCCCGCGGTGTTGGATTTGGCTTCGGGTATAACCATGGTGGTGAAATACCGGTCTTCTTTTAGGACGCTCTCGGCCCATCTGACACGGAACATCGGGACCTTCTCTCCAGCGTAGCTCAGCTCCCAGATCTCCTCGATCCTTCCGTAGTATCTGTCCTTGTCGTTACCGGTGTAGGATTCCATCGTTACCCCGGAGTACTGATAACCATCGCTCTTCATGTCCTTGTCCTCGGTGTAGAATGTGTAGCCATTGATATTGTACGCCTCATAGGTCATCAGGTTGTGCTCGGCGCCCTGTGACAAGGCGAATATGAGTTGTTCTTCCGCGGAAGAATCTTTATGTAAAGGGTACGACAGAAGCTTCTGCTTGAACCAACGCGTGAAACATGAGTTGTGCTCTTTGAGTATATCTCCGTCCGTCCTCTGTTGGCCTCGGTCATTGTACGTCTTCTCAATAAAGGTTTTGTGCTCTACCACCCAAGGATCGACAACGTCTATGTGTTGTAGCGCGACTAGGTTTGCTCTTTCAAAGTCAGCGAGTCGACCCACGAAGTCGACATGCATTTCGCGGCGACCCTCATGGTGACCCCATCCAGCGAGCCTGCCGAGGTGCCTGTTGACGGGCAGACCAACGGGGTTCTCGATGCCTAGATAATTCGTGCAGTAGGAGATGCACTCTTCGGTCAGAAAGCCCCTGGCTATACTTCCCTCTGGACGTGACATGCTGCGAACGTATCCTTTGATGACACCATTCATCCTTTCGAACGGCATCATGCTGTGCAGGAATGTCGGCCCGAGTTGGATGATATCCTCCACGACATGGACCAGCAAATGCACCATAACGTCGAAGAATGCGGGCGGGAAGTACATCTCAAGCTCACATAGTATCACCACGATCTCTTCCTGTAGCCTTCTGAGTTGCCTCACGCCAATCGACTTCCGAGAGATGACGTCGAAAAAGTTGCATAGGCCAAATAGCGTTTCACGGACGTGCGCGTCCATGATCCCATGGATTGCAACTAGAAGTATCTGCGTCATCAGCACGTGACAGTCGTGAGACTTCATCCCGCTGAACTTCTGCTTCGCTGGGTCTAGGTATCTGCTTATCTTCCCCGCGTAACCGTAAGGAAGTTTAACTCCTAGGAGGTAGGTGAAAAACTGCTCGATCTCCTCCTGACTTAGAGTGAAGCACGTGGGAGGGTAGTCATTTCCGGTCTTCTTGGCCTTTTTGCCTTTGCGACGACTTTCTGTGTCCTGCTTCGCCTCATCATCATCATCATCATCATCATCATCATCATCATCATCATCATCATTAGTGTGAAGCTCCTGCCTGATGCCCATCGATTTCAAGTGTGCCCTTGCTTTCGGCCCATCTTTGGTCCTCTCTGGCATGTTGAGCAGGGTACCAAGCAGACTCTCGCACACGTTCTTCGTGATATGCATGACATCAAGGCTGTGAGGCACACGGTGGATCTTCTAGTACAGCAAGTCCTAGAAAACAGACCTCGTTTTCCATACCTTCAGCAGCGGCTCTAGCGCCTTTCGCTTCTTTCCTGGCTCTGGCGCCTTTTGGTTCTTTCCCGACAATGGGCAGTCTTTCCAATTTTCCAATAGCTCGTCTATTTCCTCGCCTCTCCTCGTACACGGGCGTTTTCGGGGTTCGGTTTCACCATCGAACAGATCCTTGCGTTTCCTCCATGGGTCATCGTCGCGAAGCCACCTTCCATGTCCCATGAACACGGTTTTCGAAGACCCGGGATCTCTATCTAGCTGGCGATACGTTGTGTCATCCATGCACCTTACGCATCCAGAAAATCCATGGACTACCTACCCCGCGAGATATCCGTAACCGAGATAGTCGTGCACCGTCGTGAGCAGTGCGGCTCTCATAGGGAAATATTCTTTCTCTGCGGCGTCCCACGTATTGGCTGGCGTTTTCCATAGCGTGTCTAGCTCCTCCTTCAGCAGCCCCAGATACAGATTGATGTCGTTCCCTGGTTGTTTCGGCCCTTCAATTAGCATACTCATGTGAATGTACTTCCTCTTCATGCACAACCAGGGGGAAGGTTGTACATCCACACAAACACAGGCCAGGTGCTATGTGTGCTTCTCTGGCTGCCAAACGGATTGACTCCATCGGTGCTCGCGCCCAGCACGACGTTCCTTGGATCCTTCCCAAATTCTGGGTATTCGAAGTTCAACGCTTGCCACTGGCTCGCATCCTTAGGGTGACTCAGCATCTTGTCTTTTTTATTTATCTCCGGATCATTTCTGTCATCTTCCCGCTTCTTCTCCTCCCTATCCGCGTGCCAACGCAGGAGCTTTGCTACCTTAGGGTCTGCGAAATACCGCTGCAGACGAGGAGTGATCGGAAAGTACCACACCGATTTTCGAGGAGCTTTCTTCCTCTTCTTGTATCGAGTGACGCCGCACACCGGACATATGGTAGACTCCGCGTGCTCGTCCCGATAAATGATACAATTGTTCATGCACACATGGTATTTCACGTGCGGTAAATCCAGAGGACACACGATTTTCTTCACCTCCTCGAAACTGGTCGGGCACTTGTTCCCCTTGGGAAGACGTTCGTGCCAGAATGACATGTTCTCGTCGAAGCATGCGTCGGTCATTTTGTGTTTTACCTTCATCTCCAGAGCCATGAGCATTACTTCCAGGCGGGTATCCTCGGGCCTGCATCCTTCATACAATGGAGTAACCACGTCTATCTCCAGTTGATCCAGCTTGGCTTTCTCTCGGGCGGCAGCTCTTGCGTTATCCGTCTGCTTGAGAAGCAGCTCTTGAATATGAGGGTCCTGCACCTAGCCTCCATCGTCGTCTGCTCCGGCATCTTCATCTTCATGATCATGCCCTTCGTCTTGATCTTCCTCATCATCATGTACGACATCTTCTACATGATGACTGTGTACAACATCACCGTCGTGATCATGTCCTGGAGATTCTTCGTCTTCTCGCCCGCCCTCGCCGCGGTGGTACTTGTCTTGTTGCCCTTCCTCATTTCTTGCCGGGCCCCCATGGACGACTTCATAGTCATCTTCATCACCTTGCCACCGATAGCCATCCATGAAACCACGCAAGAGCAGGTGGTCCCGCACCTGCCCGGAATCCGGGTCCGCAATAAGGCTCTTCAGCTTGCATCTTCGACACGGACATCTTATCTCCGTCTTGTTCTTTTGAAGCATCTCGGCCTTTGCGGAGCTCAAAAACCTATTCACGATGCCTTCAGTCATCGTGCGGACCATGGTCTCCTGCGGGGTAGAGCAAAACGATATTTTAGAACCAAGAAAAAATTTGGCATGACCTTCCCTAAAAATAGGACCAAAAAGAATGCATAGTGCCAAAGTTCTCGCCGAAACGGAAATGAATCAAAACATTCCGGCAAAATATTGGCAACTATCGCATTTCAAATACTGGTACCTTCAAACACAAACATATGTGCAACACCACAAACACATGCAACACCACAAACATACATAGATCTAGCTAGGCCACAAAAAGTGCATGTGCTCGTTGTTGGAGCGAGCTAGGGAGAAAAAAGTAGATCTACGTCATGAAGATAGCTTTCCCCTTACTTACCTATCAAAAAAAGGTAATTTCACCACTTAATTTTGATGAATCTATGGTGGAAATGAGGTGAGGAGGAGGAGATGGCCGAAAGCTTGGAGAAGGAGGTGGAGCGAATGAAGTGGGGAAAGTGAGTGGGTAGGTGTGGGGCTGTCCAAAATATATTGTTGGGGTCCCAGGTTACTAATGGCGCACCACCAGCAAATGTGCCATTAGTAACCTTGGTTACTAATGGCGCACCTGCAGGTGGTGCGCCATTAGTAGTTTTGCAAAAAGGTAAAAATAAATAAATAAATATATATACTAATGGCGCACCGGGTAATAGTGCACCATTACTAGTTTAAACTAGTAATGGCGCACTATGAAACGATGCGCCATTAGTAGTTTTGCAAAAAAAAGAATAATTTTTTTTACAGTAATGGCGCACTGTCTGCTTGGTGCGCCATTACTACTTAGAACTAGTAATGGCGCACTTCGACCTGATGCGCCATTAGTATGTATGGAAAAAAGGAAAAAATAATAATTTAATACTAGTGGCGCACCCTATTTCTAGTGCGCCATTAGTGTCTTCCACACTAATGGCGCATCACCAACCGGTGCGCCATTAGTATATAGTAGTGGCGCACTGCTTCAATGGTGCGCCATTAGTATCAATCCTATCTATAGCCCTTTTCCTAGTAGTGGCACGTCTTGTCGAAGCGGAGATCGTGTCCCCTTATTGCGGGATTTTCATCAATATGAGTGTGGGTAACCTAACCGTCCCGCGGGAAAGATTCCTTAGGAATAGGGAGGTTCTTAGGCTTAGGAGGAGGCGTTCAATACCCGCTGCCTTTATAAAGGAACCAAGGTCCATCTTTTTATGCCAAACCTCTCCTCAGCCTTCCCAACCTCGAGTTCTAGCACCCAAAGTTTGACTTCATTGCTTCAAGCCTCCCCATCATGTCCGGACCCAGCTCTCAAGGCCGATGGGTGGCTTCCTCCGTTACAGAGGAGGATATCGCAAAGTTTCCGGCGGCCAGATATTTGACCGCGAAGGTCCACCACAGACTTCCTGCTCAAGGACAGGTTATTCCAACCCCCAAATCTGGCGAGAGGGTAGTATTCATCTCCCACTTCCTCCAGGGGCTAGGGTTTGCTCTTCACCCCTTCGTCCGGGGACTAATGTTTTATTACAGATTAGATTTTCATGATCTAGCCCCTGACTCTATCCTCCACATCTCGGCGTTTATCATTACGTGCGAGGCCTTCCTCCGAATCCCCCCACACTTTGGCTTATGGGTCAAGACCTTCAGTGTGAAGCCGAAGGTAGTCAATGGGGAACAGGAGGAGTGCGGTGGTGATGTAGTGAGCAACCTTACCAACACTCTTTGGCCAAAAGGCTCTTTCACCAAAGCCTCCCACCAATGGCAGAAAGAATGGTTTTATGTCACGGAACCCCGTAGCACCAAGTGGGAAGCTATTCATGCGTTCTGTTCCGGCCCTCCGCAACAGCTTGCATCATGGATTAATAAGGGGCTGGGCTGGGGATCAGTTGATGAAGTGCAGACTTTACAGAGTCGCATCCAAAACCTCCTTGAGAGAGACATCGATCTTGTCAACGTGATTCAAGTGATGCTAGTTCGCGGAATCCTGCACTGCCAGCGTAGGTCTCCCCGCATGTTGGAGCACAATCCGGAAGGACCATGAACCCTCCAACACTTCTTCGGCACCACGCATGAAGGGATGTGGAAGTTGTTTTTTTGGAAGTGAAAACTTTGGCCGGACACTACCGAGGACACAGGCCTTAACTGCAACCGTCCGGATACCCCGGCAAGCACTTGTCTTCCAAACACTCTGTAACTACGCATACCGTAATATGGTACTGAGCAGGCTATCTTCCTCCAGGGCTGGATAAAGAAGGAGGAACTAATTATGTGTTCGGCCCCTCTGCCCGAAGGCCCAGCAAATCCTATTTTAACAAGGATGCTAGCCCTGGCACCATACCAGATGCATGTGAAGGAGGGCGAGGTGGAGAGTGGAAATACCAAAAATGACCCCTATTCCAAGGGTAAATAAGACATTGTGTCCGGAGGAATCAAAATTCCCTCATCTGAAGACAAGAGTGAAGGGGGGCACTGTCTCCTCCCCTCATGGGAAGAAAAGGGCCGCCTCCGAAGATTGGGAGGAACAGGCTCCTAAGCGAGGCAAGATGCCTTTGTCGGGTGGCTCGGGCTTGGAGGACACCAAAGTACAATTTCATGACGAGGACAAGCCTCAGGCCAAATCGTAAGTGAACAATGATGTTTTAAACATGTCCCGTTCTTTTCTTATGATGCATGGCATATATATTTTCTGCAGTTCGGCACACAGTCTTCTTCAACAATCCTCTTCCTCGGGGGACCTTCTCCCCGAAATGATGGAAAGCGAGACGCCTCCACCGGCCTCTCCGCCAAATAGGGCGGATGAATTCGAGGTGTCGTCGCGGAGGGTCTCCCCCGACCAACAAGCGGTGCAAGGGATGATGAAGACATTACTCGAAGGTAATACCTCGGTGGCCCAGGGTCCGGGGACCGACAAGGAAGGCCCCGAACAGTCCGGTCTGCAGCCGGATACGAATGAACGGATCCCTTCAAAGGGAGGCCGTACTCCTATGGTAGCCTCCGAAGACCCAGAGGCACCGGATATATTGACGAACATGCTATGACGGGCGTCCGTCTCAAAGGAACATCGTACCTTGATGGGCAAGGTGGTCGAAAAGATCCTGTCCGTGAAAAGCGGATTGAATGAGGTCTTTGTGGGCCTGCTAAGAGGCTTCGCGGTTTGTGATGTAATGTTTTCAACTATATTTTATTTGCAAAGATGCACCTGTGTATAGGTAGTAGCCCCTGAGACTCGGGTTGGCTTCCCATGGGAGGCGAATGGAGTATCAAGAAGAAATATTCAAGGACTAATCTGATTAACTTGAACACAGGCTGCCTCCCCCTGGCTACTTCCCAGACAACGGATATTACCGAGCTGCAGTGGAAGCTTGACGTGGCCGGGGATAACATTGCGTTAATCAATAGGTGTTTTGACGAGGCGCAAGGTATGTATTCGGGGCAGTCCTTTTACGCACATTTTTGTGATATAATCGTGACGCTGAAAGTTATATGCATGACTGCAGATAATGTTGTTGCTGTTGAAATACTTCGGGCGGAGCTGGCCCGTGCTAAGCAGCAGGCCCGGTTTAGCGACGCAGCTGGCGTAAAGGCATCAGATGAGTTAAAAGCCGAACAGGCTGCTCAGCGCCAAGACGAGTAGAAGATATCCAAAATGGCACTCGAACTGAAAAAAGCTGTGAGCCGCTATGAACATCTTGAGAAGGAAAATGAAGCCGAAATGGTTGAACTTGACAAGGCCTTACGAGAGGCAAGAGAAGTGCAGTTTCAATCCAGAGCAGCCCGTGAGGAGATCTGGCAAGCTGGGGAGATTGCGGCTGGCAAGCCCTTTTTATTACAGACAAAGTTCAGCGATCCAGATTATGCCAAGCTTAACCAAGTATGGAGTTCTCCAGACGTGTTTTTGGACCTGCCGAAGAGTTCATCCGATGCGGCGCAGTTTTACCAAGTGCAAGAGGGGTATGCAATGAAGAAGCTTTTCTGGTCACAGTTCGGCATATCGAAATGCCCTCTGTTACTAAATGAACAGATGTCCCAATGGGCCGAGCTTCGCAGGATGTCCGGTGCTGCCATGAAGAACGTCATACTTCAGCTATGGCTGACTGAGCCGATTCCGAATAGCTATTTTGGCTTGGTGCAGCGGCTTGCTGATGTGGTTCCACGTATCGACGTCGTGAAGCGGTCGGTGTGCATTGAAGGTGCACGGATGGACTTTGCCCGAGTCAAAACATACTGGGGGAAGATGAAGGCCATCGATGTTGCAGTGCAGGGTCCACCCAAGGGCAAGGACCATCACACACTAGAGTATTACTTTGAGGACGTCATGGAGGCTTCCCGTTTGATAGAGGGTCAATGTTCGAAAGGCATAATATTCAAGTGAGTTTTTAAGGAAAAAGACAATTGTTATAATTAGTCTATATTTTTGATTTTTCCTAAAGGCTTTTGTTCCTCCTGTGCGGACGTTTATATATGATCTAAAAGTTTTCCACTCGTCGGCTTCAACCCCCTCGTAGTAAGTACGGGGGTGTTCGAAAAAAGCATCTGATCACTCTTGACCCAACGTCTTGGTCCATGAAGGAGGTGTCAATGCGGCGAACCAGGCAACTAGACTATAGGGCGTTAACACTTTCACTTAGCCATATGAGTATTATGATGGGTCTACGACATAGCCCCTGGTATGTATGCGGCTTATTCATATGATGCGTTTACATATTTGACCAGAAAGAGGTCCTTCGTGTGACACGGAGGAATCAATAAAGATTCTGATAAGTCATCAAGTGGTTGACCAGCTCTCGCTGCATCATGACAGTCAATTTTCGGCTTTCTCTACTGAGGTGCTTAACCAGGTGAACCGGAAGCACAATCGCAGTAGTTCTCACTTTACTACCCTAGCCGATAGAGCGGAACGTAGGATAGCAAGCACAGGAGCCGGGCAACCCAACTATTGACCCAAGACATGATTCGGAGCTGATGCATACAAGGCCAAACTCGCGACGCCGAAGTGCGCTATAGAGATGTTCGGACTTGTCGGCAACTCGCTTGTTCCCATACCGAGCCCCTAGCAAGTTATACCAAGGTGTATATTTGAAATAACCGTAGGGGCAAAACTCGGTCCTTTAGAAAAGAATGGAATATTTTTACTGGGATCTTGAGTGATGTGCCAATCATGTGTATAGATAACAAAGCCGCAACCCCGGCTATTTAATATGCCAGGGGTCGAAGGCGGAGGAAAAAGGCATTTTATAGGCTCGAAATAGATAGTGCGGTCTACAAAAAGTAATTTTGGACCTCCTGTTGCACGTCTGCGCCGCCTGTCCTCTATGAAGGGACTCCTCGACGGGAATAGCCCCTTAGGTGGATCAGAACTCCGATGGAGTCAGTTTATATATTTGTCCTTTGCGTCATCTATTTTTAAGAGAAAAGAAAGAAAAAGGAAAGTAGATAAAGAATGTTACTGGAATGTTTGCAGGCTTATCCGTATTGTGCTTCCGCCAATGCCCATGGTATCTTGAGTGCATAGTGATGTATGCATGGTACAAATTTTGCGGGTATATGAAGTGGGCGGCGGAAGCCGAACTGCTATTTCCGTTCCATAATTGATCGATCGGGGGGAAATTGCTTCTGACCCCCAGTATTTGGTTGGTGAACCCTTCTATCGTCCCTATCGCCTAGCGGCCCCCTCCCCTTGTGTTCGGCGTTGAGCTTGCCAGCCTCCTTGAAGACCCAACAACTTCTGTTGGTATGATTAGCTGGTTTATCGAGGTGTCCGTGAATCTGGCAGGGTCGGTCCAATATCCTGTCTAGGTTGGATGGTCCGTCTTGGTTCGCCTTGAATGGATTTTTCCGTTGACTGGGTTTGGGATTGTTGAATCTGGCGTTGACCGCTGTGTCGTGTGATCTGTCATTGGCATTGCGACTGTTGTGTTTGCTTCGTCGTGGCCTGCCATTGCCGTCTCAGATTTCAGAGGTGCCTGAGTCGCTGGCGTTGTTGCTTCTACGAGCGAGCCAGCTGTCTTCTTCTGTGCAAAAGCGAGTCATTAGAGTGGTAAGGGCTGTCATGGATTTAGGTCCTTCTTGACCGAGGTGGCATGCAAGCCACTCATCTCGGACGCTGTGTTTGAAGGACGCAAGGGCTTCCCCATCCGGACAGTTGACGATTTGGTTCTTTTTAACTAAGAACCTAGTATAGAGCTTCCTGGCTGACTCTCCAGGCTGCCGGACAATGTGACTTAAGTCATCGGCGTCCGGTGGCCGGACATATGTTCCTTGGAAGTTGTCACGAAATGTGTCCTCCAAATCTTTCCAGCTGCCAAGAGAATTTTCTGGCAGACTATTTAACCAGTGCCAAGCTGGTCCTTTGAGTTTTAGTGGTAGGTATTTGATGGCATGAAGGTCATCTCCGCGGGCCATGTGGATATGGAGGAGGAAGTCCTCGATCCATACCGCGGGATCCGTTGTTCCGTCGTATGATTTGATATTCATGGGTTTGAACCCGTCTGGGAATTCATGCTCCATTACTTCGTTTGAGAAGCAAAACGGGTGTGCGACGCCTCTATGTTGGGCCACAGTGCGTCGTACCTCTGATGGAGTCCGTTTGCGGTTTCCGGCCCGGGCATGGCTAGGTTTGTCATGTCCGAATAGGTAGCCGTTGCCGCATGTCGAGGCACGTCCTCGTGATCCGTAGATTGATCTGGTATGCCCCGCTCTGATGTTCTGGTCCTGCCAGAGGTCATATTTGTTCGGGGAGGGCTAGTGTTTGGCTTGAGTTGCCGGTTTATGCCGGCCACGTGGTATTCTGTCAGCCCCCTTGCGTGATGGTTGTATGAGCTCTAGAGCCTCATCATCGAACTGAGGTAGTAATTTGCGCTTCGGGTAACTTTTGGCTGGGCGCTTAGGGTCGTATTCTTTGGCTGTTAGGACATCAGTCCATCTATCATTTAGCAGATCTTGATTAGCCTGAAGTTGCAACTATTTCTTTTTCAGGCTTCTTGTAGTGGCTATTAGTTGACGCTTGAAGCGCTACTGCTCGAGAGGTTCCTCAGGCACAATGAAATCCTCGTCGCCGAGGCTCTCCTCATCCTCGGAGAGCGGAAGATAATTACTGTCCTCCGAGTCTTCGTGTATGGCCTGTTCATCAGGGCTATCATGCCTGTCCTCCCATTCATGATGTTCGGACGTTTCCCCAACAGGGTCTTCATTGTCTTCGGCATCGTTCGGAGTATTATTTTCTCCGGTGCTGGTGTTGCTGTCTTTTGCACGGCATGACGTTGAGCCGGACCGCTGACACTGGTGTCTAGGCTGTGTCCCAGGAGGTTTATCCTTAACTGAGTCTTCTTTGTCATCGTCGTGAGGTTCTTTAGGTGTATCCCCCATGTATACGTTGTACGAAGAAGTGGTCGTCCGACTTCCGATAACCGGCGGGTTTTGGCCATGTTCCTCCTCCGCATCGTCGTTCATACCGTTGATGTCTTCGGAGCCGTATTCGAGCATGTCGGTTAAGTTGTCGACAGTGGCTATGAAGTGTGTGGCGGGTGGGGAGCAAAATTCTCCATCGTCAGCCCCTAGTCCGAACCGGATATAGTTCGGTTGCGGGTCCTTCTCCAGGGATAGGTTTTTTAATGACGTTAGCATGTCGCCCAAAGGCGGGTGCTGGAAGATGTTTGTGGCGCTAAACTCAAATATTGATAAACGATCAAGTTTGGCGTCTGCGAGCTCACGTGGCTCGGAACTTACAGCAGGAGACGAGTCTGGAGTTCCGGTGACAAAGACGTCGTGAGAGGTTAAGTCTATGTGCGGCTCCAACGCCGTGGAATCTTTGTCCTCCGTGGTGGGTTTGATCCTCCTGTCCTCGGATGGCACGGTCTGCTCCGACTCTAAGGCCAGAGTGGTTATAGGGGTGATCTCCTGGATGCGGTCTGATGACAGATTTAGGTCATGATCATCGGGGTGACCGGGGGTGGCAGCCGCGGTCTCAAACCCGGCGAAGATCAAGTCTCCACTGATGTCCGCAATGTAGTTCAAGCTCCCAAATCTGACCTGATGGCTAGTGGCGTAGCTATCGATCTACTCCAGGTGGCCACACAAGTTGGCCCGCAGTACAAAGCCGCCGAACACGAAGATTTCTCCAGGGAGGAAAGTTTCTCCTTGGACAGCGTCACTATAGACGATTGAAGGGGCCATCGAACCTTTTGTCGACGACACAGTGGAACTCTCAATGAAAGCACCAATGTCGGTGGCAAAACTGGTGGATCTCGGGTAGGCCGTCCCGAACTGTGCATCTAAGGTCAATGGTAATAGGAGACAATGGACACGATGTTTACCCAGGTTCGGGCCCTCTCTATGGAGGTAATACCCTACGTCCTTCTTGATTGATATTGATGAGTATGAGTATTACAAGAGTTGATCTACCTCGACATCGTAATGGCTAAGCCCTAGAGGTCTAGCTTGTGTGGCTATGATAATGAGTATTCGGCCTATCTAAAGACCTAGCCCTCCGGTTTATATAGACACGGGAGGGATCTAGGGTTACACAAGGTTGGTTACAGAGAAAGGAATCTACATAGTTGGCCGCCAAGCTTGCCTTCCACGCCAAGGAGAGTCCCATCCGGACACGGGTGCAGTCTTCGGTCTTTGTATCTTCACATCCCATCAGTCCAGCCCATGGCTAACTGGCCGGACGCTCGAGCACCCCTTAGTCCAGGACTCCCTCAACTACAAATACCTTTTATACATTTAGGAAATGTCATTTTCTAAATTGCATCAACCTTAGCTTTGTCCACTTCAATACCTCTTTCAGAAATTTTATGACCCAAGACAATGCCTTCATTAACCATAAAGTGGCACTTCTCCCAATTCAAGACAAGATTTGTTTGTTCACATCTCTGCAAAACTCGATCAAGATTGCTTAAACAATCATCAAAAGACTTCCCATAAACAGAAAAGTCATCCATGAAAACCTCAACAATCTTTTCAAAAAAGTCAGAGAATATAGCAGTCATACATCTTTCAAAGGTAGTAGGTGCATTACATAAACCAAAAGACATACCTCTATAAGCATAAGTTCCAAAGGGACAATTAAAAGTGGTCTTTTCTTGATCAGGTTGAGAAATAGGTATTTGTGAAAAGCCAGAATATCCATCAAGGAAGCAAAAGTGTGTCTGCTTAGATAATCTTTCAAGCATTTGATCAATAAAAGGAAGAGGGTAATGATCTTTTCTAGTTGCTTTGTTTAATTTTCTAAAATCTATTACCATTCTATAACCTATAACAATTCTTTGTGGAATAAGTTCATTCTTATCATTAGGAACAACGGTTATACCTCCTTTCTTAGGAACACAATGAACATGACCTATCCATCTACTATCAGCTATGGGATAGATTGTACCTGCTTCCAAAAGTTTTAATATTTCTGTTCTTACCACTTCTTTCATCTTCGGATTTAACCAACGTTGGTGATCTACAACGGGTTTAGCATCAGGTTCCATACTAATTTTGTGCTGACATAGAGTGGGACTAATGCCCTTTAAATCATTAAGAGTATATCCAATAGCAACTCAGTGCTTCCTTGGAACTTTCAATAATCTTTCTTCTTCATGTTCTGAAAGGTTAGCACTAATAATAACATGATATATCTTCTTTTCATCAAGATAAGCATATTTCAAAGTGTTTGTAAATTGTTTTAATTCAAACACAGGATCACCTTTAGGTGGACAAGGACCTCCTAGTGTTTCAATAGGCAAATTGTGTTTAAGCATAGGACGTTGTTCAAAGAAAATTGTATTTATTTCATTTCTTTCATGCATATGAAAATCATTACTAGGCAATAGAAGCAAGACCAATTAATTCATCCTTACTAGGCAATTCTTTTTCAAGAAGATTTCTACTAAACTTGAAAAAATTAAACTCGTGAGACTCATTACCAAAACTAACACTGACTGTTTGTTTCTCACAATATATTTTAGCATTAACGGTGTTCAAGAAAGGTCTACCAAAGATAATGGGACAAAAGTCATCTTGCGGGGAACCAAGAACAAGAAAATCAGTAGGGTATTTTATTTTCCCACGCAACACTTCAACATCTCTAACAATCCCAGTTGGTGATATAGTGTCTCTATTAGCAAGCTTAATAGTAACATCCATTTGTTCTATCTTTGCGGGTGCTATGTCATTCATAATTTCTTGATATAATGTGTAAGGAATAGCACTCCCACTAGCACCTATGTCACATAAACCATGATAATAGTGATATCCTATTTTAACTGAGATGACGGGCATGCCAACAATAGGTCTATGTTTATCTTTTTGTCAGGTTTGGTAATTCTAGCAGCTTCTTCACAGAAATAAATAACATGCCCATCCATATGTTCTTCTAAGAGATCTTTAACCATAGCAATACTAGGTTCTACTTTAATTTGTTCATCAGGTCTAGGTGTTCTAATATAGCTTTTGTTAACCATAGTTGAAACTTTAGCATGTTCCTTTATCCTAAAAGGGAAAGGTGGTTTCTCAATATAAGAAGAAGGAACAACTGGATCGACATTACGAAGTATAGTTTCTTCTATAACTAGTACCAGTTCTTTAGTTTCTTATTTAATAGGTGGGTGATATTTAAACCACTTCTCTTTAGGGAGTTCAACTTGAGTAGAAAATGATTCATAAAAGGAGGCTACTATCTCAGAGTCAAGTCCATATTTAGTGCTAAACTTTTGAAAAGCATTGGTATCCATAAAAGATTTAACACAATCATACTTAAGTTTAATACCTGACTCTTTACCTTCCTCGAGTTCCCAATCTTCAGAGTTGCGTTTAATTCTTTACAAAAGATCCCACCAGAATTCAATTGTCTTCTTCATAAAAGAACTCACACAAGAGGTATCAAGCATGGTTTGATCATTACGAGAAAGCTGAGCATAAAAATTCTGGATAATAATTTCTCTTGAGAGCTCATGATTGGGGCCTGAATATAACATTGACTTAAAACTCCCCCAAGCTAGAGCGATACTTTCTCATTCACGAGGCCAAAAATTATATATATAATTCTGATCATGGTGAACTAGATGCATAGGATAAATTTTTTGGTGGAACTCCAATTTCAAACGATTCCAATTCCATGATCCAATATCATCAGATAGCCTATACCATGCCAATGCTTTTCCCTTCAAATATAAAGGGAAAACCTTTCTCATAACTTCATCTCCGGGGAAACCTACAAGCTTAAAAAATCCACAAATTTGTTCTACATATATCAAGTGCATGTCAGGATGTTCGGTTCCATCTCCTGTGTAAGGATTAGCTAGCAGTTGTTCTATCATACCCGAAGGAATTTGATATTAAATATTTTCAGTAGGTGTAGTAGGTTGAGGGGTAGCTAATTGTGGTTCCGTACAAGGTGAAGATACCCCGAAAAAAACCCTCAAAGGATTGTTTTCCATAGTAACAAGTGACAATAAATTTCAGCACACTATATAAATGTTTCCTTGCCGAATTCCACTTACCAAAGGCGCTTCACTCCTCGGCAACGATGCCAGAAAATAGCCTTGATAACCCACAAGTATAGAGGATCAATTGTAGCTCTTTTCGATAAGTAAGAGTGTCGAACCCAACGAGGAACAGAAGGAAATGACAAGTAGTTTTCAGTAAGGTGATATGTGCAAGTGTTGAAATTGTAAGCAGCAGAGTAGTTTGATAGCAAGATAATTTGTAACGAGCAAGTAATGATAGTAGTAAAAAAAGTGCAGCGAGTTAGACCAATCCTTTTGAGGAAAAGGACATGCCAAAATGGTCTCTTATGGCAAGCAAAGCGTTCTTGAGGGTACACGGGAGTTTCATCTGGTCACTTTCATCATGTTGGCTTAATTCGTGTTCACTACTTTGGTAATTTGATATGTGGGTGGACCGGTGCTTAGGTGTTGTTCTTACTTGACCAAACCTCCTACTTATGATTAACCCTCCCGCAAGCGTCCGCAACTACGAGAAAAGTATTAAGAATAAATTCTAACCATAGCTTTAAACTTTTGGATCCAATCAGTCACGGAATAACGGATAAACTGGGGTTTAAGCTTCTGTCACTCACGCAACCCATCATCTAATTGCTACTCCACAATGCATTCCCTTAGGCCCATATATGGTGAAGTGTCATGTAGCTGACGTTCACATGACGCCACTAAGGGAATCACAACATACATACTATCAAAATATTGAACACATATCAAATTAACATGACTACCTACAACATGATTTCTCCCATGACCTCAAGAACGAAGGTAACTCCTCACGAATGACAAACATGCTCATGATCAGAGGGGTATTAAATAACATATTGGATCTGAACATATAATCTTCCACCAAATAAACCATATAGTAATCAACTACAAGATGTAATCAACACTACTAGTCACCCTCAAGTACCAATATATAGTTGATGGAGATCATGCTGCTGATGATGTTGATGGAGATTTCCCTCCCCAATATGGGAGAGTTGGTGGTGATGATGATGACGATGATTTCCCCCTCCAGGAGGGAAGTTCCCCCGGCAGAATTGCTCCCCCGGAGGGAAAAAGTGCTCCTACCCAAGTTCCATCTCGAGGCGTCGGCACTTCGTCCCGAAAGTCCTCCTCTTATTTTTTTTCTATGTCAAAATGACTTATATACCAAAAGATGGGCACCGGAGGTGGGCCGAGGAGGGCACAACCCACTAGGGCACACCTGGGATCCCTGGCGTGCCCAGGTGGGTTGTGCCCACCTGGTGGGCCCCCACTGGTAGTTATTTGCTCCAATAATTCTTAAGTAATCCATAAAAAATCTTCGTGAAGTTTCAACTTGTTTGGAGTTGTGGAGAATAGGTGGCCTGACATAGCTTTCCAGGTCTAGATTTCCAGCTGCCGAAATTCTCCCTCTTGGTGTGTACCTTGCAAATTATGAGATAAAAGGCATTAGAATTACTCCAAAAAGCATTATTATGGATAAAAACATTATAAATAGTAGTAAGGAAACATGATGCAAAACGGACGTATCACCCATCTTCTGGTATATAGGTCGTTTTAACCTAGAAAAAATATAAGGAGATGACTTTCGGGACGGAGCGCCGCCGTCTTGAGGCGGAACTTGCGCAGGAGCACTTTTGCCCTCTGGCGGAGCGATTCCGCCGGGAGAACTTCCCTCCCGGAGGGGGAAATCATCGTCATCACCATCACCAACAACTCTCCCATCTTGGGGAGGGTTATCTCCATCAACATGTTCAACAGCACCATCTCATCTCAAACCCTAGTTCATCTCTTGTGCTCAATCTTGTTATTGGAACTATAGATTGGCGCTTGTGGGTGATTAGTAGTGTTGATTACATCTTGTAGTTGATTACTATATGGTTTATTCGATGGAAGATTATATGTTCAGATCCATTATGATATTTAATACCCCTGTGATCTTGAGCATGATTATCATTTGTGAGTAGTTACTTTTTTTCTTGAGGCACGAGAGAAATCATGTTGCAAGTAATCATGTGAACTTGATATGCGTTCGATATTTTGATAGTATGTATGTTGTGATTCCCTTAGTGGTGTCATGTGAACGTCGACTACATGACACTTCACCATATTTGGGCCTAAGGGAATGCATTATGGAGTAGCAATTAGATGATGGGTTGCGAGAGTGACAGAAGCATAAACCCGAGTTTATGCGCTATTCCGTAAGGGACCGATTGGATCCAAAAGTTTAATGCTATGGTTAGAATTTATTCTTAATACTTTTCTCATAGTTGCGGCTGCTTTCAGGAGTGTTAATCATAAATAGGAGGGTTGTTCAAGTAAGAACAGCACCTAGGCACTGGTCCACCCACATACCAAATTATCAAAGTACCGAACATGAATTAAGCCAACATGATGAAAGTGACTAGATGAAATTCCCGTGTACCCTCAAGAACGCTTTGCTTATCATAAGAGACCGTTTTGGCCTGTCCTTTGCTTCAAAAGGATTGGGCTACCTTGATGCACTTTTGTTACTACTATTGTTACTTGCTCATTACAAATTACCTTGCTATCAAACTACTCTGCTACTTACAATTTCAACACTTACATACATTACCTTGCTTAAAACCACTTGTCATTTCCTTATGCTCCTCGTTGGGTTCGACACTCTTACTTATCGAAAAGAGCTACAATTGATCCCCTATACTTGTGGGTCATCAACCTTCATCTTGAGTATATTCAGAGTCGGAGTCATAACTTCTCTCGGAGTAGTTGTCGGAGTCGGAGCCGGATACCCATTCACAAATATGAGCTTGATTTCTTCGTCTTGTTTAGATCTTTGATGACTTGTCCTTCCTTTTCGAGTCCTTGCTTCTGCGAGAGGTTCTTTGTTCATGACGCTCATCTCTACTCCTTCTCTCTCTTGGTGGTGATTCCTCTGTTTTACTTCTCCTTTTATGTGAGTCTTCTCTTAATTTGTAGGGAGTCGTACACTCATTGGAGTAGTGTCCGGGTCCTCCACAATTATAGCAATTGCGATCACGACTAGAAGATCTTTTGTCATTGTAGGACCTTGACTTGGAACTTCTCTCGTTGCTTCTAGTCTTGTAGAACTTGTTGAAGTTCTTCACCATTAATCTCAATTCTTCATTGAAGACTTGTTTCTCACTTGATGTTGTAGGAGCATCACTTGAAGCTTTGTAAGCACCACTAGACTTGTTGTGCAGTTCTTCCTTCTCCTTAAGTGACATCTCATGAGCAACAATTCTACCAATGACTTCCATTGGCTTGAGATCTTTGTGATTGGGCATCATTTGGATCAAGGTGCAGCCAGTATCATATTTTCCATACAAGACTCTTAGTATTTTCTTGATGATGAATCTGTCGGTCATCTCTTCACTTCCTAAGCCGGCAATCTCGTTTGTGATGAGAGCAAGCATAGAGTACATTTTAGCGACTCCTTCACCATCCTTCATTTTGAACTTGTCAAATTGACTTTGAAGCACATCCAATCTGGATTCCTTGACGGACTCAGTACCTTCGTGCATATCAACCAAAGTATCCCAAATTTCTTTTGCATTCTCAAGGCGGCTGATTTTGTTGAATTGTTCGGGGCACAATCCGTTGAAGAGAATACCGCAAGCTTGAGCATTGTATTGCAACATCTTCAATTCTTCTGCGGTCGCTTCATGATTCAGTTCTCTTCCATCCTCGAAGAATTCACCTTGCAAACTAATACGTCTCCAACATATCTATGATTTTTTATTGTTCCATGCTACTATATTATCTGTTTTGGATGTTTTATATGCATTAATATGCTATTTTATATGATTTTTGGGACTAACCTATTAACCTAGAGCCCAGTGCCAGTTTCTGTTTTTTTCCTTATTTTAGAGTTTCACAAAAAGGAATACCAAAAGGAGTCCAAACGGAATAAAACTTTCACAATGATCTTTCTTGGACTAGAAGACACCCAGGACACTTGTAGTGCAAGTCGGAAGAGCTACGAGGCGGCCACAAGGGTGTAGGGCGCGCCCAGGGGGTGGGGCGCACCCCCAACCTTGTGGGCCCCTTGGTGGCCTCTTGACCTAGATCTTCCTCCTATATATACTCTTATACCCTGAAAACTTCCAGGGGAGCCACGAAACCACTTTTCCACCGCTGCAACCTTCTTTACCTGTGAGATCCCATCTAGGGGCCTTTTCTCGCATCCTGCCGGAGGGGAATTCGATCACGGAGGGCTTCTACATCAATACCATTGCCTCTCTGATGAAGCATGATTAGTTTACCATAGACCTATGGATCCATAGCTAGTAGCTAGATGGCTTTCTCTCTCTCTCTCTCTCTCTCTCTCTCTCTCTTTGATTCTCAATACCATGTTTTCCTCGATGTTCTTGGAGATATATTTGATGTGATACTCTTTTGCGGTGTGTTTTCCGAGATCCGATGAATTGTGGATTTATGATCAGCTTATCTATGAATATTATTTGAATCTCCTCTGAATTCTTTTATGCATGATTTGATACCTTTGCAAGTCTCTTCGAACTATCAATTTGGTTTGGCCAACTAGATTGGTTTTTTTTGCAATGGGAGAAGTGCTTAGCTTTGGGTTCAATCTTGCAGTGGTCGATCCTAGCGACAGAATGGGAACCTACACGTATTGTATTGTTGCCAACGAGGATAATGCTACCTCTTGAGCACTGCATTGGTTTTCCCTTGAAGAGGAAAGGGTGATGCAACAAATTAGCATAAGTATTTCCCTCAATTTTTGAGAACCAATGTATCAATCCAGTAGGAGGCCACACACGAGTCCCTCGCACCGACACAAACAAATAAAATCCTCGCAACCAATGCAATAAAGGGGTTGTCAATCCCTTCACGGTCACTTACGAAAGTGAGATATTATAGATATGATAAGATAATATTTTTGGTATTTTATGATAAAGATGCAAAGTAAATAAAGAAAAATAAAAATGGTGCAAGAAATAGCTTGTTGATGGAAGATTAATATGATAGAAAATAGACCCGGGGGCCATATGTTTCACTAGTGTCTTCTCTCGAGAGCATAAGTATTACGGTGGTAAACAAATTACTGTTGAGCAATTAATAGAACTGAGCATCGTTATGAGAATATCTAGGTATGATCATGTATATAGGCATCACGTCCGAGACAAGTAGACCAACTCCTGACTGCATCTTCTACTATTACTCCACACATCGATCGCTATCCAGCATGCATCTAGAGTATTAAGTTCAAACGAACAGAGTAACGCTTTAAGCAAGATGACATGATGTAGAGGGATAAACTCATGCAATATGATATAAACCCCATCATGTTATCCTCAATGGCAACAATACAATACGTGCCTTGCTGCCCCTACTGTCACTAGGAAAGGACACCGCAAGATTGAACCCAAAGCTAAGCACTTCTCCCATTGCAAGAAAGATCAATCTAGTAGGCCAAACCAAACTGATAATTCGGAAAGACTTGCAAAGATAACCAATCATACATAAAAGAATGCAGAGAAGATTCAAATATTGTTCATAGATAAACTTGATCATAAACCCACCATTCATCGGTCTCAACAAACACACCGCAAAAGAAGATTACATTGAATAGATCTCCACAAGAGAGGGGGAGAACATTATATTGAGATCCAAAAAGAGAGAAGAAGCCATCTAGCTAATAACTATTGACCCGAAGGTCTGAGGTAAACTACTCACACGTCATTGGAGAGGCTATGGTATTGATGTAGAAGCCCTCCGTGATCGATGCCCCCGCCGGCGGAGCTCCGGAAAAGGCCCTAAGATGGGATCTCATTGGCACGGAAGGTTGCGGCGGTGGAATTAGGATTTTGGCTCCGTATCTGGTAGTTTGAGGGTACGTAGGTATATATAGGAGGAAGAAGTATGTCGGTGGAGCAACATGGGCACCACGAGGGTGCAGCGCGCGCCTGGGGGATGTAGGCGCGGCCCCCAACCTCGTGCCTTCCTGGTTGCTTTCATGACATAGGGTCCAAGTCCTCTGGATCACGTTCGTTCCAAAAATCACATTCCCGAAGGTTTCATTCCGTTTGGACTCTGTTTGATATTATTTTTCTGTGAAACTCTGAAATAGGCAAAAAAACAACAATTCTGGGATGGGCCTCCGGTTAATAGTTTGGCCCCAAAAATAATATAAAAGTGTATAATAAAGCCCAATACTGTCCAAAACAGAATATAATATAGCATCGAACAATCAAAAATTATAGATACGTTGGAGACGTATTAGATAAGAAGATGGGGTTTTCATCATATTGCTTGAGTTAATCCCGCTACATAATGTCTTCTTACTTAATGCTTTATCAGTTCTTATGAACTTAATACTCTAGATGCACGTAGGAGTCGGCCGATGTGTGGAGTAATAGTAGTAGAAGCAGAATTGTTTCGGTCTACTTGACACGGCGTGATGACTATATTCATGATCATTATCTTAGATATCATCATAACTTTGCGCATTTCTATCAATTGCTCAGCAGTAATTTGTTCACCCGCCGTAATAATTCCTTTCTTGAGAGAACCTCTAGTGAAACCTACAGCGTCGGGGTCTATTTTCCATCATACAAGTTTCCAATCTACAATTCTAGTTTCCTATTTACATTCTTTTGCAATCTTTTACTTTCCGTTCCATAAATCAAAAATACCAAAAATAATACTTTACCATTTATCCATCTCTATCAGATCTCACTTTGCGAATAACCGTGAAGGTATTGACAACCTGTCATGGTGGGCACACGGCAGATGCCATGGGATGGCTAAAGAGAGGAGGAGGCTCGAGGGAACTAGTGGGCTCCGGAGGCGAGGTCGGCATGAGCGAGCGCGGGATGCAAGACAAACCCAGGTTCAGGGCTCTCCGAAAAGATAACACCCCTAGTCCTGTCGACTGTGGTTTATATGTTATAGTACAGGGTTGCTCCTAGAGCTGTATCGAGGAAGAAGGGAGTCTGGCCAGGGCTTAGGCAGTGCCTCCTTCTTGGGTGTTGCTAGCTAGGTGTGTGTGATGATGATGATGATGATGATGATGATGATGATGAGTTCGCCCATATGCATGAGGGCTCCTGGGGGGTTTTATAGGTCAACCCCCAGGGGTACAATGGTAATGTTACAAGGCCGTGGGGCTGGGTTGTCAGCGTCTAGGGGCCCGGTGCTGGGACCCGCCGGTACCAGGTCTCGCCGGGTTCCCCGGGCTCGGGACCCACCGGGTATGGTGGCACTGTTGGCCGTCTTGTCAATCATCAGGGCATGGCCGAGTCGAGTCGGCTACAGCGACGCTCCGTCAGGTCACCGCTTGCTGGCGTCATGGGTGACGACGGGTGCACTATTGCCATGCCGAGCCTGGTCAGCGGGTAGGTGGGGGGCACTGTTGCCTCGTCCGGCTAACCAAAGGCATGGGCGGGACAATGTGGCTTCGGTCATCAGTTGGTGGCGACTCGCCCCATCGTATGGCTGGGATGGGATGGCCACTGACCCTTGGCTAGGTTGGAGTACACGCCAAGGGGAGTGGGCTTGTTGGATAAGTCTTGGTCTGCCGGGTTCGGCCGCCTTGGGCTAGCTTGTTGGAGAGGTCTTGCGGATTAGGCCGGGTTGAGGGGGCTTGGCCGGGTCGAGCGACCCGGTCGAGCGCGAGCCATCCTGAGGGGCGATGCCGGCCCTGTTGTTTTTTCAAAGGATCCGGGTTCCGTTGCCTGCGCGGGGTTCATCCCCCCGGCAGTTGTCCCCGAAGCTGTGAAGGTCTGCCGTCTATGGATGGAAGGGCCTTCGCAGTTTCCCCTTTGAAGGAGGTGAATCTTGAGGCCATCGGGTCCGGCAATACCCACTATGTGCAGGCTTCCAGAAGCCGGATCGCGTCATCTTGACAGTGGCGGGAAACTGAGGAGTCCACCAAATCTTTGGAGACAATCTTTCGGGCTTTGCACGAGCGCCAGGTGGCGTTCGGGAGCCGGAGAGGCCTGACAGGCCAAGCACGCGATAGGACAAGGCAACGAACAGAGCCCCGGGGCCGCGCGCCTACGGCCCACGTGCATGGATTTATTGCGGCGTCTGCGAGTCGGTTGCCATTCTCGAGGCAGTTATGGCGCGTGTACATGCGCAGTTATTGCGGGAAGTGGGGGAGGCGAGTGCAAATGATCCCACTTCCCCACGTTTTTAACCGTGGCTTGTAAATTGGGGCGAGGAGGTGGTGGTGGAAACCATTCACACCCATGCCCTCCTGCCTTTGTCTTCCTTCCTCTGCTGCTTGCGAATGCCGCGCGCTGCGACACCCGTTGCCTTGAGCAGAGCCTTGCGGTCACCTTCTTCTTCTTCTCTTGCTTCTTCGTCGATGGAGCTGCCGTCGGGCTCGTGGATGGGCTCAACCGTCACCCTCAATGACATCACCCAGCTCCGCGCCACCAGGCGCCCACCGTCGGAGATGGAGGTCGCCGTGCACCCGCCACAGGGCGAGCGGGAGCCACGGCCTGAGGGCATGGAGCGTGTCGTCTTCCTCCCGCACTTCGAGCGCGGGTTCGGGCTTCCTGCGAGCGGCTTCTTCCACGACTTCCTAGAGTTCTTCGGGCTCCCAGCCTCATCATCTGGGCACCGATGCCATTGTGCAGTTGTCTGACTTCGTAACCCTCTGCGAGGGGTACCTGGGGGTCGAACCTTCGATCGACCTCTGGGTCCGCTTCTTCTCCTTGAAGAAGCAGGGGCTGAGGGCCGGGGAGGAGGAGGCGGCATCTGTCGCGGGCGCGGTGTGCTGAGCTGGTAAGCTTTGTGCCTTCTTGTGCTTTCTTTTTGAATCGCCGGGTTGCTGGGTCGAGGAACCAACATGAGGCGTTGAAGCAGCGGCACCGGGTGGAGGAGGTGGCGGCGCGGTCGAGGCCGGGTTGCCTCGGGGAGCGCAGGCGGCGAGGCGGCCGCATGGGAAGGACAACGTCGCGCCGTGAGCCCCAGCCGCAAAGCATGCAGCAGACCCAGCCGGGGTGGCATAGCTGGCCTCCAAGAGGAGGTGTGCCGCGCCGCAGGAGAGGGCGGCGAGTCCCGCTATTCCGGTGGTGCCAGGGTAAGCTTTTTCTTCCAGCCCGGACCGAGTTGCCGAGCAGCTTTTCTTGTCTCGTATTTACTTCATCTTGTGTTTTAGGTCGCCGATCTCATTGGCGGTGGCGACGGCGGACGCGGCGTCCGCCGAGGGCGTCGCGTTCCGAAGGAGCCGGTCCGGCACCGTCGATCGGGGCGAGGAGGAGGAGGGTCCGGCGGATCCTGGCCCTGCTCTGGACCCGTCCGACGCCAAAGGCCTGGACTGGCGGGACCGGAACCGGGCCGAGGTGGAGCTGGAAACGGCGTCGACCCAGGCCTAGGTTAGCACCGCGGTGGCGTGGGCGGGAGCCGGCGACGAACCGGCATGGCCAGAGATGCCGGTGGGGATGGTGGCAAATTAGACATCCTTTGTGCCGTTGTCGAAGGGGGAGCACGACCATGATGGCCGCGTCGACGCGATGGACCTCGGCCGGGAGGTCGTGGTCGTTGGAGATGGCATCCCGCCGCGGACCGACGTGGTCGAGCGGGTGGGAGCTATTGGAGGCGGCGGTGACGCCGTCTTGGGGGAGGCGCCGCAGAGGGCGCCGGCGGGGACGGCCCGGGCGCCGGCGAGCGAGACGCCGCTGGTGGTGGAGCTGCGAGCCTGTCGGCCCAAGGAGCCGGCATCGGAGCACGCCCTGGTGCTCAAGCCCGGGAGTCGCTGGGTCGCAGCCGGCATGGAGAGGGGCCGACGAGGTCTTCTTCGGGCCTCCGACCCAGGAGGAGGCGGCGATGACCGCCGTCACCCGGCGCCTGCATGGGAGGGTGGACCGGATCCAGGACTTTGCCCGGGCCGAGGTCGAGGCGACGCAGGAGCTTGAGCGCGCCTTGCTTGTAAGTTTCCTTCGCGTTCTTCTTTTCCTTTTTATTGCCTTTACTTCGTGGGGGCGCGACAGCGCACCCGCTGGGTGTAGCCCGCGAGATTTGGGCCAACTGCACAGCAGTTGGGTCGAATCTTATCTTGATGTCTTGCATTGATCACTGCTTTTTGCAGCAACTGAACGCCTACCGGGTCAGCGTCTTCAACCGGCTCCTTGAGACGCAGTGGCGTCTCAAGGAGCGGCTCGCCACCAAGGAGGAGGAGCTTCACTCCGCGGCAGGTACTTGTTTTGCACACTCTTTTCTAGTGGGGGCGCACTAGCGCACCCAGTGGGTGTAGCCCCCGAGATTCGGGCCAACTGCGTAGCAGTTGGGTTGAATCTTAAGTAGTACTTTGTTTCTAAGTTCCTTTTCTGCAGCCGAGGTGCTGTCTTGGAGGACCCGACTGGTCCGGGCCGGCTTCCACTATGATCGGCTTGTTGCTGATGCCGGTCGGCTTGGAACCGAGGTGGAGCGGGCGAGGGCGTAGGCGACGGGAGCCCAACGAGCGCTTGATGAACCCAGCCGGCTGCATGAGCGGCCGGAGGGCGACAAGGGCCGCCTCGAGGCTGAGGTGGAGCGCCTCAAGGCAGAGGCCGCCAAGGTCGTGGAGCCGCAGCGGGACCTTGCCAAGGCGGACCAGCAACGCGGCCATCTGGCCGATGACAAGGGGCAGCTCGAGGCCGATGTGGAGCGCCTGAAGGCTCTGGTGGCCCCGGCGGAGGAGACCCGGCAGGCGGAGACCTAGCTCCGTGAGGAGGCCGGGAAGGCGGCCGAGGACAAGGACACCAAGCTAAAGGTAGCCCTTGCCAAGGTCGCCGAGCTAGAGAAGGCGCTCCAGGAGCTTGACCGCACCATCGCCTGAGAGCGGCGCGGTATGTTGCGCGAAGCACAGCACCTGGAAGAGTCCTTATCCAGTAAGTGCTTTCCTTTGGTTTTGTTGTTATCGGGTTGGGACTCCGTCGTTTCTTCCTTAGTGGCTCTCCTCTGACTTACATTTCTCTTCGACAGGGGCCTTCCCGGAGACGCACTGGCTGGCGGAGGAGGCAGTCCGCTTTCAGCGCGACCCGAAGGTGGCCTAGACCTTCCCGGAGGTCGTGGCTGCCACCGAGGCCCATCTGCGAGTCCTGAGCGAGCAGATGGGGTGGCTTTCTGAGGCTGGCGCGGCGATGACGGCGGCCCTCTGGCCGGGCACCGCCGCGCCGAACAGCTTCACGCAGCTGGCGGCGGTGGTTGGATGCGGGCCCGGACCATCTTCATGAATGGCGGGTTTCTGCCGCCGTGCTGGTGCCGAGATGGCGCTTCGGTTCGCGTTGTCTTGGCATCCGGACCTGGCGCTGGACACGCTGATGGGCCAGCGGGCCGGCTCGGAGAGCTAGCTGCAGGCGGAGGCCGAATGGATCGCTGCTCGGTTCAGCTACATTGCCGGGTTTGCCTTCCACGACGAGTTCCAGTCGGAGCGGGCGGAGGATGGCGGAGTTGTGCCTACTGAGGACTACGTCCTTCTTTTTGATGACCCGGAGGGCAGCTCTGAGGAGACGGGAATCTACCATGACGCAGACGCCGGAGAGGACGATACCGGCACCTCGGCGGATCCAGAGGCTGCGCGATCCGACGGCGTAAATGCCTGATTTAACTTTGTAAAAATTTCTGTTCGGTAGCAGGTCCACCCACCCACTGAGGGTTGACTTGGGTGTAATGAACTCTGGCCTTGGGCCTATTTCTTAATTTACGATGTATGAGCCTTGTGAATGTTTGTGCCTTTGCTTTTTGTTTTTTCGAGTCGTTTTCCTGCATTCTTCCCTCTTGGGCTTCTCCCCCATGAGTCTGACGACCGAGGCTCCGGTCCGTGACAAAGGGTTCGGCTTTTTGAGGGGAGCGTGTAGTACTTAGGCTTTCGTAACGTTGAGCGCGAGCGAAAACACCCACTAGGCTGGCCGGCAGCAACCCGGCAAGGCCGGGTTGGCGGGTGGCCGGTTGCTTGCCGGCTTAGAGTGGCGGGGGCTGGGTCGAGTGACCCGGCAGCATGCGAAAATGTCGTGGATGCCAGCGCTCTTGCTCTTTGTCTTCGAAGCCTTTTTCT
>NC_041384.1:271648930-271653179 GCF_002162155.2 Triticum dicoccoides
TTCTTTACTTAGTGCTTGAGGCGTGCTGGTGCTCTGGTCTCATGTGCTTGCCAGCCAACAGCCGAAGCCGGTTCTGCGGCTTAGGGCGAAGTGAGAGGCCGCGGCGGTCTGACACGTTAGGAGCTACTAAGGGAAGCGGCGGGTGGCCAAGACGGCCAGCCCCCGAGCCCCTGGGTCGAGCGAGTCGATCCGGCGGCTGGGATGGCTTACAAGGAAACTAATGCACAAAATGTAGGCGACACAATAGCTTGGTCATGAAAAAGGGGAGCCCCTAAGCATTGTTCGCGGGTCCCATAGTTTTCGGATGGTTACAAAAGGCAGCGATACATACGTGCATACGGCTAACTGTAAAACGGGCGGATGATAACCCACAAATATAGGGGATCGCAATAGTTTTCTAGGGTAGAGTATTCAACCCAAATTTATTGATTCGACATAAGGGGAGCCAAAGAATATTCTCAAGTATTAGCAGTTGAGTTGTGAATTCAACCACACCTGCAAACTTAGTATCTGTAGCAAAGTAGTTAGTAGCAAAGTAATATGATAGTAGTGGCAACGGTAGCAAAAGTAATATTTTTGGTTTTATAGTGATTGTAACAGTAGCAATGGAAAAGTAACTAAGCGAAGAACAATATATGAAAAGCTCGTAGGCATTGGATCGGTCATGGAGCATTATGTCGGATGTGATCAATCATGCAACAGTTATAACATAGGGTGACACAGAACTAGCTCCAGTTCATCAATGTAATGTAGGCATGTATTCCGAATATAGTCATACGTGCTTATGGAAAAGAACTAGCATGACATCTTTTGTCCTACCCTCCCATGGCAGCGGGGTCCTATTGGAAACTAAGGGATATTAAGGCCTCCTTTTAATAGAGTACCAGACCAAAGCATTAACACGCAGTGAATACATGAACTCCTCAAACTACGGTCATCACTGGTAATGGTCCCGATTATTGTCACTTCGGGGTTAACGGATCATAACACATAATAGGTGACTATAGACTTGCAAGATAGGATCAAGAACTCACATATATTCATGAAAACATAATAGGTTGAGATCTGAAATCATGGCACTCGGGCCCTAGTGACAAGAATTAAGCATAGCAAAGTCATAGCAACATCAATCTCAGAACATAGTGGACACTAGGGATCAAACCCTAACAAAACTAACTCGATTACATGATAAATCTCATCCAACCCATCACCGTCCAACAAGCCTACGATGGAATTACTCACGCACGGAGGTGAGCATCATGAAATTGGTGATGAAGGTTCATGATGATGATGGCGACGGATTCCCCTCTCCGGAGCCCCGAACGGACTCCACATCAGCCCTCTCGAGAGAGTTTAGGGCTTGACGGCGGCTCCGTATTGTAAAACGCGATGAATCCTTCTCTCCAATTTTTTCTCCCCGAACACGAATATATGGAGTTGGAGTTGAGGTCAGTGGAGCGTCAGGGGGCCCACAAGGCAGGGGGCGCGCCCCACCCTCGTGGACAGGGTGTGGGCCTCCTGACGTGGATTCTTCTTCCAGTATTTTTTACATATTCCAAAAATAATCTCCATTGATTTTCAGGTCATTCCGAGAACTTTTATTTCTGCACAAAAATAACACCATGGCAATTCTGCTGAAAACAGCGTCACTCTGGGTTAGTTCCATTCAAATCATGCAAGTTAGAGTCCAAAACAAGGGCAAAAGTGTTTGGAAAAGTAGATACGATAGTGATGTATCAACTCCCCCAAGCTTAAACCTTTGCTTGTCCTCAAACAATTCAGTTGATAAACTGGAAGTGATAAAGAAAAACTTTTACAAACTCTGTTTGCTCTTGCTGTTGCAAATATGTAAAGCCAACATTCAAATTTTCAGCAAAGATTATGAACTAACCATATTCACAATAACACTTAGGTCTCATGTTTACTCATATCAATGGCATAATCAACTAGCGAGCAATAATAATAAATCTAGGATGACAACACTTTCTTAAAACAATCATAATATGATATAACAAGATGGTATCTCACTAGCCCTTTCTGAGACTGCAAAACATAAATGCAGAGCAGCTTTAAAGATCAAGGACTGACTAGACATCATAATTCATGGTAAAAGAGATCCAGTCAATTCATACTCAATGTAAACTAACAGTAATGGATGAAAATGACAGTGGTGCTCTCCAACTGGTGATTTTTAATAAGAGGATGATGACTCAACATAAAACTAAATAGATAGGCCCTTCGCAGAGGGAAGCAGGGATGTGTAGAGGTGCCAGAGCTCGATTTCGAAATAGATATGAATAATATTTTGAGCGGTATACTTTCATTGTCCACATAAGAACCAAGAGATCTCGATATCGTCCATGCTACATACATTATAGGTGGTTCCCAAGCAGAATGGTAATGTTTATACTCCCCCACCACCAACAAGCATCAATCCATGGCTTGCCCGAAACAACGGGTGCCTCCAACTAACAACAATCCTGGGGGAGTTTTGTTTGCAATTATTTTGATTTGATTTGAGCATGGGACTGGGCATCCCGGTGACCAGCCATTTTCTCGTGAATGAGGAGCGGAGTCCACTCCTCTTCAGAATAACCCTCCTAGCATGAAGGATACAGACAACCCAAGTTGATACATGAGCTATTCGAGCATACAAAATAGAATGTTTATTTGAAGGTTTAGAATTTGCCACCTACAAATTTACTTGGAATGGAAGGTAGATACCGTATATAGGTAGGTTTGGTGGACTCTTATGGAATAACTTTTGGATTTATGGAATTGGATGCACAAGCAGTATTCCCGCTTAGTACAGGTGAAGGCTAGAAAAAGACTGGGAAGCGACCAGCTAGAGAGCGACAACAGTCATGAACATGCATTAAAACTAATCAACACTGAATGCAAGCATGAGTAGGATATAATGCACCATGAACATAAATATCGTAGAGGCTATGTTGATTTTGTTTCAACTACATGCGTGAACATGTGCCAAGTCAAGCCACTCGAATCGTTCAAAGGAGGATACGACCCCATCATACCACATCACAACCATTTTAATAGCATGTTGGCACGAAAGGTAAACCATTATAAACTCCTAGCAAATTAAGCATGGCATAAGCAACTATAATCTCTAATTGTCATTGCAAACATGTTTCTTTCATAATAGGCTGAATCAGGAACGATGAACTAATCATATTTACAAAAACAAGAGAGGTCGACTTCATACCAGATTTTCTCATCTCAATCAGTTCATCATATATCGTCATTATTGCCTTTCACTTGCACAACCGAACGGTATGGATAATAATAATAGTGCACGTGCATTGGACTAAGCTAGAATCTGCAAGCATTCAATTCAAGAGAGAAGACAAGGTAATATGGGCTCTTTGTTAGATCAACAATAAAGCATATAATAGCCACTCAACATTTTCATCATGGTCTTCTCCTCTCGACCCCAAAGGAAAGAAAAGAAAAAAAACTATTTACACGGGAAAGCTCCCAACAAGCAAAAGAAGAACAAGAAATCGTTTTGGGTTTTCTTTTTAAGTACTACTGCCACAGGCATGGAAAGTAAACTAACTAAAAGCTACAACTATTGTTTTGGTTTTTTCTTAAGGTTTTTCAAACACACAAGAAGAAAAGAGAAAAAGAAAATAAACTAGCATGGATGTTACAATGAAAAAGTATGAGCACCGACAACTGGCATGAGTGTGTAACATGAATGTAATGTCGGTGAGAGATACGTACTCCCCCAAGCTGTAACATCCCAAATTTTCAATTTGGAATGTTATACATTAGATCATCATTGCATATCATATTTTATTGCATTTTGGCTTGATCCTAGAGATTCTACGCAACTCAAGGACCTACGGAGAGAGTTGGGGATTTCACTATTTTCATATTCGAGTTTTCTCGAATTTTGAAAAGAGGATCGTTTGGTTTAATTATTTTCTCTTCGAATATTTCTTTTATAAAAATATAAGAGAGAGGATAAAATGACTTCCTCAAAATAAAGAAATATCAAAGATTTAATATTAAAATCAAGTAAGATTTTTATGCGGAGTTTTATCGCTATTTTATTTGAATTAGGAAAAATATGTGTTTTTCAAAATTGCATTTTAGGCCCAAATAAAAGTTCACCTTGTCCTGCTTATTTTTTGAGGACGAGGAAAATTTATTTTGGGATTTTTGGAGTCCGTTTAGTATTTCTTTTCTTTCTTTCTCTGCACGTCGGAATTATTTAAAAAAAAGT
>NC_041384.1:271653390-271661271 GCF_002162155.2 Triticum dicoccoides
CGCCGCCGCCGTTGCCGCCCCGCACCGCCTCGCCAGAGCCGCCTGCAGCCGCCGCCGTCTCGCCGGACTTCACCGGAGGTAGCCGCCGCCGCCGCCTCGGTTTTTTCGAGAAAATCGAACGGTTTTTTTATGAAAACCCTAGATCCGTTTTTTTAGATCTGGTTTGTTTTTTCGGTTTAGTTAAATAGCGGACGTTCGTTCATATGTTCGTATTAACGAACGGTTTTCGTCTGTTAGCCAGACAGCGAACGTTCGATTGTTAGCCTGTTTGTCAGCTTTTCTTTTTCTCGGATTTTCCGCGATTATTTTGGATCACGATTTCTGATCCGATTTTCGTTTTAGTATAACTTTTCACTCGTTTATCGGAATCAGACGATTCGAGCGCCTAGAGTTTCGTCTCGAAACCCTCTTTCTGTTTAAGTAACTTAAACAAGTTTTTGCTACTATAAAGTTTGACTTTAGTCCAGATTAGTAAACGAAGCTTGTTTCTTTCGCCGTTTGAGTTTTGTTGATTCATTTCACTTGATTCTTTTTTGCAAACCGGAGTTTTTAAGTTCAACTTTCTGGTTAGATCTCTTATTTGAGTTTTACCTCTGCCCCTTGCTTGATTGCTTATTGTATGCTTATTTGATTGCGATAATATACCCGGAGTGCGAAGCGTGCTTCATCAAGTCTCTAGGTTTCATGGATCATCAGCAAGGAAAGTAACACTTTGATCATACCTCTTTACTACCCAGTTTTATTGCATTAGATCAGTCATCAAACAATTGCACGGTTAGGATCTGATTAAATTGTGGGTTGGGAAGTAGAAGAGGTAGTACCTATTCACCTGTTTTTTATCAAACCCTGGGAGTTACTTCTACGCTGCTTATACTGCTATGCTATGCTCGTAGACGTGGATTGGGTTTGAGTGTATTCATGACAGATGTGAGATTGTTAATTACTAGTTCAACTTAAGGTGGCAACTTTAATACACATCTGGGTGGATTGAGGCACCTGGGGTATCCAGTGATTGCCTGTATTTTTGGAAATCCCGGGGTACTGTGTGATTTTCCTATGGACCGCCACCCAGGCTCAAAGGGATCATAAGATTATTCATGCTGGAAACTTGCATGTGCATCCACATGCCATTATGGGCTCTGGCATAGTTGAGTAAGTTGAGGGAAACCTTTCCATGATGGGCTACCAGATGTAAGGGATTGTAGGTGTACCGGCCTATCTATTGGTTAAGGGGACCTCTTCGGAAAGACTGTGTCTCAGTCATCCGTTTCTCAAACACCATACAGTGCGAGAAATACAACGGAGGAAATCAAGTCTTGTGGGGAAAAGTGCACAAATCTCTGTAGAGTGTACAAACAAATCATGGTTAGCATGTCCCCGATTATGGACATCTTGAGTATCTGGTTCTTGGATTATCATGTGGATCTCATCACTCTAAATTAATTTTGGTGGGCTATTAATTACCTTTTAATTGGGATTGAGATGGGGTTTACCATTCTCAATGTTTTCAACCAACTTTGTAGTTAAATAAAATGTATTCCTTTGTTGTAGGGAAAATTGGCTTTTCGCAAAACCTGTTAACCATAGAGCCTCCACCAGCCATATATGCATGTAGTGATAGCATTATTTTGTTCATTACTCTCTTGTGTTACACTGCCAGCATATTCCATGTGCTGACCCGTTTCGAGCTGAAACGTATCATGTTGCAGACTTTTCAGACAACGAGTAAGGAGCCTTAGGTCGTGGTCTTTCACTCAGTGATGTCGTTGGAGTTGATGGACTTACTTTATCTTCCAAGCCTTCCGCTGTTATCGTATTAGATGGCCTTAAGCCATATTTATTGTAATAAGTTCTCTTTTGAGACATTCGATGTAATAAGTGTGTGATTGCTACTCTATTATAAATCCTCAAGTACTGTGTGTGTCAGCATTACCGATCCAGGGATGACACTAATCCACGGAGATCCGACTGTTTGAGGTTTGGTCGCTACAAGATGGTATCAGAGCACACGCTGACTGTAGGACACGACCACTAAGACAAAACCCTAGATCACTACTCTCTTCTCATTTCTGACTCCTCTCCATTTTCTACTCTTTAGGATGGCGGACGCAAGGAACAAGTTTGCACAACCAGATGAAGACACACCTTTTGGACGCCACTTGAAGGAAGTCACTAGGTACCTGAACATCGGAATAGCAAGCTTCACCGGGACTTACAACGCCACTTTACCAGAAGAGGAGCGTTGGATGATTCAAGTTCAAGTTCCAGGAAGGACATTTACGCCAGTCACTGAGCCCATAGAGACCTTTGATGCACCAACCTGGAGTCTAGGAAAGAGTATGGCAGCCCACATCACCATGGGACACATTGGCGAAGTTTACCACAAGGATCTCAAGGATACTATCTACCAGATTTGTGGGTGCCGAGATGAGCAATGGGAGATGATCAGCACCAGGTAGGATATATCGATTGCCGCTTTCATCCAGGAGTTAAACCAGCATATTCGCTGCTAGGAAAATCAGATGTGCGCAGGCATGATAGATCTGAAGAAGGCGATGACAAGGATCACAGAGCTTGAGTAAGAACTCAAGGCAACTCGCGAAGATTATGAGGAAGAAATCGTCGTACTAGTGGAGAAGAATGACGACCTGACAAGGAAGCTAGGATTATTCATGGGAGACCCCGCGCCAGGAGGAGAAGATGACGGTTCCACTTGCCCGGAGAACTACATCATCATCGACGACACCGACTCGGACCCCGACGATAGTGATGATGACTATGTTGATGAAGCTGGGGCGGATATCATGGAGTCTTCGACCAAACAATATTTCTAGTCAACCACCATATCAGTAGTAGTATTCCACCATGTAAATATTATAGTCCAAGCACTTTGTAACGATAGTTCTAGACCGATTGTATGCCCTTTCTTGATTGATTGAGTGATATGATTGTGTTTGTCTCATGTGCATATGGGTAGTGTTTTCTCACTAGACCTCATTCTATTCTATTCTCTTCCCTCTAAACCCTCAGATGCCTCTGAGACGTGACCCCGGATTTACCTTCCCACCAGAGCTCACTCAGTTGATCCAGCAGCAGAATACCCTGATGTAGTTGTTAGTTTAGAACCAAGGCAACAACAACAATAACCCGCCACCACCACCCCAAGTTGACAATTTAGCCCGTTTTCTGAGGTTGCAGGCGCCGGTGTTTTCCAGTAGCACCGAGTCGATAGTGGCAAATGATTGGATCCGCAAGATTGGAAGGGAGTTAACCACTAGTGGGTGCACAGATGCTGAGAGGGTACGTTTTGCCGCACACCAATTGGATGGACCAGCAGCCTCATGGTAGGAGAATTACACTGTCACCTATCCTATAGCCACTATTACATGGGACCAGTTCCAGTAGGCTTTTCGCACTGCCCATGTATCAACAGGAGCTATGGCCATAAAGAAGCATGAGTTTCGCAACTTACGCCAAGGAGAACGCATTGTTAGCCATTATGTGGATGACTTTAGCAAGCTAGCATGTTATAACCCAGATGACGTTGCTACGGATACAGCTAAGCAGGAGAAGTTTTTGGAAGGACTGAATGATGAGCTGAGCATGCAGTTGATGGTAGCAACCTTTAATAAGTACCAACAGTTGGTAGATAGAGCTCTCATGATTGAAGGGAAGCAGCAGCAGATTAATAACTGTAAGAGGAAGTATGGACAAGGGAAGTATAATTCTGGAGCTCACTAGAGACCCCGTTTCACCCCGAACTCGGGAGGACTTGTGCATAACCATGGAGGCCACACTCACAATGGAGGAAGTTCTCACAACCATAGTGGCTCCAAGAATGGTAATGGAGGAAGCAACGGACAGAATCGTTCCAACCCAGCAACACCCGCCAATAAAGATCTAAGCCACGTTACTTGCTACAAGTGCCAGAAGACCAGACATTACGCCAATGAATGTCCTGAAGCTAAGAACGGAAACGACAATGGAAGCTCTAGGAAGAAGCCCAACGCTTTCAACAGGGGACAAGTGAACCACGTTAACATGGAGGAGATTGAAGCCCAGCCAGATACAGTAATAGGTAAGTTTTTGGTTAAGTCTTTTACTGTAGTCGTACTTTTTGATACTGGTGCGTCGCATTCTTACATATCAAGGGGATTTGTGGATAAGTATAAAATGCCCACCAAAGTTCTTAGTACACCTATGTTAGTGAGCTCACCGGGAGCAGAGTATATGGCAAGCCAAGGATGTTTTCAGATACCGTTGGCCATAGGTAGGCATGTTTTCCCCTCAGATCTGATAATTCTGAGTCGCAAGGTTTGGATGTGATTCTGGGTATGGATTGGCTATCGATGTATGGAGGAAACATCAATTGCGCTAGTAAGTCGATTTTGCTCACCACCCCAGAAAGAAGAAGGATCAAGTATGTATCCCGACATGTGCCGATTAGGACTCAAGTAAATTCCTTAATAGGAGTTGTGCAGGAGGAAGTACCAGTGGTGAAGGATTTCCCAGATGTATTTCCAGAAGAGTTTCCAAGCATGCCACCGGATAGAGACATTGAGTTTTTGATTGAGCTTTTGCCAGGCACAGGGCCAATATCTAAGAGACCGTACAGGATGCCCACACAGGATTTAGAGGAAATTAAGAAGTAGATTAAGGAGTTACTGGATAAAGGATATATTCGCCCAAGTTCGTCACCTTGGGGATCACCAGTACTTCTAGTGGAGAAGAAAGATGGATTGTTAAGGATGGTTGTTGATTATCGTGAATTGAATGAAGTAACAATCAAGAACAAGTACCCACTGCCGATGATAAATGATTTGTTTGACCAGCTTCAAGGAGCTAAGATGTTTTCCAAGATCGATCTGTGATCAGGGTACCACCAGTTGAAGATTCAAGAGCAGGATTTACCTAAGACAGCTTTTACCACAAGGTACGGGCTATATGAGTATACCGTTATGTCATTTGGCCTGACTAATGCACCTGCTTATTTTATGAACATGATGAACAAGGTGTTTATGGAGTTTTTGGGTAAGTTTGTTGTCGTGTTCATTGATGATATTCTGGTCTACCCGAAGAATGAAGAGGAGCATAAGAAGCATTTGTGTTTAGTACTTGGGAAGCTCAGAGAACATCAGCTATACGCCAAGTTCAGCAAGTGTGAGTTTTGGTTGAAGGAAGTTGGATTCCTTGGACATGTTATATCCGGAGAAGGAATAGCAGTAGACCCCAACAAAGTTGTCACTGGGACAAATTGGGAGGCACCCACGTCCATTGGAGACATCATGAGTTTTCTTCGACTCGCAGGATACTACCGGAGGTTCATTGAGAATTTCTCAAAGATTTCAAAGCCTATGACAGAGTTGTTAAAGAAGGACACCGAATTCAAATGGACTGAGGAGTGTGAGGCTAGTTTTCAGGAATTGAAGAAACATTTGGTTACGTCACCAGTGTTGATTCTGCCAGATCGATGCAAGGATTATGAAGTGTATTGCGATGCCTCTCGTCGAGGACTTGGAGCAGTGCTGATGCAGGAAGGAAGAGTTGTTTCATATGCCTCACGACAGCTTAAAATCCATGAGTTAAATTATGCTATGCATGATTTGGAGTTAGCAGCCGTAGTGCATGCGTTGAAGACATGGAGACATTTTCTCATTGGAAACCATTGTGAGGTATACACGGATCACAAGAGTTTGAAGTATATCTTCATGCAGAAGGAGTTGAATCTCAGGCAGTGGAGATGGTTGGAACTCATAAATGATTATGATATGAAGTTGCACTATCATCTCGGAAAGGCTAACAAAGTAGCCGATGCGTTGAGCCGCAAGAGTCATGTCAATACACTCATGACTGGAGAATTACCCAAGGAGTTAGCAGAAGACCTTCGCGAGCTATGTTTGGAGATAGTTCCGAGAGGTTATGTAGCAGCTTTGGAGATTCAGTCTACTTTGATGGATAAGATCAGAGAAACGCAGAAGACGGACAAGGAGATTGCCGAGATAAAGGAAAGGATGAGCAAAGGAAAAGCCAAGGGATTTCGTGAGGATGAGTACGATACCCTATGGTTTGAGGACCGCGTATATGTACCAAATGATCAGGAGATTAGGAAGCTGATTTTGCAGGAGGCCCATGACTCACCATACTCGATTCACCCAGGAAATACCAAGATGTACCTGGATCTGAAGGATAGATTCTGGTGGACCGGAATGAAGAAGGATATTGCGGAGTATGTAGCTGTTTGTGATGTATGTTAGAGAGTGAAGGCAGAGCATCAGAAGCCAGCAGAATTGCTGCGACCATTGCTGATACCCGAATGGAAGTGGGATAAGCTAGGCATGGATTTTACCACGGGATTACCCAGGACTCGTTCAGGCTATGACTCGATATGGGTTGTAGTCGATCGTTTGATGAAAGTAGCTCATTTCATCCTAGTGAAGACCACTTACACCAGTGCTATGTTGGCAAAGACATACATTGACCAGGATTGTATGTTTGCATGGAGTTCCGAGGACAATTGTATCATATAGAGGAACCCAGTTTAGCTCAAAGTTGTGTAATCAGTTACATGAAACTTTGGGAACTAGGCTAGAGTTCAGTACAACTTTTCACCCGCAGACGGATGGATAGACCGAGAGAGTCAATCAGATTCTGGAGGACATGTTGAGAGCTTGTGCACTAGATTATGGACCTGGTTGGGACAATAATTTGCCTTATGCAGAGTTCTCTTACAACAACAGTTACTAAGCCAGTTTGAAGATGGCCCCTTTTGAAGCATTGTACGGAAGGAGGTGCAGACCACCGTTGTTGTGGGATGAAGTTGGAGACCGACAGTTGTTTGGACCAGATTTGATTAAAGAATCTGCAGAGAAGGTTAAGCCGATTCGTGATAGACTCAAGGTAGCCTAGTCGAGGCAGAAGAGCTATGCGGATTCTGAACAGAAGGAGACAGCTTACGAAAGTGGAGACAGAGTGTATCTTCGGGTATCGCCACTCCGAGGAGTTAAGCGCTTTGGAGTTAAGGGAAAGTTAGCACCATGTTTTGTGGGACCATACAAAATTTTGGAACGTATGGGAGAAGTTGCTTACAAGTTGGAATTTCCCGAAGGATTGTAAGGAGTTCCCGATGTGTTCCACGTTTCTCAGTTGAAGAAGTGCCACGCAGAGATGGCTGATATCCCTTTGAGAGATATAGTGCCACTGGAAGCGATACAGTTGGATAGCGACTTGACCTACGAGGAGAAGCCAGTCAAGATTCTCGAGTTTTCCAGCAGAGTTACACGCAGCAAAGTTATCAAGTTCTGTAAAGTTCAGTGGAGCCACCATACCGAGGATGAAGCCACCTGGGAACGAGAGGAAGACCTACGCAAGGACCATCCACACCTATTTTCTAGCCAACCCGAATCTCGAGGGCGAGATTCATCTTAAGGGGGGTAGGTTTTTAACATTCCAAATTTTCAATTTGGAATGTTATACATTAGATCATCATTGCATATCATATTTTATTGCATTTTGGCTTGATCCTAGAGATTCTACGCAACTCAAGGACCTACGGAGAGAGTTGGGGATTTCATTATTTTCATATTCAAGTTTTCTCGAGTTGGGCATATCATATTTTAATATTAAAATCAAATAAGATTTTATTCGGAGTTTTATCGCTATTTTATTTGAATTAGGAAAAATATGCGTCTTTCAAAATTGCATTTTACGCCCAAATAAATGTTCACCTTGTCCGACTTCTTTTTAGAGGGTGGGGAAAATTTATTTTGGCATTTTTGGAGTCTGTTTAGTATTTCTTTTCTTTACTTTTCTTCACATCGCAATTATTTAAAAAAAAAGTCAAACCGACTTCGGGCCGTACCTGGCCAGGAGACCTTGGGCCAG
>NC_041384.1:271661756-271724268 GCF_002162155.2 Triticum dicoccoides
GCCGCCCCGCGCCGCCACCCGCTGCCCCGCGCCGCCTCGCCGGAGCCGCCCGCCTATGCCACCGTCTCATCGGACTTCGCCGTAGGTAGCCGCCGCCGCCTCGGTTTTCGCGAGATAACTGAACATTTTTTTACGAAAACCCTAGATCCGTTTTTAGAGCCGGTTCGTTTTTTCAGTTTAGTTAAATAGCGGACATTCATTCGTACGTTCGTTTTTAACGAACGGTTTTCGTCCATTAGCCGCAGACAGCGAATGTTCGTTCGTTAGCCTATTCGTCAGTTTTTCTTTTTCTTGGATTTTCCGCGATTATTTTTGATCGCGATTTCTGATCCGATTTTCGTTTTAGTAGAACTTTTCGCTCGTTTATCGGAATCAGGTGATTCAAGCACCTAGAGTTTCGTCTCGAAATACTCTTTCTGTTTAACCAACTTAAACAAGTTTTTGCTACAATAAAATTTGCCTTTAGTCCAGATTAGTAAACGAAGCTTATTTCTTTCGCCGTTTGAGTTTTGTTGCTTCGTTTGATTTGATTCTTTTTGCAAACCGGAGTTCTTAAGTTGAACTTTCTGGTTAGATCTCTTATTTGAGTTTTACCCGTGCCCCTTGCTTGATTGCTTATTGTATGCTTATTCGATTGTGATAGAGTACCCGGAGTGCGAAACGTGCTTCATCGAGTCTCTAGGTTTCACGGATCATCAGCGAGGCTAGTAACACTTTGATCATACCTCTTTACTACCCAGTTTTATTGCATTAGATCAATCCTCAAAAAATTGCATGGTTAGGATCTGATTAAATTGTGGGTTGGGAAGTAGAAGAGGTAGTACCTATTCACCTGTTTTTTTATCAAACCCTGGGAGTTACTTCTACGTTGCTTATACTGCTATGCTATGCTCATACACGTGGATTGGGTTTGAGTGTATTCATGACAGATGTGAGATTGTTAATTATTGGTTCAACTTAAGGTGTCAACTTTAATACACATCTAGGTGGATTAAGGCACCTGGAGTATCCAGTGATTGCCTGTATTTTTGGAAATCCCAAGGTACCATGTGATTTTCCTATGGACCGCCACCCAGGCTCAAAGGGATCAATAGATTATTCATGCTGGAAACTTCCGTGTGCAGCCACATGCCATTATGGGCTCTGGCATAGTTGAGTAAGTTGTGGGAAACCTGTCCATGATGGGCTAGCAGATGTAGGGGATTGTAGGTGTACCGGCCTATCTATCGGTTAAGGGGACCTCCTCGAAAAGACTGTGGCTCGGTCATCCGTTACCCAAACACCATGCAGTGCAAGAAATACAACAGAGGAGATCGAGTCTAGTGGGAAAAAGTGGAGAAACCTCTATAGAGTGTACAAACTAATCATTGTTAGCCGTGTCCCCAGTTATGGACATCTTGAGTATCTGGTTCTTGGATTATCATGTGGATCTCATCACTCTAAATTAATTTTGTTGGGTTATTAATTACCTTTTAATTGGGATTGAGATGGGGTTTACCATTCTCAATGTTTTCAACCAACTTTGTAGTTAAATAAATGTATTCCTTTACTGTAGGGAAAAATTGGCTTTTCGCAAAACTTGTTAACCATAGAGCCTCCACCAGCCATATATGCATGTAGTGATAGCATTATTCTGTTCATTACTCTCTTGTGTTACACTGCCAGCATATTCCATGTGCTGACCCGTTTCGGGCTGCAATGTATCATGTTGCAGACTTTTCGGACGACGAGTAAGGAGCCTTAGGTCATGGTCTTTCACCCAGTGATGCCGTTGGAGTTGATGGACTCACTTTATCTTCCAAGCCTTCCGTTGTTATCGTATTAGATGGCATTAAGCCATATTTATTGTAATAAGTTCTCTTTTGAGACATTCGATGTAATAAGTGTGTGATTGCTACTCTGTATAAATCCTCAAGTAATGTGCGTGTCAGCATTGCTGATCCAGGGATGACACTAATGCACAGAGATCAGACTGTTTGAGGTCTGGTCGCTACACAAGCTTAGGCTTTTGGCCTAAGTTGGTCTATGCCCATGGATCAAAGTTGTAGCTGGGGTCGTACTGAGATGCAGTGGCAATTGCCTGATGAGCTGGAGCTTGGAGGCGAGCTGCCTCCGCTCTCCTCTCGTACTCGGTCGCCTCCTCCCTGGTTATAACATATCTCCCTTTTGCCTGAAAGTCAAAGAAAGCATGAGCAGGGAGAGCGACGTGATAGGTGCGTCGTCTATCGAAGATTAGTCGGTACTGGAGGAACCGATTGTTCCTCTCAACAAACTGACGAGGAACCATGGCATTATAATCTAAATAAGCAGGAGGAAACTCAATATCATCTCCACGTATGGGTATTGCAAGAAAATCTACTAAACGGGTTGCATAAATTCCACCAAAGAAATCTCCATCAATACTATTATTATGCAACATACGTGCAACAATGGCCCCCAAGTTATATTGTCTATCTCCTAATATAGCACTCTTGAGAACACTAAGGTCAGGAACACACATGTGACATGCCTCATCCTTACCTTTTATGCATCTACCTATTAAGAGAGCAAAATTATGTATTGCAGGAAAATGAATGCTCCCTATGGTAGCTTGCGTGATTTCCCTAGATTCCCCCACAGTTATACTAGCAAGAAAGTCTTTATATTCAGATTTGCGGGGTTCACTAACATTACCCCACTGTGGGAGTTTACAAGAAGTGTTAAAATCTTCTAAGTCCATGGTATAAGATTATCATAAAGATCAAATAGGACAGTTTGAGAATAGCGTGATGATGTAAATTTAAACCTTCTCACAAATGAATCAGTTAAATAGAGGTACTGACGGCACTTATCTGCCACGAAGCTCTCAAGATCGGCGTTTCGCACATATGCTTCAAATTCATCCTCGATTCCTGCTCGAACCATGAAGTCCTCTGACGACCATTCACAAGGCCGCACTTGAGCATCTCTTGGTAGTTCATTGTCCGGCTCGCGTTTTGCGGGCCTTGGTCCATGCTTCCTTGAGGAACCACCTTGGTACATTTTCCTAAACATATTTCTTTTCTGAAAAATTTCTGAAATTTCTAGTAACTCAAAAATAAAAGTGAACCAAACTCAACAAGATTGATAGCAACTACTCCTACAAGTGCCTAGAGGCTATATCATGCATTAAAACTACATTTGACCATATAAATTTCACATGCAAGTTCAAGAACAGGGTTACCGAAGCAGCAAAAATTTGCAATGAATAAAGCACTAGAACAAAAACTAATTGGACCATTGGAGGAGTCACATACCAAAGAACAATCCTCGAAAGCAGTTTTGTGAATGGAGCTTTGAGCAAGGAGATCGAAAATGGCAGCAAGATGAGCAAAAACTCGGGTTTGAGCTTGTTGGTGATTTTTTTGGGAGGAAAAAGGATTGTGTGGTGGCTGAAATAAGTGGAGGGGACCCATGTAGGGTCCACCAGACAGGGGGCGCGCCCTCCACCCTCGTGGGCACGTGGCTGCTCCCCCTGATGTGTTCTCAGTGCCAGATATTCTCAAATATTGTAGAAAAAATCATATTTAAATTTCATGGCATTTGGAGAATTTTTATTTTCGGGGTATTTTTTATTGCAAGGATAATTCACAGAACAGACAGAAAATACTATTTTTCTTTATTTAATATAAATAACAGAAAGTAAAAAGGGGGTACACAAGGTTGTGTTTTCTAAATTCATCCATCTCATGCTCATCAAAAGGAATCCACTAACAAGGTTGATCAGGTCTTGTTAACAAACTCATTTCGAATAACATGAAACCGGAGAATTTTCGAATAACACTAAGTTACCTCAACGGGGATATGCACATCCCCAACAATAAGGATATCATATTTCTTCTTGACAGTAGAAAGAGGAAATTCAAAACCTCCAATAGTAATTGTTGAAAATTTTCCAATAGAATTGATAATGTGGACTTGAGGTTGTTTCCTTAGAATGTGTACCATATGCTCATTACCATTAACATGAAAAGTGACATTGCGTATGCTCATTACCATTAACATGAAAAGTGACATTGCCTTTATTGCAATCAATAACAGCCCCTGCAGTATCCAAAAAGGGTCTTCCGAGAATAATAGACATACTATCGTCCTCGGGAATATCAAGGATAACAAAGTCTGTTAAAATAGTAATGTTTGCAACCACAATAGGCACATCCTCACAAATACTGACAGGTATAGCAGTTGATTTATCAGCCATTTGCAAAGAGATTTCAGTAGGTGTCAACTTATTAAAATCAAGTCTACGATATTGTCGGTGTACAAAAGTAGGGGCTCTCCTTGACCCCTTTACTTGGGCACGGGCAGTCAGAGCCATGCGTCGTGGCCACACTTAGTAGGTCAGAGGAGGGAAGCTGGAGGGAATTCGAAGCACAAGACAACAAAGGCGACGCCAAGACCAGAAGCGAAGGATGTCAAGAGGGCGAGGTGGACTCCCTCAGCAAGATCCTTGCCGAGGCGGCCCCCCGCAGCCCCGGCAAGAGCCTTGCCGGGGCAATTTTCCCAACACCATCAGAGCGAGCCAGCACTTGAGCCCACAGGCTCCAACCGAATCAACTACATAGGAGCCAAGGCTCGGGAGGCGCCTCTATGGTGACATGCAAATCTTCGTCAAGATCATAAACATATGAGTTCAGATGAGGACTAGAAGATGGTGACCCTCGACAGGATCCTAGCTGAGGAAATCCACAAGACCCCCGACAAGCATCTTGCCGGGGACGAGTAAGACACCGCGGCAAGACCCTTGCCGGGCCCCCAGCAAGGCACTTGCCAAGGACGCTAGCAGGGCCACTGCCAAGCCCACACAAGCCAAGAGTCTGCCGCCGTTCGCATGCAGCTGCCAGCCCAACTAGCTGGGCAAGCACCTAGGTGGCAACATGCAGCTTCCAGGCCAAATCAGCAAGCACCTGCATGGCAGCATGCAGATCTTCATGAAGGCCCTACCACCGCGCCACCTCAGCTGCTTGCCTGCCTACATGGCGATACATGCATCGCTAGCCTAGGCGCGTGTCGAAGCGTGGCGGAGCGGTCACGGACGGGATGGGCCTCGTTCCTGTCCCCGATAAAGCTAATGGACACCTATGTAGCGCATTTAATGCACTTTGTCCCGTAATGTCGTGCGATAAGCTCGCACACTGTAAGCCTTTCCACCACATGTGCACCACTGTGGCAACCCCTTTTTCCTATAAAAGGAGGCCCGAGGCGACCAGGAGAGGGATTCATCTTTTTGGAACGGCACAACCACCGTAGCTAGTTCAAAAAGCTCAAGAACACCCAATACATCCACCAAAGCAGGACTAGGGTTTTACACATCCTCGCGGGCCGAACCTGGGTAAACGATCCATGTGCTTGCTCCTAAACCTGCTCTTCTCACGAACCCACGCCCACCGACCGTAGAAGGTATCCTAGTGATCCTATAGGTGTCATTCCCACCGACATCTTTGGCGCGCCAGGTAGGGGGCGCAGTTGTGAGAATCTGGTTTAGCACCCGGCTTAGCAGTTCCTCGTGGCCATGGCTTCCAGAGAAGAAGAAGGCCAAGAGAATGACGCCGCCTGCAAGCGCGAAGGACGCTAGTGCGGCGACAGGAAAGCTAAGTCATACGGAACCTTAAGCAATTTCCTTTTTATATATGAGGTTATTGTTCTTGAAGGTCCTGCCCTATGTATGAAATCCTGCATGCAAAGGGGCCCTTCTGCAATTGGCAACGCCCTTGTTGTGTTTCAAGTCCGCTCAATAGCTCAAGTGGCCACGTCGAGAGTGGCAGGGTAGCCTTCCGCAATTGGCAACGCTCTCGATTCTGACTCGAGTCAAGCTCGATAGTTTGAGCGGCCGCGTTGAGAGCGGTAAGGTGGTTTGCTCGGCAGCAAGCACACCCGGCAGGCCATTGGGGATCCGTCCTCAAGGTGCCGCCCTAGGTTTACGCGCCGGCAAGCCTACCCGTTTAACATAGGGTAAACATACAAAGGGAAGATCGAACAAGAAGATAACATGCATCGTACCAAAAGTGCTACAGAGTTATATTACATCAATTTTTGTTGTTGTTCTAACTAAAGATAAAAACTGTCTTGGTCATGAACCTACAGCGGCAGTGGGAGACAGGGTGCCTAATCTCAGCGCTGGCCCTCTATCCTCTTGATTTCACCGATGCAGCTGATGATGGGCTTGATACACTCCTTGAGCGCCGCGAGGTCCACACCCACTGGCAAGCTGTCCAGTGCGGCGTCGAAGTCGAGGTTCGGGTTCAAGTATGCCATCTTGGTGAGAACCTTGGTCATGGCACCCTGGCAAAGCCTCCGGGACTCATTGGCCAGGGAGGCCGCCCGATTGGAGTGGAGATGCTCCAGGGCCCCGAGGACGCCCTCGAAGAAGATGCTGAGCTTGGCGTTGGGACTCGCGTTGCGCTCTGGGGTAGCCAGCTGCGTGGTGATCCTGCCAGCGACGCCTTCGAGGCGCCTGATCCAGCGGTTCTCGCCTTCCACAAAATCCTTGTGGTTGTCGGCTTCATTCTTCCGCAGCTGCTTCTCGGTCTCTAAGTCCTTGGCCAGGGCCTCCTCCCGGTCCTTGCCCTCTGACAGCATCCCCTCGAGACCCTCCAGCTTCAGCTTGAGGTCTTTGATGGAGTTTTTGGCTTCGGAGAGCTGCCCGGCCTTGTCGAGGACTGCGCCCTGCGCCTCAACCAGAGCACCATTGAGCGTGTCCTTTATCAGGACCCTGATTCCAAGTCACATCGATCTAGCCGGTAACACCTCATATCACTTTGTGGCCTCACGCACGGTATTCCCACGGGTGTCGCCTTAGCATGGCCCAGGACCGTTTGCGCCTTTTGGCTCACATATATGATAGTGTTTCTAACATCCATATGACAGAGAACCCGGGCCGACATGACTAGTCGTGAACCCAAAGTGGCACTAACTTACAGGGACAGGCATACATGAATCAACATCGAGCATGTCGGTCAACAGCGTGTGAATCCGGGCTGTAGCACTGGGCTAACAGGACTCCGGTGAACCGGGCTGTAGCAGGCTAGGCAGGACTCCGGATGTCACCGCGTGACATTTCCCCGAAGGGACAGATAGAGGAACGAAGTGAATCACATGCCGGCCAGTCAAGTGTTCCGGAGCAGTAGTGCTGGGGTAGCAGGACTTTGGTGAACCGGGTTATAGTGGACTACTATGGCTCATGGAAGAACAAGACTACATTTCCCCATAAGAGAGGCTACCAAGGATAAACAACTAGGTTGTCGGATCCCACACATACCAAGCATTTCAATCATACACACAATATGCTCAATATGTGCAATACAACATGGCATCACAACAAGACTCTACGACTCAGAGTATTTATTCATTAGGCTCCGAGGAGCGAGACATTACAAACATGGGTCTCATGACCCAACATTCAGAGCACACAAGTCAAAGCACATGCGGAAGCTTAACATGTCTGAGTACAGACAACTACAAATGAAGAAGGTGACAATCCTGACTATCTACAAGACCCTCCCAAGGGTACCAGATCATAGCTGAGGTACCAAGCTAAACATCGAAGTCCACACGGAACTACTAGCGAGATTGAAGTCTCTCTGCAAAATATAAAATAAGCAAACGTCAGTACAAATGTACCCAGCAAGACTTACATCAGAACTAACTACAATGCATCAGTATCAACAAAGGGGGTGGTGGAGTTTAACTGTAGCAAGCCAGCTTTGACTCAGTGGCTAACCTGCACTACGACTGCAAGTAACTCTTTTAAGGTGGCGTACACGAGTCCACAAATTCACCATACCAATACACCACTATGGATCCGCTCCCGTCTCCCTGCGAGAACGCCATCCATAGCACTCACGTTTATCTTGCGAGTTTTAGAGTATCCACTTTCACTTGACTATGAACTATGCCAGGGGTCCAAGTTTCCATATCCGAGGAATCCGGCTATTCGAATAGATAATGATAACCCTGCAGGGGTGTACTTCTTCACACACGCTCTCGCCACTTACCGCCATGTACACATCGTGTATCTCGGCAACCTTCAAGCGGAAGCCTGGCGAGGGAGTCGGCCACGACCTGACTAACCAACAAGTCTCTAGTCCAGGTTTATCGCCTATTCGGGTTCCATCCGCAAGGAGATCCGGCCAGGGTGTCGCTCACGGCCCCAAACGATGTGTGCAGGGTTCCCAAGCCCACCATCCAGGTGCCACTTGGTACACCGTGCCATTGTGCCTAGTCTGTCCCAAGCCCACCTGTACCGGGTGCCACTTAGTAGACTACTAGCACTACCTACAAACACCAGAAACTAGTTGCAACTCCTGGATAGAGATCAGGTTGATTAATAAGTCGAGAGGGGCACTTAAGCATTCCAATGCATGGTAGTAGCTTTTCATGGATCACAAACACAAAACTCAGTTCCTAAGGACGGCTGCAGTGAGACAACCCACCATGTACTCCTACATGGCCTCTCACCGCTACCTTTACCAAATCATGTTCACACACTTAGCTCTCAACAGTAGGACATGTTCACCACATTCCAATTCATCCCCGATGAATCAGACCTGACTCAAGTCTAAGCAGTAGCAGGCATGACAAACAAACATGAATGATTAGGCACATCAGGGCTCAAACAACTCCTACTCATGCTAGTGGGTTTCATCTATTTACTGTGGCAATGACAGGTCATGCAGAGGAAAGGGGTTCAGCTACCGCAGCATGTAACAGTTGAATCGCTGTTGTCCTAATGCAGTGAAAGAGAGTAGAAGTGAGAGAGTGGGATTATATCGGAAGAACAAGGGGGGTTTTGCTTGCCTGGCACTTCTGAAGATATTAGCTCTTCATCGGTGTCATCGAACTCATCTTCGGAATACGCCTACCGAGAGGGAACAAGCACCGGCAATAGAGAAGAACACAATCAATGCAAATGCGACAATATGATGCATGATCATGGCAAGTATATGTGATGTTGTTTGTGCTAATGCAAACAGCAACAAGTTCAATGGAGCTCATTTGAATCAAGGATTCAAATGTAACTCCAAACTTAAGCATTTTAAATGCCCTCTATGTGTTTTCATCTATACAGCAGCTTTAGGTTTCTTTTTCATGCATGAAACTAGTACAGATGGATAGATTGAATTTTTCTGATAATTTTTCATATTTAATTTGTTTAATCTGGAGTTACGGTTGAATTACTATGAATTTTTGAAGTTTTGGATATTTTCTGCAATTTCCTGAATTATTTTAAATCCATAAAATGTTAACTGCGTCAGCATTGCGTCACTGTGACGTCAGCTGGTCAACTTGGCGCCTCCAGGTCAAACCTGACCAGTAGGGCCCACTAGTCAGTGACACATAGTCAGCTACAGAGGCTGACAGGTGGGACCCGGTCAAAGCTGACGTGGCCAAGTCAAAGTTGACAAGCGGGGCCCACTGAAATTAGTGCTAAACTAACAGAGAGTTAAACTAATTAGTTTAGGCACTGGGCCCACATGTAAGTGGGTCAGGAGGTCAATTAGTGAGTTATTAGTGCCAACTAAGTGGCCACGTCGACAGTCGCCGGAGTCTCGCCGACGGTGACCTCGAACCGCGGCGGAGTTTGCTCGGAACTCACCAGAGGTGACGGTTCGTCGCGCCAGGGGCACCAGCGGATAGCCCGTGCCCGTGCGCATCTAGGAGGACCAACGGGAGGTGCGGGGGTGGCCTGGTTCGTCGACGGCGAGCACTTGGCGGCGGCTGGAGTTCGGGCGCGGGCGGTGTCGATGCTACGGTGCATAAGAGGAGAAGACAAAGAGTGCTACGTGCTCCTGGGAGTGTGCTGAGCGCGCTGATGGGCTCGGACGCGAGCTACAACAGCTGTGGTGGTGGAGAGGAGCGCTTGGCAAGGTGGTTAGGGCGGTTAGGGGAGGCAATCGAGCACGGGGTTAGGGGGAAAAGGATCGTGGCCTCACAGCGGTTGCAGGGGCCGTAGCAGCGGGCTCGGGGAAGCTCGGACGGCGGCAAATCGACGGTGGAGATCTGTGGTGGCCGACGAGGAAGACGAAGACGATGGCATCATTTTAGACGTCCCGTGGGCGCGTGCTTCGTCTTGGTGCTTCACGACGTCAAGGAAGACCCGTTGGACAGGGCAGAGGGGCAAGGGGAGCACGGTGGCTGCGGTGGTGCTCGTCGGCGCACTCCGGCTCGTTCGGGCGGCCGCGAGGAAGAGAGCAGAGGAAAAGAGAGGAGAAGTGGATAGGCCAGGGAGGTCAGGGCGGCGCCGAGGAGAGGCAATGCGGCATCGCGCTGGCAGGGGAGGCAGGCAGGCGAGCTGGTGGCGTGGCGCTCTGCCCGTGCGCGTGTGTCGGCCACACGCCTGGCTAACTGTCTCCAGGAGAACGACTACGGTTGTGGGCTAGGCCTTGTACAGTGCTGGGCCGCGATGAGTTCTCTCTCTCCTTTTCTGTTTTCTATTTATTTGTTTTGTTTTGATTTAGTAAAAGTACTAAACCATTTGGTAAATTTCTGAAAATAATTGTGGGCACTTGTGAAAATATTTCCAACAGCCCTCATTTAGTTTCAGAATTATTTGAGCATTTAAAATATTTATAGCATTTAAATGCTCAAATTCAAATAATTTATGATTTAACATTATCACTAGGTTCATGTTCATTACCAGATTGTGTTTCAGCATCAGAGATAGAAGTATCATTGGGATTCTCAGGCGTGTCAACAACAGGTTCACTAGAAGCATGCAAAGTCCTATCATTTTACTTTTTCTTCATCTTACAAGGACTAGGTGCATCAACATTAGTTCTTTGAGAATCTTGCTCAATTCTCTTAGGATGGCCCTCAGGATACAAAGGTTGCTGAGTCATTTTACCACCTCTAGTCATAACTCTTATTATTTAATTCATTGAGCAAATCATTCTGAGCTTTAAGTACTTTTTCTACCTGAGTGGTAACCATAGAAGCATGTTTACTAATAAGTTTAAGTTCACCTTTAGCACTAGCCATATAATCACTCAAGTGTTCAAGCATATCATCATTGTGTTTCAATTGTCTACCAACATAAGCATTGAAATTTTCCTTTTTAGCCATAAAGTCATCAAACTCACACTACTAGAGAAAAGCCTAGCAACAGCGCGAGTTTTAGGCCTATCAGTAGCGCTGGGCGATGCGCTACTGATAAGGCGCTACAGCTAACGTATAGCAGTAGTGTGCCTCCGACCACGCTACTGCTAAATCGACTTAGTAGTAGCGACTTCCCTGAGGAGCGCTACTGGTAATTACTAGTAGCGCTTCTCCCTGCCCGCACTGCTACTATTATTTCGTATTTTATTTCTTTTTTATTTCATGTTGTATTCATACACCTTTACACAAGTTTTCATACAACAGGAATTTAGAAATTGTTTTTACATCATAATGAGTTATTACATCACGGGGTGAAAGAACCGTGGACTAGTTTCAAGTGGATGGACATCCACTTGAAACTAATCCGCGGTTCTTTCACCCAATGATATAATAAATATCATCATCATCATATCATTAACAACTTATCATCATAATACATCATTGTCATATAACACCTCCTCAAGATCATCGTTTTCATCAATGAGACATCAAATAGCAAATTGGTCACTAGTCGTAATCAAAACTACTCCTCATCATCAACTCTAAAACATTGTATCACATAATAAACATATTGTACCTCATAGGACCTACTACATTCTCTTAGGACCTACTATATTCTCTAAGGTAAAATAGCAAAAAACAAGATAGCCCTTGACTCTCCATTATGGAGAATGGAGATTATCCTGTCTCCAATTCTTGCATTTCACTTAATGTTACTTCCAAGAACCTCCTTGCGAATGTCCAAACATTTTTTCCATTCTTTGATTAGCATGTGTTCAGCGGTTTTAGAAATCTGATATGCACAGGTGAGCTCCTTAGATGGACCAGGCTGTATGTTCAGAACTGCAAGGCGACCATTCTAATACATCAGATGAGGCACACAATCCATTGGGAGTTTCTGTTGAAAAACATAGTATAACTTCGTAGTTAGCAATGATGTACTAGTTTTAGAAGTATGCAAAAGATGCACGGATGTCGTAATAGTAAAAAATCTTACCAGGGTATCTCCATAGAAGTTATCGTGGTTCAACACGTGCACTAGTGGCACATATTCACCATAATTTGGAGGAGTTCGATAATAGGTATTGTAATTATCAAGATAAGTACAATAAGCAATCAAATGACTTTTCTCCTTATAAGTTAATTCAGAGCCATCAGTGTAGTGAGTTTTGTCTACCATTTTCTGCACATTCTTTGAAGATTCAAAATAAGCTGTCAATGGAAATAAGTTGTCAACTATTTTGAAATAAACAATATAAATTAGTTAATAACTATGTTTGAGAAACTCACATTGCGGTAGAATCGAAAGCGTATCAACAAGGACCCAAATGTCCATATTGTCTTGCTTGATGTTAGGATCACCAAGATCCATGGTGACAATCATACCCTCATAAAAACCATACATTTTGCAAAGTGCTTCCTAATTTTGGCTACCAAAATGGGTTACGCTCTATGAATTGTACAGATTTACTTCAAAATCAATATCATGATGGGTCCTTAGGTGTATTTTATTTGTTTGAAAATTTTCATGGTCTTCAAAACCCATCCTCTCCAAGACATAGCGTCTTGCATGGTATGGGATAAGCTAGTCGAGTTGTAAAAGATGAAAATTAGACGTTGAAATAGTTGAAGTCATGCTTAATTACGAAAAAACACTTGTCGTTGTTGCGTACCGTTTCAACATCGAAGGTCTTCTCGAGCTTAATGCTGAAGCGCCGATCTTCGTCCAGCTCAACGAACATGTTGCACATACCTCGGTCGTCGTGGCACTAGCTACACTCCCCCGGGAGACTGTCATCGTCCGAGTACGACATTTCCTACTTTCATAATTCAAAGATTAAACTTGTACAATTAAATATATGTACTAAAAAACCTAAATTAGATCATTATTTTTCGAGAAAATCCAGGCCACTCGATATTTCCTACATATTCTAGCACAAGTCATGCCAGAATTCACGGAAAAATCTGGCATGACCTTTGCTAAAAAAGGACATATTGAGCGCCCGAAATTTGCCGGAACGGAAATTAATCAACACTCCAGCAAAACATAGGCCACTCGGAGGTGTAAACTGAACATGAATGGCCACTTGGGCAACCAGATATCCTATTTGAGCAAATATGACATGTTCAACTAGTTTTATTAATTCAACTAGTTCTTACTAAATATAAACTTACTATAAATAGAAAAAAACTAGTTCTTTCTAAAAATAAAGTATTTCAACTAGTTATATTAATTATCTTACTAAAAATACATTAGTTCTATTAATTCAACTAGTTCAACTAGTTTATTAATTTACTTACTAAACTAGTTCAACTACAAATAAAGTAGTTCAACGAGTTTATTAATTTACTTACTAAAAATAAACTAGTTTTTACTAAAAATAAACTAGTTCAACTAGTTATATTAATTTTCTTACTAATTCTATTAAACACTTACTAAAATTTGTTCTCTTTGTTATTTGCTTTCCATTTAATTTTATTTTCATTAGCAGTAGCGCCTTTGTTCGTAAACGCGCTGCTACAAAACAAGTAGTGGTAGAGAGGTTCCACGTAGATCGCTACTACTATGTGTAGCCTATCGGCTAAGCCGTGGGAATTTTAGTAGTAGTGCTTTTGTACTCGGGCGTGCTACTGCTATAACTGTATCTGTAGCGCGGTTTTAAATACCGCGTTGCTGCTAATTAGCACCAGCGTGCATTTTTATTCCGCGCTACTGCTAATGTTCTGTGTACAAGGTTTTCCCTAGTAGTGTCATCCAAGCATTTTCTAGAAAACTTAGTAAATGGAATTGCACATTTATCAAATCTATAGAGAGAATTTACCTTTACTACCTGTGTCGGGTTATCAAGACCATGTATTTCTTCAATAGGTGGTAAATTCTTAACATCTTCAGCTTTAATACCTTTTTCTTTCATAGATTTCTTTGCCTCTTGCATATCTTCAGGACTGAGAAATAGAATACCCATTTTCTTCGGAGTTGGCTTAGGAGTTGGTTTAGGAAGTGTCCAATTATTTTCATTAGTCAACATATTATTCAATAACAATTCAGCTTGATCAATAGTTCGTTCCCTGAAAATACAACTAGCACAACTATCCAGGTAATCTTCGAAAGCATCGGTTAGTCCATTATAAAAAGATATCAAGTATTTCATTTTTATTAAGAGGATGATCAGGCAAAGCATGAAGTAATTGGAGAAGCCTCCCCCAAGTTTGTGGTAGACTCTCTTCTTCAATTTGCACAAAATTATATATTTCCCTTAAAGCAGCTTGTTTCTTATGAGCGGGGATATATTTAGCAGAGAAGTAATAAATCATATCCTGGAGACTACACACACAACCAGGATCAAGAGAATTAAACCATGTCTTAGCATCACCCTTTAGTGAGAACGGAAACAACTTAAGGATAAAGTAATAGCGAGTTTTCTCGTCATGTGTAAAGAGGGTGGCTATATCATTTAATTTAGTAAGATGTGCCACAACGGTTTCAGATTCAAAGCCATAAAAAGGATCAGATTCAATCAAAGTAATTAACTCAGGATCGACAGAGAAATCATAATCCTTATCAATAATAAAGATAGGTGAAGTAGCAAAAGCAGGGTCATATTTCATTCTAGCATTCAAAGACTTTTCTTTAAGCTTAGCTAATAATTTCTTAAGATCAGATATATCACTGCAAGCTAAGAAGTCTCTAGCAGTTTCTTCATCCATAACATAACCCTCAAGAACAACAGGCAATTCATATCTAGGGGGAGAATTTTCATCAGCACTTTCATCAATATTATCAGGTTCAATAATTTAATTCTCTCTAACCCAAGCAAGTTGTTCATCAAGAAATTCACATAGTGGCACAGTAGTATCAAGCATAGAAGTAGTTTCATCATAAGTATCATGCAAAGCAGAAGTGGCATCATCAATAACATGCGACCTATCAGAATCAATAGCATGTGTAGGTGTCCCAAGGCTACTCAAAACAGAAGGTAATCAAGTGCAGAGCTAGATGGCAGTTCCTTACCTCCCCTCGTAGTTGAGGGAAAAATCTTGGTTCTTTGATCTTTCAAGTTCTTCATAATGATAAGCAGATATAAATCCCAAGTGACTCAAAGAATGGAGCTATGCTCCCCGGAAATGGTGCCAGAAAATAGTCTTGATAACCCACAAGTATAGGGGATCGCAACAATTTTTGAGTGTAGAGTATTGAACCCAAATTTATTGATTCAACACAAGGGGAGCCAAAGAATATTCTCAAGTATTAGCAGCTGAGTTGTCAATTCAACCACGCCTGGAAACTTAGTATATGTAGCAAAGTATTTAGTAGCAAAGTAATATGATAGTAGTGGTAACAGTAGCAAAAGTAATATTTTTGGTTTTATAATGATTGTAACAGTAGCAACGGAAAAGTAAATAAGCAAAGAACAATGTATGAAAGCTCGTAGGCATTGGATCGGTCATGGAGAATTATGTCGGATGGGATCGACCATGCAATAGTTATAACATAGGGTGACACCGAACTAGCTCCAGTTCATCAATGTAATGTAGGCATGTATTCCGAATATAGTCATACATGCTTATGGAAAAGAACTTGCATGACGTCTTTTATCCTACCCTCCCGTGGCAGCGGGGTCCTATTGGAAACTATGGGATATTAAGGCCTCCTTTTAATAGAGTACCGGACCAAAGCATTAACAAATAGTGAATACGTGAACTCCTCAAACTACGGTCATCACCGATAATGGTCCCGATTATTGTCACTTCAGGGTTAAAGGATCATAACACATAATAGGTGACTATAGACTTGCAAGATAGGATCAAGAACTCACATATATTCATGAAAACATAATAGGTTCAGATCTGAAATCATGGCACTCGGGCCCTAGTGACAAGCATTAAGCATAGCAAATTCATAGCAACATCAATCCCAGAACATAGTGGATACTAGGGATCAAACCATAACAAAAGTAACTCGATTACATGATAAGTCTCATCCAACCCATCACTGTCCAGCAAGCCTACGATGGAATTATCATGAAATTGGTGATGAAGGAAGGTTGATGATGACGATGGCGACGGATTCCCCTCTCCGAAGCCCCGAACGAACTCCAGATCAGCCCTCCCGAGAGAGTTTAGGGCTTGGCGGTGGCTCCGTATCGTAAAACGCGATGAATCCTTCCCTCTGATTTTTTTTCTCCCCGAACACGAGTATATGGAGTTGGAGTTGAGGTCGTTGGAGTGTCAGGGGGCCCATGAGGCAGGGGGCGCGCCCAGGGGGTAGGCGCGCCCCCCGCCCTCGTGGACAGGGTGTGGGCCCCCTGACGTGGATTCTTCTTCCAGTATTTTTTATATATTCCAAAAATAATCTCCGTTGATTTTTAGGTCATTCCGAGAACTTTTATTTCTACACAAAAATAACACCATGGCAATTCTGCTGAAAACAACGCTAGTCCAGGTTAGTTCCATGGCAATTCTGCTGAAAACAACGTCAGTCCAGGTTAGAGTCCAAAACAAGGGCAAAAGTGTTTGGAAAAGTAGATACGACGGAGACGTATCAGTGAAGGAGCTCCGCATTCCATGGCCGGGTTGTTTCTTTGACGGCGGTGTCCCTCTTGTGTTTGTTTGACTTGCGGGCGTCGATGAGGTAGTACGCGTTGCGATCGCACAGGGCCTTGCTGACGATGAAGGGGCCCTCCCATGGGGAGGACAGCTTATGTTGGCCGGTCTGCTGCTGGACGAGCCGGAGGACAAGGTCTCCCTCCCGAAAGGCGACGGGCTTGATTTTCTTGCTGTGGTAGTGCCTCATGCCTTCCTGGTAGATGGCTGAGCGACTGAGCGCTAGGAGACGTGCTTCTTCGAGCAGGTCGATGCTGTCTTCGCGAGCGTCTTTAGCTTGGGCTTCCGTGTACATCATGACGCGCAGCGAGTCAAACTCGATGTCGGTCGAAACGACGGCTTCTGCTCCGTAGACGAGGAAGAACAGGGTGAACCCGGTCGACTGGTTTGGCATGGTGCGGAGACTCTAGAGGACGGCCGGCAACTCGTCGAGCCAGCTGCCGGGGGAACGGACAAGTGGCTCGACGAGCCGTGGCTTCATGCCGGATAGGATGAGGCCGTTGGCCCGCTCGACCTGGCCGTTGGACTATGGATGTGCAACGGACGCCAGGTCTAGGCGGATGCAGGAGACGGAGCAGTACTTTGCGAGTGCGCCCTTGGCGAAGTTGGTGCCGTTGTCCGTGATGATGTTGTATGGCATGCCATAGCGTACCGCGATGTCCTTAATGAACTGAATGGCCGTCGGGCCGTCCATCTTCTTGATTGGCCTTGCTTCGATCAACTAGGTGAACTTGTCCACTGCCACCAGCAAATGCGTCATGCCGCCTCGGGCGGTCCTGAAGGGCCCCACCATCTCGAGTCCCCAGACCGCGAAGGGCTAGGCGATCGGGATGGTCCAGAGTGCCGACGTCGGCTGGTGGCTGCGCTTGCTGAAGCGCTGGCATCCCTCGCACTTGTTAACTTGTGAATCTACGTCTTCGAGGGTCGTGGGCCAGTAGAAACCTTGGCGGAAAGCCTTGGCCACCAAGTGCCCACACTCGCCCTGGTTTATGTCGAGGAGGATCTCAATGCCCTTGTCCTGCTCGACGCAACGCTGGAACACGCCGGTGGAGCTGCGCTTGAAGAGCTTGTTGTTGATGATGCTGTAGGCGGACGCTTGACGATGTACTTGCTGAGCTTCGGTCTCGTCCATGGGGAGGACACCATTCTCCAGGAACTCTGAGATGGGCAGGGCCCAGGATGGCGCCATTACCACGGCGAAGATGGACACTATTTCGGGATCTGGGTCGGCGACCCCGGACCGGGTTCGGCAGCCCCCGGGACGGGTTCGGTAGCCGTTCGGCCGGGTTGCATTGCGACTGGGTCGGATGGAGCAGTCCCCGGGCCGGGTTGAGGCGCGGCCGGGTCGGTTGGAGCGGTCCCCGGGCTGGGTTGAGGCGCGGCCAGGTCGGTTGGCACATGGATGGACTCGGAGTCCAGAGATGGCTTGACGGATGGCTTGTGCAGATGATCGAGGGAGACGCTGCATGGGATGGACTGCCGAGACGAGGCGATCTTGGCGAGCATGCCAGCCACCTCATTCTCCGCACGCGGGACATGGAGGAACTCGTAGCCCTCGAAGAACCTGGACAGCTTCCGGACGAGGAGGCGGTAGTTTGCCATGTTGGAGTCGTGCGCGTCCGACTCGCCCGAGCATTGCTGCACCACCAGGTCCGAGTTGCCATAGCATAGGATGCGCCGGATGCCGAGTTCCTTGGCAAGCCGGAGGCCGTGCACAAGGGCTTCATACTCGGCGATGTTGTTGGAGGCGGCGAAGTGGATCTGTAGTGAGTACTTGAGCCAGTCTCCCTTGGAGGAGGATAACACTATGCCGACTCCCAGGCCGAGTCGCATCTTCGAGCCATCGAAGTGCATGTGCCAGTGGGTCGAGTCTGGCGGCGGCGACAGGTACTGGGGTTTCGCTCCAGTTGACAAGGAAGTCGGCCAAAGCTTTGGACTTGATCGTGGTGCGGGGCTCATAGAGGATGGTATGGCCAGCCAGCTCGAGCGCCCACTTGGCGACCCGGCCAAAGGCATCTCGGCACCCGATGATGTCGCCGAGGGGGCCGTGCTGACCACGCTGATGACATGCTCTTGGAAGTACTGCTTCAGTTTCTTGGTGATGAAGTACATGTCGTAACACATCTTCTAGTAGTGTGGGTAGTTCTGCTTCGAGGCGGAGAGCACCTCGCTTAGGTAGTAGACTGGACGCTGGACAGCTTGGACCCTGTCCTTCTCTGGTCGCTCGACCACCATCACCGTGCTGACCGACCGCGAGGTCACGGCGATATAGAGAAACACGGGCTCCTTCTCGGCCGGTGCGGCCAGGACTGGTGTGGTGGAGAGCATGCGCTTGAGATCCCGGAAGGCTTCGTCCTCCTGATCGTTCCATTCGATCGGCGTCATCTTCTTCATCAGCTGATACAGGGGCAGGGCCCTCTCGCCTAACCAGCTGAGAAACCGGCTGACCGAGGCCAAGTAGCCGGTGAACTTTTGGACATCGCGCAGTCGGGCCGGCTTGCGCATGCGCTTGATGGCCTTGATTTTCTCCGGGTTCGCCTCAATGCCGCGCTCCTAGACGAGGAAGTCGAGTAGCTTTCCGGCTGGGACGCCAAAAACACATTTCTTCGGGTTGAGCTTGACCTTATACTCGCATAGGTTGGCGAAGGTTTCCTTCAGATCGTCGAGGAGCGTGAGGTGCTGCTTGGTCTTTACCACAATGTCGTCCATGTAGACGTGAATATTGCAGCCGAATTGCGACAGCAGGCATTTCTGCATGCAGCGTTGTAAGGTGGCGCCGGCGTTCTTCAAGCCTAACGACATGGTGATGTAGTGATACGTCTCCAACGTATCTATAATTTTTGATTGCTCCATGCTATATTATCTACTGTTTTGGACTATATTGGGCTTTATTTTCCACTTTTATATTATTTTTGGGACTAACCTATTAACCGGAGGCCCAGCCCAGAATTGCTGTTTTTTTTTGCCTATTTCAGTGTTTTGAAGAAAGGAATATCAAACGGAGTCCAAACAGAATGAAAACTTCGAGAACGTGATTTTCTCGCCGAACGTGATCTAGGAGACTTGGACCCTACGCCAAGGCATCAGAGAGGCGGTCACGAGGGTGGCCCCCCCCTAGGGCACGCCCCCTGCCTCGTGGGACCCTCGGACCACCACCGACGTACTTCTTCCTCCTATATATACCTACGTACCGCCAAACGAACAGAACATGATCCAAAAACCTAATTCCACCGCCGCAACTTTCTGTATCCACGGGATCCCATCTTGGGGCCTATTCCGGAGCTCCGCCGGAGAAGGCCGTCATCACGGAGGGCTTCTACATCATCATAGCCTCTCCGATGAAGTGTGAGTAGTTTACCTTAGACCTTCGGGTCCATAGTTAGTAGCTAGATGGCTTCTTCTCTCTTTTTGGATCTCAATACAAAGTTCTCCCCATCTCTCGTGGAGATCTATTCAATGTAATCTTCTTTTTGCAGTGTGTTTGTTGAGATCAATGAATTGTGGGTTTATGATCAAGTCTATCTATGAATAATATTTGAATCTTCTCTGAATTATTTTATGTATGATTGGTTATCTTTGCAAGTCTCTTCGAATTGTCCGTTTGGTTTGGCCAACTAGATTGGTAGTTCTTGCCATGGGAGAAGTGCTTAGCTTGTGGTTCGATGTTGCGGTGTCCTTTCCCAGTGACAGAAGGGGCACCAAGGCACATATGGTATCGTTGCCATCGAGGATAACAAGATGGGGTTTATTTCATATTGCATGAATTTATCTCTCTACATCATGTCATCTTGCTTAAAGTGTTACTCTGTTTTAAACTTAATAATCTAGATGCATGCTGGATAGCAGTCGATGAGTGGAGCAATAGTAGTAGATGCAGAATCGTTTCGGTCTACTTGTCACGGACGTGATGCCTATATACATGATCATGCCTAGAGATTATCATAACTATGCTCAATTCTGTCAATTGCTCAACAGTAATTTGTTCACCCACCGTAGAATACGTATGCTCTTGAGAGAAACCACTAGTGAAACCTATGGCCCCCGGGTCTATTCTCATCATATCAATCTCCATCACTTTAATCTTGCTTTGCTTTTTTACTTTGCCTTTTACTTTTTACTTTGCATCTCTATACCAAAAATACCAAAAATATTATATCTATCAGATCTCACTCTCGTAAGTGACCGTGAAGGGATTGACAACCCCTAATCGCGTTGGTTGCAAGTAGCTATCGTTTTGTGCAGGTACGAGGGACTTGAGCATGGCCTCCTTCTGGATTGATACCTTGGTTCTCAAAAACTGAGGGAAATACTTACGCTACTCTGCTGCATCATCCTTTCCTCTTCGGGGAAATCCAACGCAAGCTCAAGAGGTAGCAAGAAGAATTTCTGGCACCGTTGCCGGGGAGTCTATGCAAAAAGTCAACATACCAAGTACCCATCACAATCCCTATCTCTCGCATTACATTAGTTGCCATTTGCCTCTCGTTTTCCTCTCCCCCACTTCACCCTTGCCGTTTTATTCGTCCTCTCTTTCCCAATCTCCTTCTCCTTCTCTTTTTCCGTTTGCCTCTTTTGCCAGTTTGCTCTTGTTTGCTCGTGTGCTAGTTTGCTTGCTTGTCGCTATGTCTGAAGTTGGGGAAGTTATCGCCGATATGGGCAATAACAATGTCATAGAAAATTCTGATGCTCCGGCTAAAGAACCCCCTACCTATCATACAAAAAGATTTCGAATCGGTAGTGGTAATATTATTGGAAAAGGAGTCATCCAAGTTTTTTTACTTGTTCCGGTGCTTTGCCCTCTATGGGCGGTTCTATTCTTCATAGAACTAGTAGTCTTGCGGACGCTATTGCCATGCTTATCATTGAACTTGAAAGGCAATTCATGCATATGCACCCATCTATACAAAGAATTTTCTTAGATTTTTCTAATATCGAGCATTCTTCTGTTAAGCGTGCCACTACTATCTTTTTGGCTCATGAATTCAGATTTATAATAAAAGAAGCCAAAGAAATCTTTAAGCACTATAGGGTGGATGCTGGTCGTCCTCTCATAGAATCTATCCTCTTTGATCAAGAAGAAATTATGCGCTTTCAATCTCTTGACTATGTTGCTTTCAATGAAAACCTTAGAAAAAAGGTGCCAATAAATATTTTAATTAATAGAATCTCTGAACTTAATGATGATTTGGCTATTTGAAACAATGAGCTAGGATGCTCTCTTGAGTTTAGGCTCACAATGTTCTGTCAAAAGAATGCTTAAAATGATGAATTGGTTGTGCAATATGAAAGGCCGAAAGAGGAACCTATACCTCCTAAAATTGATCTTGGGGACCTCTGTCCTATTAAATTTAGCCCTTTTGATTAATTTTTCTTGCCTCAAAGAAAAATTTCTGCCGAACATAGAGAATATGAAACGAGTTTCACCAATCTATCTTATTACTACGGCACAACTTAGATCATCCTCGCTTTTATGCCTAGCTAGGGGCGTTAAATGATAGCGCTTGTTGGGAGGCAACCCAATTTTATTTTTATTCCTTGCTTCTTGCTCCTGTTTAGTAATAAATAAATTATTTAGCCTCTGTTTTGGTTGTGTTTTTTGTGTTTAATTATTGTTTGTGCCAAGTAGAACCGTTGGGAAGACTTGGGGAAAGTCTTGTTGAACTTGCTGTAAAAAACAGAAACTTTAGCGCTCACGAGAACTGCTGTCATTTTTATTTTGAGCGTGATATTTAGTTAATTATTTTTGCAGATAATTAATAGATAAATTCCTCACGTCCGGAAATTTATTTTAGAATTTTTGGGGTTCCAGATCTTGCGCTAGGTACAGATTACTACAGTCTGTTCTGTTTTTGACAGATTCTGTTTTTCGTGTGTTGTTTGCTTATTTTGATGAATCTATGGCTAGTAAAATAGTTTATAATCCATAGAGAAGTTGGAATACAGTAGGTTTAACACCAATATAAATAAAGAATTAGTTCATTACAGTACCTTGAAGTGGTCTTTTGTTTTCTTTCGCTAACGGAGCTCACGAGTTTTCTACCTTAAATTTTGTGTTGTGAAGTATTCAAGTTTTGTGTAAGGATTTGATGGATTATGGAACAAGGAGTGGCAAGAGCCTAAGCTTGGGGATTCCCATGGCTCCCCAAGATAATCTAAGGACACCTAAAATCCAAAGCTTGGGGATGCCCCGGAAGGCATCCCCTCTTTTGTCTACTTCTATCGGTAACTTTACTTGGAGCTATATTTTTATTCACCACATGATATGTGTTTTCCTTGGAGCGTCTTGTATTATTTGTGTCTTTGTTTGTTAGTGTGACACAATCATCCTTGCTGTACACACCTTTTTAGAGAGCCATACATGAATTAGAATTTGATAGAATACTCTATGTGCTTCACTTATATCTTTTGCTCTATGTGCTTCACTTATATCTTTTGAGCTAAGTAGTTTTGCTCTATGTGCTTCACTTAGATCTTTTAGAGCACGGTGGAGGATTTGTTTAAAGAAACTATTGATCTCTCATGCTTCACTTAAATTATTTTGAGAATCTCTTAATAGAATGGTAATTTGCTTAATAATATGCTTGGTATTCAAGATTTGCGAAATTTTCTTTTGAGTGTGTTGAATACTAAGAAAAGATTGAAGCATGATAATTGTTTTGAGATATGGAGGTGATAATATTAAAGTCATGCTAGTTTAGTAGTTGTGAATTTAAAGAATACTTGTGTTGAAGCTTGTGATTCCCGTAGCATGCACGTATGGTGAACCGTTATGTGATGAAGTCGGAGCATGATTTATTTATTGATTATCTTCCTTATGAGTGGCGGTCAGGGACGAGCGATGGTCTTTTCCTACCAATCTATTCCCCTAGGAGCATGCGCGTAATACTTTGCTTTGATAACTTGTAGATTTTTGCAATAAGTATATGAGTTCTTTATGACTAGTGTTGAGTCCATGGATTATACGCACTCTCACCCTTCCACCTTTGCTAGCCTCTTTAATACCGCGCACCTTTCGCCGGTATCATACACCCACCATATACCTTCCTCAAAACAGCCACCATACCTACCTATTATGGCATTTCCATAGCCATTCCGAGATATATTGACATGCAACTTTCCACCGTTCCGTTTATTATGACACACTCCATCATTGTCATATTGCATATCCCGGTACACCGCCGGAGGCATTCATATATAGTCATATTTTGTTCTAAGTATAGAGTTGAAATTGTTGAGTTGTAAGAAAAATAAAAGTGTGATGATCATCATTATTAGAGCATTGTCCCAGTGAGGAAAGGATGATGGAGACTATAATTCCCCCACAAGTCGGGATGAGACTCCGGACGAAAAATAAATAAAAGAGGCCAAAGAATCCCAAAAAAGAGAAAGAAAAGAGGCCATAAAAAAAGAGAAATGGCCCAAATAAAAAAATGAGAGAAAAAGAGAGAAGGGACAATATTACTATCCTTTTACCACACTTGTGCTTCAAAGTAGCACCATGATCTTCATAGTAGAGAGTGTCTCATGTTAACACTTTCATATACTAGTGGGAATCTTTCATTATAGAACTTGCCTTGTATATTCCGATGATGGGCTTCCTCAAATTGCCCTAGGTCTTCATGAGCAAGCAAGTTGGATGCACACCCACTTAGTTTCTTTTTGAGCTTTCATATACTTATAGCTCTAGTGCATCCGTTGCATGGCAATCCCTACTCACTCACACTGATATCTATTGATGGACATCTCCATAGCCCGTTGATACACCTAGTTGATGTGAGACTATCTTCCCCTCCTTTTGTCTTCTCCACAACCACCATTCTATTCCACATATAGTGCTATATCCATGGCTCACACTCATGTATTGCGTGAAGATTGAAAAAGTTTTGAAAAAGTTAAAGTATGAAACAATTGCTTGGCTTGTCATTGGGGTTGTGCATGATTTAAATATATTGTGTGGTGAAGATAGAACATAGCCAGACTATATGCTTTTGTAGGGATAACTTTCTTTAGCCATGTTATTTTGAGAAGACATAATTGCTTTGTTAGTATGCTTGAAGTATTATTATTTTTTATGTCAATATAAACTTTTGTCTTGAATCTTTCTAATCTGAATATTCATATCACAATTAAGAAGATTTGCATTGAAATTATGCCAAGTAGCACTCCGCTTCAAAAATTCTCCTTTTATCATTTACCTACTCGAGAACGAGCAGGAATTAAGCTTGGGGATGTCTGATACATCTCCAACGTATCTATAATTTTTGATTGCTCCATGCTATATTATCTACTATTTTGGACTATATTGGGCTTTATTTTCCACTTTTATATTATTTTTGGGACTAACCTATTAACCGGAGGCCCAGCCCAGAATTGCTATTTTTTTGCCTATTTCAATGTTTCGAAGAAACAGAATATCAAACGGAGTCCAAACAGAATGAAACTTTCGGGAACGTGATTTTCTCACCGAACGTGATCCAGGAGACTTGGACCCTAGGCCAAGGCATCAGAGAGGCGGTCGCGAGGGTGAGGGGCGAGCCCCCCCTAGGGCGCGCCCCCTGCCTCGTGGGCCCCTCGGAGCTCCACCGACGTACTTCTTCCTCCTATATATACCTACGTACCCCCAAACGAATAGAACAGGAGCCAAAAACCTAATTCCACCGCCACAACTTTCTGTATCCACAGGATACAATCTTGGGGCCTGTTCCGGAGCTCCGCCGGAGAAGGCCGTCATCACGAAGGGCTTCTACATCATCATCCGATGAAGTGTGAGTAGTTTACCTCAGACCTTCGGGTCCATAGTTAGTAGCTAGATGGCTTCTTCTCTCTTTTTGGATCTCAATAGAAAGTTCTCCCCCTCTCTTGTGGAGATCTATTCGATGTAATCTTCTTTTTGCGGTGTGTTTGTTGAGACCGATGAATTGTGGGTTTATGATCAAGTCTATCTATGAATAATATTTGAATCTTCTCTAAATTCTTTTATGTATGATTGGTTATCTTTGCAAGTCTATTCGAATTATCCGTTTGTTTTGGCCAACTAGAATGGTAGTTCTTGCTGGGAGAACTGCTTCGCTTTAGGTTCGATCTTGCGGTGTCCTTTCCCAGTGACAGAAGGGGCAGCAAGGCACGTATTGTATCGTTGCCATCGAGGATAACAAGATGGGGTTTATTTCATATTGCATGAATTTATCTCTCTACATCATGTCATCTTGCTTAAAGTGTTACTCTGTTTTAAGCTTAATACTCTAGATGCATGCTGGATAGAAGTTGATGAGTGGAGCAATAGTAGTAGATGCAGAATCGTTTCGGTCTACTTGTCACGGACGTGATGCCTATATACATGATCATGCCTAGAGATTATCATAACTATGCTCAATTCTGTCAATTGCTCAACAGTAATTTGTTCACCCACCGTAGAATACTTATGCTCTTGAGAGAAGCCACTAGTGAAACCTATGGCCCCCGGGTCTATTCTCATCATATCAATCTCCATCACTGTAATCTTTCTTTGCTTTTTTACTTTGCCTTTTACTTTTTACTTTGCATCTCTAACCAAAAATATTATATCTATCAGATCTCACTCTCGTAAGTGACCGTGAAGGGGTTGACAACCCCTAATCACGTTGGTTGCGAGTAGCTATCGTTTTGTGCAGGTACGAGGGACTTGAGCATGGCCTCCTACTGGATTGATACCTTGGTTCTCAAAAACTGAGGGAAATACTTACGCTACTCTGCTGCATCATCCTTTCCTCTTCAGGGAAATCAACACAAGCTCAAGAGGTAGCATGTAGCAATACGCCCCAAAGGGCGTGATGAAGGACATCTTCAGGGCGTCGGCCGGGTCCAGCTTGATCTGGTGATAGCCGGAGTAAGCGTCCAGAAAGGACAGGAGCTCACACCCGGCGATGGAGTCGATGACTTTTCAATCCGCGGGAGAGCGAACGGGTGTGAGTGTCCTGGACTAAGGGGTCCCCGGGTGTCCGATCTATTGGATATGGGCCGGACTGTTGGGCCATGAAGATACGGATACCGAAGAATCTACCCATGTCCGGATGGGACTCTCCTTGGTGACCAACTATGAAGATTCCTTTCTCTGTAAGTGACCTTGTGTAACCCTAGATCCCTCCGGTGTCTATATAAACCGGAGGGCTAGGTCTATAGATACTCTCCGGATAACCATAATCATAGCCAGGCTAGACTTTTAGGGTTTAGTCATTATGATCTCGTGGTAGATCAACTCTTGTAATACTCATATTCATCAACATAAATCAAGCAGGAAGTAGGGTATTACCTCCATAGAGAGGGCCCGAACCTGGGTAAACACTGTGTCCCCCGTCTCCTGTTACCATCGATCCTAGATGCACACTTCGGGACACCCTACCCGAGATCCGCCGGTTTTGACACCGACATTGGAGCTTCCATGGGGAGAAACACTATGCCATCCTCAAAAGGTTTGATGGCTCCTTTAATCATCTACAACGATGCTTTCCAAGGAGAAGTCTTCCTCCCGGACAGATCTTCGTGTTCGGCGGCTTCGCACTGTGGGCCAACTCGCTTGGCCATCTGGAGTAGATCGAAAGCTACGCCCCTGGCCACCAGGTCAGATTTGGAAGCTTCAACTACGTCGCGGATATCCGTGGAGACTCTAACTTCGACGGATTCGAGACCACGGTAGCCGCTCCCAGCCACCATGATGAACATAACTTAGATCTGTCGTCGGGCCATACCCAGGAAATTGCACCTGAAACCGCTCTGGCCTTAGATCCAGAGCAGGTCGCGCCATCCGAGGATGGGAAGCTCCACCCCGCCACGGAAGCCGCAGACCCCACGGTGCTGGAGCCGCACATGGACTTAACTTCAAGTAACATATGTGTCACCAGAGCTACGGACTCATTTCCGGTTATAAGTTCTGAACTATGTGCGTCCGCGCATGTCGAACATGATCGATCATCGATCGCCGAATTCAGCGCCACGGACATCTTCCGGCACTCGCCTCTGGGGGACGTGCTAAACTCGTTAAGAGCACTATCTTTAGCGGGAGGCTCACAGCCGAATTATGTCCAGCTCAAACCGGAGGCTGATGATGGAGAATTTTACTTCCCACCCACCGCCCACTTCATAGCCACTGTCGAAGACTTAATTGACATGCTTAATTACAGCTCCGACAACATCGATGGTACGGACGACAATGCCGGAGAAGAAGAGGCCCAGAACCCGTCATTCACCAGACGCTGGACGGCCACTTCCTCGTATGATGTATACATGGTGGATGCACCAAAGGAGAATAGCGGCGACGAGAAGGAAGATCCAGCTGAGGATAATCCTTCTGAGATACAATCAAAGTGCCGTTGTCAGCGGCGCCCCTCTAAGTCACGCCGCAGTAAAGACAGCCACACCGACACAGGAGAAGATAACACTCCGGATGGTGCCGATGACAACGAAGACCCCGTTGTCGCAGCTACTGAACAGGATGAACGGGAGGACGGGTAGGTTAGCCCTGGTAAATAGGCCACGCACGAAGACTTGGAGGATAGTAGTTATCTTCCGCTATCCGAGGATGAGGTGAGCCTCGGCAATGAGGATTCCATCGTGCCTGAGGAACCTCTTGAGCAGGAGCGCTTCAAGCGCCAGCTGATAGCCACTGCAAGGAGCCTGAAGAAGAAGAAGCAGCAGGTTCAAGCTGACCAAGATCTGCTCAACTATAAATGGACTGATGTCCTAGCAGCCAAAGGATACGGCCTCAAGCACCTAGCCAAAATCTACCCGAAGTGCAAATTGCTACCTCAGTTCGACGATGAGGCATTGGAACACATACCACCATCGCGCAATGCGGCTAACCGATCACCACGTGGTCGGGATAAAGCGTCAACTCAAGCCGAATACCAGCCCGCCCTGCCTCATTGCAAAGGCAGAGGTAAATCAGCTCACGGTCATACATATGACCTTCGAAAGGACCTAAACAATAAAGTAGGACATACCAGATCAATCTACGGATCGCGAGGATGTGCCCCGACACGCGACGACGGCCATCTATTCCGACGTGACAAACCTAGTCATGCGCGGGCTGAAAGCCGCAGACGGACCCCATCAGAGCTACATCACGATGCGGCCCGATATAGATGCGCCGCACATCCTCATTACTTCACAGACGAAGTCATGGAACATGAATTCCCAGAAGGGTTCAAACCCGTGAATATAGAATCCTACGATGGAACCACAGACCCCGTGGTATGGATCGAAGACTTCATCCTCCATATTCATATGTCCCACGGCGATGACCTTCATGCCATCAAATACCCCCCCCCCTAAAAATCAAAGGACCAGCCCGGCACTGTTTGAACAGCCTGCACGAAAATTCCATCAGCAGCTGGGAGGACTTGGAAGAAGCCTTCCTTGATAACTTCCAAGGTACATATGTTCGACCTCCGGACGCTGACGGCTTAAGACATATAGTCAAACAGCCCGGAGAGTCCGCAAGGAAATTTTGGACTAGGTTCTTAACTAAAAAGAACCAGATCGTCGACTGTCCGGATACCGAAGCCCTAGCAGCCTTTAAACACAGCATCCGCGACAAATGGCTCGCCCGCCACCTCGGTTAAGAGAAGCCAAAATCCATGGCGGCCCTCACGGCACTCATGACCCACTTTTGTGCAGGCGAGGATAGTTGGCTGGCCCGTAGCAAAAACAATGCAAGCGACCCCAACACCCTTGAAGCTAAAAATAGCAATGACAAGTCCCGACGCAACAGATAGAAACATCGAAACAACAATCACAACACCGAGGATACGACGGTCAATGCCGGATTCAGTGGCTCTAAGTCCGGTCAGCGGAAGAAGCCATTCAAAAAGAACAATTCGGGCCCATATAGCATGGACTGCATACTCGATCGTTCGTGCCAGATTCATGGCACCCCAGACAAACCACCTGTTGACACCAGATTTTGGCATGGCGAAGAACTTAATTAAGATGGCCTCAAATGGATAAGTGCTCAAAGTAAGAAAGTTCCGAATCGTCAAAAGGAAAAACTTTGATATTTGGGCCATAGTCATCCGGTCTCATCTCTAAGGCCGAAGTTGTGTTCGAAGTACTTAGATTTTGTATTAAGAACACTATTCGGCTAATTACGCCCCCAAGACTGCCCCATATTGAAAACTGATCTACGTGAATTGTCTTCGTCTCGTCGAAACAATCGATTTTTATATAAAGATCGTCTCAATCCGAGGTCATATGGAAAAGTTAGAGCTCGCACAGCGCGACCCTCCAGTGAGCAAAAATATGACGCCCGGAACCAGACACATATGTCGGTATGTCTGATGTGCTGCGTGAATTATTAGCTGTCTTGCACGAGCGATTTGACCCTCGAGATGACTTCTGATGAAAAAACGTTCAACATGAATGTTGTTCGTCTCGTCGAAACGGTCAAGATTGCTTTTGGGCTCGTTTCCGTCTGAGGTCGTTTGTCACCACAAAACGTACCCTCAAAGTACAGCCAGTTGAAACCAAACAGTTTTGGAAAGTTCGGATAAAACCAGTCCGAATTTGACTAGGGTTTTGGACATGAATTGATGTAATTTTCTTGTAAGGAAAGCCTAGATAAAACCTTTGCTTGTATGGGAAGTCCAGCCGCCACTTATATATGTTGGGGGTGACGGCCGATTGAAACAACACACAATCGAACACATCTATCTACATCTTTTACCTTTACCTTTCCTTCTCCCTTGTTCTTGTTCTTCCTCGTTCTTCGTTCGTTCTTCTTCATTGCAGGGCGGCGAACCTCGAGGATCTAGGGGCGGTCAGACCAACCTAGGGCAGCCCATAGCTGCCGCGCGTCCAGACGGGGTCCATCCCGGGCGCGTGGGGTTTCAGGTCTACAAAAGCGCCCGTCGGATTGCTTGCGTACCGCGCTTCTGGACGAGGTCTCCTTCGACATGAGCTGCGGTGCATCACCCTCGGCGTTGGAGGTACACGGTGACGTGTTCGTGTGTGAACACACTTTTTGGCGACTCCGTTGGGGACAAAGCGTTGAACGATCTCCGGCCCGTTCTTGCTACGAAGAGATCGTCATCTAGGGTTTGACATCTACAAAGGTAATATGAATACCCACTTCACTTATGTAGATGCAAATAATGCATATGTTGTTGCTAGATCGTCTAATGAGCATAATGTATTGGCTAGCCCTAGTTTTATCAATAATGTATCTAATTATGTGCAACAGTCGATTCAGAATAATCTTCATGCTTCAACATCATATAATTTCAGCAACATGCAACATATGTATCCCAACACCCATGCATCGGCAACCCTACAAATCTATATGCCGATGAACAACATGATGAGTTCGGTTAATCAAGTTGAGATACCCCATGTAGGAACTTCCAATAGGATGCAACAAAGTGTATCAACTTTTTATTCATCGGCAATAACTTGCAGTTTGTTAATCCAAACATGTCGGTGGATAGGGGAATTGGCCATGCTACTACTAGTTATTCGGCCAATTACCCTCAAACATAATATGCTACACCTCATGCTACTAATTTTCTGGCACCATACGCAATTGTTGTTGTCCATAATTCGGCTCCCCACCTTCATGGTCATGGCCGAATAAGTGAAACTTCTACAGGAGCACAAATGCCTTCACCTACTACTGTGGCATATCATGTCCCCCCAACACAATTACAGAATTTTGGTGACATATCGTTACTGAAAGAGTCTAAAAGTGTCGGGGGGCAATTCTATCTAGATTGGGTCATTAAGAAAAATCTTACGTCTTTTTGGGATGAATGCAATGTTGTTCTACATGAATTAATAAAAGAGGGAAAGCCTATTAATTCTACTGCAATCCAAGCTAGATTATGCCAAAAAGAGAAAGCATTTGGTGTGGATAGAATTATCAAAAAAGATGGTGATTCGGATAATAAAGTTAATTTGGCTATTGAAAAGACCGAATCAAATATTACATATGCCGAATCTATTCTAGAAAAATAGGATGACAAGGTGTTGGGAGCTATTCGTAAGAGGAACAACCTATCATTCAAGTAACGCAACCATCATGCTCTCCCAACGTGTTTGAAAAGGTATGTCGAGCAAGTGATTTACCTATCTTCCGATTTGGTCGCAGCTTTATTGTTGATGCTTTTATAATAGAAATTCTCATAAGTAATTTTGAAAGATCAATGACGAAGGGGAATTTACTTGTTAGCAATAAAACTATTATAGAATATATCAGTCAGTCTATTGTGCCATTTATAAAGATCGATAGTGACCTATTATTGCAGCCAAAGTTTTCCCCATTGCTTTATCAAAATTTCATATCTAATTGGGTAGCTTTGCTTGTTTCTTACTTGGCTTGCACTTGGTCTCAATTGAGACATGTGCATTCTAACTATTTTCGTTTCAGAAATTTAAAGCCAAGGTCAAATTCTTTTGAAAAATCCGATGCTAATATAATATCTTATCCAAATACATCGGAGAAAGGGTGTAAAACACAATGCATAGCCGAATGGGGAGATTCTAAATCTGAACCATTCGTTTGCTCAAGTCCAAAGCCGTTTGCACACCAAGATCGGCTAGAAAATAAGAAGTATACCTTCAGTTCAAGCATTTGTGATCAAATATTTGATTTGTTGCTGAAAAATAATTACATTAAAGTTCTAGATCAACATGTGAAGCCATCAATCCAAGGACGAATGTATTGCAAGTTGCATGATTCGTCCAAGCATAATTTTGAGGATTGCAACATGTTTCGTCAAATAGTTAAATCGGCCATTGATAAAGGACGATTAAAATTTGTTGAAACACCAAGGGATGACCAGTCTATTCTGATTGGTCCTAATGGAAAAAGGTTTTTGAATCGGCTGCTTCAAGACGATTCCTTTAAAGATGAAAAGGTAAAAACTACAGGTGATGGGATCAAGCTTTCAAGTAAAAAAGTTGTTCAAGAGCACAATGAAAATATTCTTGAAGGCATGAGTTCTATCGAAGATACAATGAAGACGACAAGGACTGGGGGGCTACAAGAAAATCCAAAGATCGATGCAAGTCAAGACAAAGGAGATAAAGGCCGCAATAAGCACAAGTGCAAGAAATCCAAGGTCACTTTTGCACAATTATTAGATAAATATCAAAAGAAGAGTTAAGAGAAAAGTTATTATCGGCCAACTAATGGAAAAGCATCAAGATCACCCCTAGGCGGAAACCCGAGGATTGGTATTGGCAAAATGAGAATTCTAATGCGGTATACTCATATCCATATTTTGTGCCGCCAATGCCAATGCCATGGATACCTTCCTATGATCATGTAAATCCATATCCATCGTGGGACAAGTATGATACAAGGGCGCATTCTTCATCTTATTTTAGACCATCTCACAAACATTATGCAGCTCCAAAAAGATCAACATTTGAACAATCACATGTCAAAGACCGTTTCAATCATAAGGAATCGGTCCGGAGCTCAAGGAACAAGAAAGAGGTGGTCAAACAAATTTATCGTGTTAAAAAATATGGCTGTAAGAGTGCTACTTCAGATTTGATCTCAAATGAGAAGGAGCCAATTAAAGTATTGACATTGGCTACTAATAGCGATGAGGCAAGTCAATCAAGTACCAAATCTTAAGAGAAGAAGTTGAGAGTGCACATGGTAAAACAAGAATTGCCATTGCTTCAAACAAAATCACAGCCAGGGTGCCCACTCGGCTTATCATACTGGCAAAAGAAGAAATGACAAAAACTTAGTGCACAAGAACTTAAAGAAAGGAATATGGCATGGGTTCCCAAAGGAAGTATTCAAAAATAATAATTATGTGCAAGCTTCCTTTACAAGGAGTGCGGCAAATGTGAAGAAGGAAAAGAGTGAAAACTATGAAGGACCAAGCCGAAGGTTTCAATATCTTTGGTCCACACATTATCCATTTTCTTCAACAATGTCGTTGATGCCTATGCCATGGAATTTCTCATCAGGTATGATTGGTTACCCTCAATGGGCTTATTTTAAACCATGGATGCAATATAATTTCTTACATCATGAAAGGGTATTACCAAATCATCATATGTTTGATTAGCTTTACTTTTGTTACTAATCCAAATGGCCGATATATACTTATCGTCCTAAGCACATAAAATGGCCGATGGAGTGTTGACATCGTCCTTAGGAAAAGCATCATGCAAGTTATTTTTCGGCACACAAGTTTTCCGAAAAACAGGGGGGCATGTGTTGACACCAGTTTTTGGCACAGCGAAGAACATAATTAAGATGGCCTCAAATGGAGAAGTGCTGAAAGTGATAATGTTCCGTATCGTCAAAAGGAAAAACTTTGATATTTTGGCCGAAGTTGTGTTCGAAGTACTTAGATTTTGTATTCATAACACTATTCGGCTGATTACGCCCCCAAGACTGCCCCATATTGAAAACTGATATACATGAATTGTCTTTGTCTCGTCTAAACGATCGATTTTGATATAAAGATCGTCTCAATCCGAGGTCATATGCAAAAGTTAGAGCCCGCACAGCGCGACCCTCTAGTGAGCAAAAAGATGATGTCCGGAACCAGACACATATGTGGGTATGTCTGATGTGCTGCGTGAATAATTAGCTGTGTTGCACGAGCGATTTGACCCTCGAGATGACCTCTGATGAAAAAACGTGCAACATGAAAGTTGTTCGTCTCGTCGAAACGGTCAAGATTGATTTTGGGATCGTTTCCATCCAAGGTCATTTGTCACCACAAAAAGGACCCTCAAAGTACAGCCAGTTTAAATAAACAATTTTGGAAAGTTCGGATAGAACCAGTCCGAATTTGACTAGGGTTTTGGACGTGAATTGATATAATTTTCTTGTAAGGAAAGCCTAGAGAAATCCTTTGCTTGTACGGGAAGTCCAACCGCCTCTTCTATATGGTGGGGGTGACGGCCGATTGAAAGAACACACAATCGAACAAATCTATCTACATCTTTTACCTTTACTTTTCCGTCTCCCTTGTTCTTCTTCTTCCTCGTTCTTCGTTCGTTTTTTTCATTGCAGGGCGGCGAACCTCGAGGCTCTAGGGGCGGTCAGGCCGACCTAGGGCAGCCCATAGCCTACACGCATCCAGACGGGGTCCCTCCGGGGCGCGTGGGGTTTCGAGTCTACAAAAGCGCCCGCCGGATTGCTTGCATACAGCGCTTCCGGACGGGTCTCCTTCGACGTGAGCTGCGGTGCCTCACCCTCGGCGTTGGAGGTACACGGTGACGTGTTCGTGAGCGAACACCACCCAATCATACCAACAAAGATTGTTAGATTTTTAAACAGGCCGACAAGTTAAATGCCAAAAATAAGGATAAGGGATCGCAATGCGAAGACGACGACGAGGAGCCCCGGCCGCCGAACACTGGGGGGCAGAAGAAGTTTCCCCCTTAGGTAAAAAGGTGAACATGATACACGCAACCCACATCCCCAAGAGAGAGCGCAAGCGCGCGCTCAGGGACGTCTACGCGATAGAGCCAGTCGCCCCAAAACTTAACCCATGGTCGTTGAGGGAGTCCTGGATTAAGGGGTCCTCGGGCGTCCGACCTGTTATCTATGGGCTGGACTGATGGGCTATGAAGATATGAAGACCGAAGACTGTACCCGTGTCCGGATGGGACTCTCCTTGGCGCGGAAGGCAAGCTTGGCAAACGACTATGAAGATTCCATCTTATGTAACCGACTATGTGTAACCCTAGCCCCCCGGCTGGTGTCTATATAAACCCGAGGGTGTTGTCCGAAAAGGATATACTCAATACCGTAGTCATATAGGCTGGACTTCTATGGTTTCGCCATTATGATCTCGTGGTAGATCAACTCTTGTAATACTCATACTCATCAATATCAATCAAGCAGGACGTAGGGTATTACCTCCATAGATAGGGCCCGAACCTGGGTAAACATCGTGTCCCTTGTCTCTTGTTACCATCAAAGATCCGCCGGTTTTGACACCGACAGTCATCATGCCCGATCACTTTTGATCATCGGGATCATCCGATCAGTATTCGTCATGGCGGTTCAGCCGCACTGGTCCTGGACCCAATAATTGATGGGTTCCACCTGACTCAAGTCTTGATGGACAGTGGCAGCAGCCTCAACTTGCTCTATCAGGATACAATGCGCAAAATGGGCATTAACCCATCACGGATCAAGCCCACAAAGACTACCTTTAAGGGAGTCATACCGGGCGTAGAGGCCCGCTGCACGGGCTCAATCACACTAGAGGTTGTCTTCAGATTGCGGAACAACTTCCGAAGTGAGGAGTTAATCTTCGATATCGTCCGCTTTTGCAGCGGCTACCACACACTGCTCGGACGGACCGCATTTGCTCGATTCAATGCGGTGCCACACTATGCTTATCTCAAGCTCAAGATTCCCGGACAACGCGGCGTCATATCAGTCAATGGAAACACGGAACGCTCCCTCCACACCGAGGAGCACACCGCTGCCTTAGCGGCAGAGGTATAGGGCAGCCTTTTCAAGCAGAACCTCAATTCGGCGGCTGATCCCCCGGACACTGTCAAGAGAGTCCGAACCATTTTGTAGAAGGACAGCTCGGCTCATCAAGAGCTTGACTAGCAATTTGGCCTCCGTCCCAGTCCTGAACAAGTGGCGGCAATTGTTCCGCGCGTACATAATTACACACTAAAAATACCATGGACACGGATGGAGGCATAATCAGCTTGTGATCCGCAATACGGTCTAACCACCCCGGACACACATAATTTCAACATTTCTTTTTTTTTCATTTTTCCTTTTTTACAGGCCTTTTCTGGCGGCTTGAACATTGATTCTTTTCGAAGGATAAAAACACCAAGGGGACAAGAAGCATGGATGTACTGGGGAATCTTTAGGTGGTCTCTTCAACGATCCCCTTTACCTGTTTTCAGGGCCCACACACAGCTCTCCCTTGGTTAAGGCATAGTAAATGGCCTTCTTCTTATTGCACTATTTGTATAAATGCGCTTTAACGCACCAAGGAAATTATAATAGAAACAATTTGCGTCCCAAATTTTACGGGTCTAGCCTACCTCTTGTTCTTCTTTTTTCTTCCTTTTTGTCTTTTCTTTTCTGGTAACTTATCAGATAACACCCGTACACTCTGGTGCGTTTCAACTTGCCAGGGGCTTCATAGCGCCCCACAACATGGCAACAAAAGTCTGAACACTTTTGTAGTACAATTCCGCACCCCGAATTTAGCACTATATGCATTGTCTCCGAATCATGTGTTTGGTCAATAGTTGGGTTGACCGGCTCCTGTGCTTACTACCTTACGTTCCGCTGTATCGACTAGGGTTGTAAAGGGAGAACTACTGCGATTGTGCCCTGGTTTACCCAAGTGAGCACCTCAGTAGAGAAAGCCGAAAACTGACTGTCATGATGCATCGAGAGCCGTTCTGCTCTTCGGAGGTCGCAAATCCTTAGAGATTTTTTCCACATTATGCGAGGGATTGGTACTTACCTGATCAAGTGTTTACAGCTTCATAGTCTGGATACTAGGGGCTGCACCTATATTTCTATTGTCAAACTCCTATGGCTAAGTGAGGGTACTAAAGCCGCATAGTTTGATTGCCTGGTTCATCGCGCTAAACACATCCTTCAAGGACCAAACATTTGGATCAAGAGTGTTTAGATTATATCGCGAACACCCTCGTATTTCCTACGTGGGGGCAGAAGCCGACGACTGGCCAACTCTCAGATTCCACATAACACGGCCGCACAGGAGGAGAATTTTTTTTACAAAATGTTATATTACATATTGATTTTGTTTCATCACACAAGGCGGAGACAACATGAATGTATTCATTCGAAAATAATGTCTTGCGCACATTGCGTTGCTACAATGCGAGACCCCTCCAGTACATCCACAAAATACCACTCGGGCATGCGGTGCTCCTTGGCCTCTGGCGGCCCTTCGGTTGTCAGCTTGACGGCGTCCATCTTCGCCCACCACACCTTGATGCGGGCGAAGGCCATGTGTGCATATTCAATACAAGCCGATCACTTGACGACGTCTAGTCGAGGACATGCATTCACCAGACGCTTCACAAGCCCGAAGTAGCTGCCGGGCATAGCTTCAGCAGGCCACAATCGGATTATCAAATCCTTCATGGCCAGTTCAGCCACTCTATGCAGCTCAACCAGCTGTTTTAGCTGATCGATGAAGGTCACGGGATGCTTTGGTGCAAGGTATTGCAACCAGAACAGTTTCTCCATTGAGCTCCCTTCTTCGGCCTGGAAGAACTCCGCGGCGTTGGATACACTGCGCGACAGATCTGTAAATACCCCTGGAGAACTCCGAATCCGGGTTAGTAGGAAATATTTCTTCTTCACATACTTGCTTTGCATACTAAATGCCTTAGCCACTGCAATCTTCTTGGCCTCCTGGATCTCCTGGAGGGCGCCCTGGGCTTCAACCCGGGCCGCTTCCGCGCTTTGGTGAGCCTTTGAGAGTTTGGCCTCTCCAGCCAAAACATCTCCCTCCAATGCCTCATATTTCTGCATAGCATCTTGGAGCTCTTGCACGACGTCGCTCAGCTTGGCTGTCGGTGTCAAAACTGGAGGATCTCGGGTAGGGGGTCCCAAACTGTGTGTCTAGGCGGATGGTAACAGGACGCAGGGGACACAATGTTTTACATAGGTTCGGGCCCTCTTGATGGAGGTAATACCCTATGTCCTGCTTGATTGTTCTTGATAATATGAGTAGTAAAAGAGTTGATCTACCACGATATCGAAGAGGCTAAACCCCAGAAGCTAGCCTATGGTATGATTGTTGTTGTTGGTCGTACGGACTAAACCCTCCGGTTTATATAGACACCGGAGGGGACTAGGGTTACACAGAGTCGGTTACAAGGAAGGAGATCTACATATCCGTATTTCCAAGCTTGCCTTCCACGCCAAGGAGAGTCCCATCCGAACACGGGACGAAGTCTTCAATCTTATATCTTCATAGTCCAACAGTCCGGCCAAAGGATATAGTCCGGCTGTCCGGATACCCCCTAATCCAGGACTCCCTCAGTAGCCCCCGAACCAGGCTTCAATGACGATGAGTCCGGCGCGCAGATTGTCTTCGACATTGCAAGGCAGGTTCTTCTTCAAACTCTGAGTACCTGCTAAATAGTGTCCGCCTTCTCGTAAACGTTGCGCTTCTTGGCTTCTGCGTCCAATAATGGCCATCTTCCACGTGTCAAGCGAATGTGAGGAGCCAGGATGCTTTTATATTTAACACCCCATCTATGTGAATGAACTGTCTATTAAAGAGACAAGGATCCTCAGATCCAAACCACACCATCCTCCCTCAGCGAGCATTCATCAGAGCGCGCCCAAAAAAATCCATCCCAACATGGCAGCCAGCGCAGCTCCTCCTCTCGCTCCCGCAGCCCCAAGCCCGAAGACTGGGAGAAGTGTTCCGTCCCGCACAGCCAATTAGTGAAGCTACAGAGCTAGGGATTCCTCCCTCCAGTGTATATGGTCCTGATTCGAGCCGGGCTCGCCACCTATAATGGCGGGGAGCAAGCGGAGAGCTTTCCCAACCCCTCTAAGGGAGAGCGGGTATGCCTTGTCCCTTATTTTTTAAGGGGACTCGGATTTCCAATCCATCCATTTCTCCGAGGGCTCCTGGAGTTCTACGGCCTCCAGTTGCACGACCTCACCCCTGCCTCCATACTGCACATCGCTGGTTACGTAGCCCTTTGCGAGCTGTTCCTGGGTTGCGAAGCTCATTTCGTGCTATGGAAGAAGTTGTTCTGCCTTGTGCCCCGTACACAGAGGGGATCAATATATCAACTGGGCGGAGCCGAAGTATGGCGCATCGCCGGGACCGGATACCTATCCGGTACCCCGAAGAATACGTCCAAGGACTGGCCTTTGGAGTGGTTTTATATGGAGGATGTCCCTCTCTCGGATCCTATCCGGAGTGGTCTTCCTGAGTTCGACAACGCCCCTTTGAAGAAACGCCTAAGATGGCGCCCACAGAGCCCACAGGAGGAAGATGATAGAGATGTATTTTATCTGATGGGCCGGATAAAGTTGCTGGCCAAATCAAGACTGACCATAACCGAGGTTATGTCAATATGCATTATGCGGGGGGTGCAGCCACTTCAATATCGAGGCCACCCCATGTGGCACTTCAACGGGGAAGATGATGCCACTCGCTGTGGGCGCAAGGGACCAGACTCAGTTGCTGCTCTAGCAAAAATTCTATCTGATCTGTATTAGCGGGAAGAAGAGGAGTTCCTCTGCATCAAGCCACGGGATGGATTATCCATGAACAACTCTCGAAGCTGGGTGAGCTTCTGCTCTTTTTACTTCCATCCTACCCTTGTTTTCGTGATAAATATATACCTTGCCATTTCATTGCAGGAACTGCTTAAGGCGGTAAGGGAGATCAATAGCCCACCTCCACAACCGGAGGATCCTGAGAGGGTCCTCGACCCCGGCCTGAAAGAGGTTCCGGACATATTCGTGGAGCTGATTGATAGGATTTTCTATCAGCTAAGCTGTGATGACGCCATGGTGGCCATTATAGCCGACTACCCCGGGCTACTCCCAGCCTCGCAGGTAAATGAGACCGGAGTCCCAACCTTTGAAAAGGATTTCCTTTTATGCACTTCACCTACCGTATACAAACGGTGCATTATAGGGAAGTCCCTCGGGACGCCATGCCGAGCCCGCGGTGACTCGCCAACAAGGGGTTTCAAAGCCGGACAGGCTAAAAAGGAAGGCGGTCCGGACGGAGACGCCGGCACAGAGGTATGATACAACACCTCACTCCGTGGTTGTCGTCTTTAAAAACATTATAACACCCGTGTTTCCTAGAAGGAAGAACGCTCGCCGGACAACATCCAGAGAGGTCGCTGATCACGCCTCTACCAGTCGGGCTCTAGGGCCGGACACAGAGGCGGAAGCTAACACGAGGTACACACCGGATGCTCCTTCCACAGAGGATGCGGATAAGATATCCACTACGAATTCCGAAGTGGAGAGCGCCATGAATCACAGGCGTCGCCGAGCTGTACTCCGCGACGCTTGTTTCTCCCGAGAGGTGTTTGATGCATTCAACTCAGGATATGCGTACATCCGTGGTGCTCAAAATGGTTTAGCTAGAGCCACGGACCAATATGTAAAGGATGTATGGGTAAGAAAATTTGATGAGTATATATATATATATCAGTAGCCCCTGAGACTTGAAACAGTTGGCACAACTGATTTAAGGATCATTTATTGTGCAGGTTCTTACAGAGAAGAATACTCGACTGTCACAGGAGCTGGAGGAATGCAAGACCCAACTTCGGGTCGCCGTTGCCACATTGAAGGAACCTGAAAAGTCCCCAGCTGGTAACATTTGTTTCAAAGAATGATAGGTACCATATAGTGTGCGACATGGTTGTAGATCTAACAATAGATATTGCAGATGACTCCTGAGAGAATCCTGAGGACTAGCATGTCATACGATAGCTAAAGGCTGGCGAACGCGTGCTGACTAAGGTCAGGCGGGAGAAAAACAATGTCCAAGATGCCAATACCAAGCTAAGCGTGGAACTAAAAGATGTTCGAGCCCAGCTTGCAGACTCCGAGAAGGAGAATAAGCGGCTTCGACGCGGCATTTTCAGTAAGTGCTTGACCGAACCCTTAAAAGGGTGCGGCGGAGAAGCTGGCTAACAGAGTTATGTCTGCAGGTATGCTGACGGGTCGTCCCGCGGAGGAGATGCCCGGGTCTGCGGGTGATCTTCTACCCAAGCTCTCACAACTGCACGAACAAGTTCGGCAGGTGATGCAAGGTATTGCCCAAGCCTTGTGTCCATCCGCCTCCCTGCAAACAGGCATTGGAGCTTGCGGAGAAGCTCAAGGGAGCACGATGGTGCTTCCGATTATGGAAGATATCGGCCTGCCATCAAGGTGCCAGGGAAGCCTGGGCCATGGTGAAGACGCGGTATACCAAGGCTGACCCAAACCACATGGTCGAGGTCGGACCTGTGGGGCCCGATGGGAAACGGATCCTTGTTAGCTTAGTGTATGGGCAAGTAAAATTAGCCGCAAAGTATTCCCAACAGGATTGTAGGCTAGACAGCCTATTGGACGGTATAGAAGAGGAATTTAGTCAGTCTACATGACTATGTAATTAAAGTGACATGTATAATGCCTTCTAGCCGGATTGTAAATCATTTGCCATGGCGGACCTTTTCGCTTCAACCTCGGGACCCGATAGTCTGGAGTGTATCCGAATACCCGCTCGGTTATATAAGAACTGGGGTATGCGTGGAAACCAGGCGTAGGGGTCATTAGTGCTTGAACAGACAAGTACCCAACTAGTTATGTTATATTAAATGGGTAGTAAGAAACATCTTCCAGGGAGAATAGTTCCGTTAAGGGTTCCTTTCCCTGGGTACGCATGCCCTAAAGTGCATGTCCGGACTGCGAGAGGAGACGCAAGCAAAAACATCTGGGGGCACATATGGAAAATAAATAAAAAAATCATCTTTTGTTCACCGACCAAATATTCCCTTAAGAACGCTAGCTTTCGGCTTCACCCAGTCTGAGGAACACATCCGGCTGACCCGGCAGTAACAATCACAAAGGTGCTCCCCTTATGCCCTAGCCGAATTAATGGGAACGTAGGGCATAAATACAAGAGCCAGGCAACCCAGCTTGGCCAAAACTTAAGTCATATCGATGCATATAATGGCGAAGAAAAGGTACATGCGGAAGAATAACACATGTGCGGGGCATAAAGCCGAGATAAATAATTAAGCTTCTGTATAAGAAGCCCCCAGGTATAATGAGCACGGTTAGCACGTCAATAGTGTGCAAGCAAGGCACAAGTTGGCCATTGAAGGCCTTGAGAAAGAAGAAAAAAAGGAAGAGAGAAAAAAGACAGATAATGTATATGCAAAAAATGGACAGAGGAAGGAGACGGACATAGAGTCCGGCACTAGGCGTAGAATCTTCGGAGCCTGGCTGCGTTCCATGCGTTCGGCTCAAGTCGATTATTCTATGCATCCCGCAGACGGTACGCTCCACTGGTCAGAACTTGATCAATAATGAAGGGTCCTTTCAATTTGGGCTCGAGCTTGGTCTTTTTCTTCTCCGGCAGGCATAAAACTAGCTTGCCAACGTTATAAGTTTTGGCCCGTACTTCTCTGCTTTGGTATCTGCGAGCATGTTGCTGATAGAATGCGGAACGGGCTTTTGCTACGTCGTGCTCCTCCTCCAGGGTATCCAGACTGTCCTGCTGATCGAGCTCGGCATCTCTTTCTTCGTACATGTGCACTCGAGGTGAGTCATGAATTATGTCGCGAGGCACGCCTCTGCGCCATACACCATAAAGAAGGGTGTGTATCCGGTAGTATGATTCGGCGTGGTCCGCAACCCCCAGAGTACGGAGTCGAGCTCCTCTACCCAGTGTGTGTTAGACTCCTTTAAGGACCGCACTAATCTGGGTTTGGTGCCGCTCATGATAAGACCATTTGCTCGCTCAACTTGGCCATTAGTTTGTGGGTGATAGACAGAGGCATAATCGAGCTTAATGCCCATGTTGCTGCACCAGAGTTTTACCTCGTTGGCCATGAAGTTCGTGCCGTTATCAGTGATGATGTTGTGGGGGACGCCATAACGGTGTACAACCCCGGATATGAAGTCTATCACCGGTCCGGATTCGGCCGTTTTAATAGGTTTGGCTTCTATCCACTTGGTGAATTTATCCACCATGACCAGTAAGTATTGTTTCTTATGGGTTCCCCCTTTAAGGGGTCCAACCATGTCAAGCCCCCAGACCGCGAAGGGCTAGGTAATGGGGATTGTTTGGAGGGCGGTGGGTGACATGTGGCTTTGGTTTGCGAAAAGCTGGCAACCGACGCAGCGTTGGACCAAGTCCTGTGCATCTACCCGGGCCGTCGGCCAATAAAAACCTTTACGGAAGGCCTTGCTTACAAGGGCCCGGGCTGCGGCGTGGTGGCCGCCGAGTCCGGCGTGAATTTCTGCCAAAAGCTTCCGCCCTTCCTCTTCGGAGATGCACCTTTGAAGGACCCTGGTAGTGCTTTTTTTATACAGCTCTCCCTCGTGGACCCTGTAGGCTTTAGATCGCCGCACTATGCAACGTGCCTCATTTTGGTCCTCGGGAAGTTCCTGCCAAGTTAGGTAGGCCAGGAATGGTTCTGTCCACGGGGCGATGATGGCCATTATGACGTGGGCTGAAGGTGTTATTTCGGTGGCAGAGCCTACGATTATGACAGAGTGTTCAGTATCGGGCATTTTGGCCGGGTCCGGACTATTGTTACTGGTGTCCCCTTCCCATACCACTGATGGCTTAAACAACCTCTCCAAAAAGATGTTTGGGGGGGAGACCGCATCGTGTTTTGCGCCGATGCGGGCGAGGATATCCGCCGCTTGATTGTTTTCCCGAGCCACATGGTGAAATTTAAGCCCCTCGAACCGAGCTGACATCTTTAGGACGGCGTTGCAATAGGCCGCCATCTTAGGATCCTTGGCATCGAAGTCTCCATTTATTTGGGATACTGCGAGGTTCGAATCCCCATGCACCTCCAGGCGTTGAATGCCCATGGAGACTGCCATCAGAAGACCATGTAACAGGGCTTCGTATTCGGCTGCGTTGTTGGAGTCTGTATACAGTATCTATAGTACTAATTGAACTGTATCTCCGGTTGGGGATGTCAGGACGACGTCAGCCCCCAAACCAGCCAGCATTTTGGAGCTGTCGAAGTGCATGATCCAATTGGAGTATGCACCGTACTCTATAAGGAGTTCGGCTTCCATCCATTCGGCGACAAAGTCGGCCAATACTTGCGATTTAATGGCTCAATGGGGTTTGTATGTTATGTTGAACGGGAGGAGCTCAATGGCCCATTTGGCAATCCGGCCCGTGGCGTCGTGGTTGTTTATAATATCATTAAGTGGCACTTCCGAGGCTACTATAATTGAACACTATTGAAAGTAGTGTCGCAGCTTCCGGGATGCCATGAATACCGCATAGGCTATCTTTTGATAATGTGGGTACCGTGATTTGCATGGAGTGAGGACAGTGGATACATAATATACCGGCTTTTGAAGGGGGAATTTATGTCCGTCCGTTTCTTGTTCGACGACGAGCACTGCGCTTACAACCTAATGAGTTGCCGCAATGTACAACAGCGTTGGTTCGCTGATGTTTGGCGCGGCTAGGATTGGGTTGGTTTCCAGTATGGCTTTTATTTCTTCCAATCCGGCTGTGGCAGCGTCCGTCCACTCGAAGTGTTCGGTGCGCCGAAGGAGGCGATAAAGGGCTAATGCCTTTTCTCCTAAGCGGGAGATAAAGCGGCTTAGAGCCGCCACACATCCGATTAATTTCTGGATTTGTTTGAGGTCCGTTGGTATAGCCAACTGTGACAGAGCTCGGATTTTGGCCGGATTTGCTTCAATTCCTCTACTGGAGACAATGAAACCCAGGAGCTTTCCGGCTGGTACAGCGAAAATGCATTTTTCCATATTGAGCTTGATGTTGTATGTTCGGAGGTTGTTGAATGTGAGCCTCAAGTCGTCTATTAGAGAGTCGATGTGTTTGGTTTTGATGCCCACATCATCTACGTATGCCTCTACTGTGTTGTTGATCTGTTTCTCCAGACATGTCTGAATCATGCGCTGATATGTTGCGCCGGCGTTTTTGAGCCCAAAAGGCATTGTGTCGAAACAGAAGGGGTCGTATGGTGTGATAAATGGCATTGCGGCTTGGTCAGACTCCACCATCTTGATTTGGTGGTAGCCGGAGTATGCGTCGAGGAAACACAACGAATCATGTCCTGCGGTAGCATCGATAATTTGATCGATGCGGGGGAGGGGGTAGGGATCCTTTGGTCAAGCCTTGTTGAGGTCCTTGAAATCTACACATAGGCGCCAGGATTTGTCCTTCTTTGGTACCATTACCAGGTTTCCTAGCCAGTCCGGGTGTTTTATTTCTCTAATGAATCCGGCCTCCAATAACTTGGCTGGTTCCTCTCCCATAGCTTGTCTCTTAGGTTCATAGAAATGCCGAAGAGTCTGCTTGACCGGCTTGAATCCCTTTAGAATATTAAGGCTATGTTCGGCCAGCCTGCGTGGGATTCCTAGCATGTCTGAGGGGTGCTAGGCGAATATGTCCCAATTCTCGCGCAGGAACTCTCGTAGTCTGGCGTCCACGGCGGGGTTTAACTGTGCCCCGATGGAGGCTATTTTTGTAGGGTCCGTTGGGTGGACTTAGAATTTGACTATTTCATCCGCTGGTTTAAAAGAGGTGGACTTGGATCTATTCTCAAGTATCACGTCGTCCCTGTCCACTATGGAGCGTAGTGCATTTAATTCCTCGACCGCAAGGGCTTCAGATAATGCCTCGAGGGAGAATGTGGCTGTTTTGTTTTCAGCGCGGAGTGCTGTGTCTGGATCACTAGCGAGAGTGATGATTCCGTTGGGCCCGGGCATTTTGAGCTTCATGTACCCGTAATGGGGTATAGCTTGGAAGATCGTGAACGCCTCCTGCCCTAAAAGGGCGTGGTATCCGCTACTGAACGGGGCCACTTGGAATGTAATTTCTTCGGACCTATGGTTCTCCGGTGTGCCGAATACCACATCTAGTGTGATTTTCCCAGCACATCGTGCTTCCCGACTGGGGATGATTCCTCTGAAGGTTGTGCTGCTTTGCTTAATGCAGTTCTACTCTATTTCCATTTTTTGAAGAGTTTCCTCATAGATGAGGTTTAATCCACTGCCGCCGTCCATGAGTACTTTGGTGAGTCGAAAGCCGTCCACAATTGGACCGAGGACCAGTGCAGCTGGTTCTCTGGCTGTTCAGAATTTAGGTTCGTCACTGACATTGAAGGTAATAGCCGTGTCACTCCATCGATTTATTCTGCCACGTGGCAGATTTCGGCAAGGCTGCGGAATGTTCTCTTGCGCCTATTATTTGATGTGAAGGTTTAAAAGACTGTTAATACCGTATTGTTATCCCCGGGATGGTGCTCTGTGGGATGTGGGATGAGAAGATCCTCACCACTTTTGGCCACCTGCCGGAGTACCCAACATGCTCTAAGGCTGCATGTTGGTATGGTATCCGCTGTACTATGAATTTTGCAGGGTCCATTGAGCCATCCCTCCAATACGGTTCCATGCCCTGTAGAGGGTCTTTGCTTCTTTGTAATTAACTCGGGTGTCTTATGATAGTGCACCCTTTTACTTCGGACTGGGTGTATATTCGGAGCCGGATTATCCCATAATTTCGTTTCGGTTTTCCAGGTGCTTTCCATCGCACAGTACTTTCGTACTATGGACGCCAAGTCGGCGAAGCATGATATGTCACGATGACTTATGGCGTTAAGGATTCCCTTGTCCGTGCAATTATTGCAGAAAAATGAGACTGCGTCTTCCTCGCGTCAGTCCTTAACCTTGTTCATCACAAGGAGGAATCTGGCCCAATAATGATGTACTGTTTCCTGGGGCACTTGCCTGATGTGGGAAAGATCGTTTATGCTTGGGTGGGTGGGTGGATTTGAGTCTGAACCCTTGCCCGATCTGAGACCCAGGAGCCGAGGAGTTTCCAATCTTGGAAGTTCGGGTTCCGGGATGTTGCCTGATAAGTCTGGCCCACCGCCTGACTCTAGGTTCAGGGCTTGGGCGATCTCCTCCTGTAAACGGGTGTCCGTCTCGGAGAGCTCAGGAATCCGGACATAGTTAGTCCTCAAGATAGAGGAAGAAGCGCCGCATTGTTCCTCCACCACCGCAATATGATGGGTGACCGGTGGAGGGTTAATCTCCCTTTGATCGGGTTTAAGCCCAATCCGATCATAGTCCGCAGCGACTCCCAGGGCGGCGATGCGATCCAAGAGCTCGTTTAGGGATGATAGCTCCATTGGATCCATTTGCTCGGCAAATTCCGAGCCGGCGTGGAGGCTGTTTTTGATGACCCAAGAAGTCGTCGTCAGTGCAGCAGCCGAACGGGCAGTCATGATGAAACTGCCTAGCCAGAGAGTTTGGCCGACAGCCATGGCTCCCCCGGCGGTAATGTTGTTTTTATAAACGAGACGAGGCATCCTTCCTTACGGTGACGGCACAGTGGAACTCTCAATGAAAGCACCAATGTCGGTGTCAAAACCGGCGGATCTCCGGTAGGGGGTCCTGAACTGTGCGTCTAGGCGGATGGTAACAGGAGGCAGGGGACACAATGTTTTACCCAGGTTCAGGCCCTCTTGATGGAGGTAATACCCTACGTCCTGCTTGATTGTTCTTGATAATATTAGTAGTACAAGAGTTGATCTACCACGAGATCGAAGAGGCTAAACCCTAGAAGCTAGCCTATGGTATGATTGTTGTTGTTGGTCCTACGGAGTAAACCCTCCGGTTTATATAGACACCGGAGGGGGCTAGGGTTACACAGAGTTGGTTACAAGGAAGGAGATCTACATATCCGTATTGCCAAGCTTGCCTTCCACGCCAAGGAGAGTCCCATCCGGACACGGGACGAAGTCTTCAATCTTATATCTTCATAGTCCAACAGTCCGGCCAAAGGATATAATCCGACTGTCCGGATACCCCCTAATCTAGGACTCCCTCACTGGCCTTCAGCTTCTTACGAGTGGCCTGCTCCTTGACAGCTCTCCCCTCGGCTTCGGCCAGGGCCTTTTAAAGGGCCTCGACCTCGGCCGTTGCTCCTACACATATCATGACACTACGGTCAGTATACGTCATTTATTCTTTCCGAATACACAGCGAGTCAATACATACTTTGCTGGTATTCTAGCTGCTTCCTCGCCTGGCCGAGCTCCTCTTTGGCCCGCTCAAGTCTCTGCTTTAGTCCGGAGACTTTGGTAGTGTGAGCGGTCGCGGCTAGCAGCGACGCCCGCTCATTCACATCAGACACAGTTTGGTTAGTTTCCTGCGAAATTTAATTGATCCTCTGTACGGCTTTCTCTCTGAACATCGGACAGTGTCTCATGGGCTACTGTCTATATTTGGATTTTCTTAGTTAAACGCCACTTACCTCAAAACCTGTCAGCAGGCTGCTGCAGGCTTCGGTCAGTCCACTCTTAACGGACCGAACCTTCTCAATCACCTGCAGGCTCCTCGTAGCGCTTCCAATAGATTATCTGATGCCTCTGGTTAGACAGAAGGGTCGCCGGTGGGACGGGCACACCTCCTTCTCTTGAAGGAGGCTGCTTGTCGGACTCCGGGACTGTATGGGTCTCCGGATTCGTGCTCAGAGGGGGGGGAGAATTGAGCATGGCCCCCATCGTTAGTCTCCATGGGCGTCTGTTCCCCCATGTTTTCGGCGACCGAGGTGTCGCCCTCCGGCGCCGCCACGACGGCCTCCTAAACCTCTCCCTGGCCTAGGAAGGTCCTTTGGACAGCACCTCGTCGTCTCCCTTGGCCTTGGGAGAGTAAGCGGTCGGCGGTGTCTCACTGGCCATTTCCTTTGAGTCCAACGAGCCTCTTGATGAGGATCGCTGGGATCTGTCATGGGCCGGACAGCAATAACATGATTAAACCATATAAAATACCATAAGGTGGAAAGGCCGGATAAATGGACGTATACGGGTTCTTAGTACTCACGATGCGGCCAGGGGCTTGTTCCAGGGGCGTCACTCCGGACTGCTGTCAACGTCCCACACGGAGCTACCCACAAGAGGGCCTTTCCCCTTCTTGGGCGCCTCCGCCTCTAGATTTGTGGAGCCGCCCTCTTCTTCCTCCCCACATCAGGGGGAGAGTCGCTTTCCTCCTCCTCTTCATCGTCGTCGTCTTCGGCAGCAGAGGAGCGGGTCTTGTCTTCGGACGTCACGCCCGAAGCGCCCTTGCGGCGGGGGCCACTCCGGGGCCCCTTGGCCTTCCCCTTGGCCTTCTTCTTCGCTAGACGCGGGATGATTGGTTCTTCAGGCAGCGGAGCCAGGCACTGGATCCGCTTCGCCCTCTCCATCCATTCCTGAAGAAGTAATGATAATAAAAACTCAAATATCATCCTTGAAACAAGCAAGTAGAGGATGCGTTAAAAAACATACCTCGTTGGTGAGGTGGTTAATGTCATGCCCGTGGTCCGAGTATGTGGCTGACGGTGTCTCCTTGCCATTGAAAAGCAACTTCCAGGCATCTTCATGAGTTGTTTCGAAGATCCTCCTCAAGGTATGCTGCTTCTTCGGATTGAACTCCCATAAAGGGTGACTTCGGCTTTGGCACGGGAGAATCCAGCGAACTAGCATCACCTAGATTACATCGACGAGCTTGATATCTTTATCCACCATACTCTTAACGCACGTCTGCAGCGCTATTAGCTCACCTGACCAAGACCAATTCGGGCTCTTCTCAACCCAGGAGGTGAGCCGCATTGGAGCGCCGAAGTTGAATTCGGCAGGTGTGGCCTAGTTGGCGCCACGGGGTTTTGTGATGTAGAACCACTGTTTCTGCCATTCCTTGACAGTCTCCACGGAAGTGCCTTTTGGCTAGGAGACATTGGTCAGCTTACTCACCATAGAGCCTCCAGACTCCGCATGCTGGCCATCCACCATCTTCGGCTTCACGTTGAAGACATTGAGCCACAACCCGAAGTGGGGTTGGATGAGGAGGAAGGCCTCACACATGACGATGAATGCTGAGGTGTCGAGGAAGGAGTTCGGGGATAGATCATGGGATCTATCCCATAATAGTACATCAGCCCGCGGACGAAAGGGTGGAGTGGAAACCCTAGCCCGCAGAGGAAATGAGGGATGAATACCACCCTCTCGTTGGGCTTTGGTGTGGGGACGACTTGACCCTGGGCTGGAAGAAAGTGGGTGATTTCCTTCGCCAGATACCCGACTGCCCGAAGCTCGGCAATGTCCTTCTCCTTGATGATGGAGGCCATCCACTTGCCTTGACCTCCGGATCCAGACATGGTTATGTGCTTGCTCGAGTGGGAAACAGGAGAACTTGGGCGCTATAGCTCAAGAGTAGAAGGGCAGAGGAAGAGAGAAGGCGTGGGAGAAGAAGGGGAGTACTTATCCCCTTATAAAGGCAGTGAATATCGAACGCCTCCCCGCTCGCCCTAAAACTCGCCTATTCCCAAGGGCTATGTAAACGGCATGGTTGGGTTACCCACGCCCGTATTGATGAGAATCCCACGATAAGGGGGCACGATCTCTGCTTTGACAAGACGTGCCAATAGAAACCGCATCTCGAAACGCAGAACGACAGACAAAAATGGTTCAATATAATGGCTGGACAAACATGATGTCATCTTGTAAAAAGTTGTCAGCAGATGGGACTCATGAAACATTATATTCTCTGCAGTTGTGTGTGGTACTTACGCTGCAGATCCGGACACCTTCGTTTTATCCAAGGACTATCTTGGAGTATTCAGAAAGTGGAACCCGTCTTGCAATTTCGAAGACAATCTGCACGTCGGATACATCGTCATTGAAGACTAGTTCAGGGGCTACTGAGGGAGTCCTGGACTAAGGGGTCCTCGAGTGTCCGATCTATTGGATATGGGTCAGACTGTTGGGCCGTGAAGATACAAAGACCAAAGACTCTGTCGGCGTTCTGGGAACGGGGGTCCCCAGACTTGCCTGCCAGCGGCCTGCGGCGTGGCTCAAGGGGGGCCCAGCACGGCCTATCTTCACCAACACAAACCCAAGACCCTCACGAGGGGCCAAGCCTTGCGGGGCGGACGACGTGAAGCTTCCTCAGGCACGGCCTCGTCAGGCTGGCTCACGAGGAGGCGGAGAGATCAAGGCGGGGTACCTCACGAGGTGCCCATGACGCAAACCATGACGACTCAGGGCGCCAGGCGGGTGCCAGTCCGCGCAACGTCCTCCTTTCCTCTTTGCTGCAAAGGGGGCAAGCGCAGCCGCGGAGTACCGAGGCATCAGGCAAAGGATGCCATTTCGGTGCAATGAGACCAAGACCAGGAGGACTACGAGACGGAGGTCACCGTGGAGCCCAAGATGGCGTCATCACCAGAGCTTTGCGCAGGCAAAGACTACTTTTGTCAGGATAGCTGATACTTGTTGTCCCCCTTCAAATTAGCCCGCCATTGTTGGCTTCCTTCCCGCTCGATATTTGGGAAGAGGACCAGGGCCTCTATAAATAGGACCAGCCACCCACACAGCAAGGGGTCGGTCGGAGGAAAGCAGAGAGAGAGAGAGAGAGAGAAAAAAAGGTGACTGAACTCCTCCGAGCAGTTCATCGCCCCAGCCAAGAACAGACCCTCGCGAGGCTGTTCTTCCTTGTATTGTTCATCATAATCAGCCCAAGAGGCAATCCACCACACCACACACTGGAGTAGGGTATTACACCACAACGGTGGCCCGAACCAGTATAAACCCTGTGTCTCTTGTGTTGTTCTTTCCTTAGTTTAGATCCTAGCATGGCGGAGGGGTGCAGGTAGGTAGGAGGCTAAATCTCCGCGCGCACCCCAGTGTTCGAACCTCAAGGGTCTGCCGAAACCCGAAATCCGACATTTGGTGCGCCAGGTAGGGGTGCACCGGAATTCATCTTCCACCGCCCCGTTCTCCTCCGACCATCACGCCCATGTCTGACGCTCGTCAGGCCCGCGCCGAGCGCTGGGCCGCACTCGCTTCCCGCGATGCCCGGACGGCCCCTGTCGGCAGGCATCCACGCCGTTCCCCGTCACCTGCCGTCAACACCGCCACCGGCCCGGCAGGGGATGGGCAGCAAGCATTGTCCTGGCATCTGTCCGTGCGGCAAGGCGGCCGCTCCACAATTCCCACGCTCACCCCAGCGGTTCTTCGCCCCGCGCGCTCCGCGCGCCCATGGAGCCCCGCAACCTCTCCCCCATCTATCGCGCTGCGTCAACACCCCCGGTCGTCGCGGCCCTCTTGGGTGGCTCGCAGGCGCCGCCCACAAGTCACCACATCAAGCCGTTCATCTGCCGGGTCAGCGCCGCTTCCACGCGGCAGGGGGCTCCCCTGGATCGGGCGGCGCCCGAGACCGGCCTGACCTTCAGCTCGGAGGACCACCCCTCCAACTCGGCCTACTCGGGTGCGCTCCCCATGCTGTGCACCCCCACCATCTGCCAGGTGGCCGTCACCAGAACCCTCATTGATGGCGGCGCGGGCCTCAGCATGCTCTCGGTTGAGGCCTTCAATCTCCTCTGCATACCCCAGGAACGGCTGTGACCCAGCCCACCCTTCTCAGGCGTTGGGGGCGGATCGTCCAGGTCCTTGGGACAGATCCGGCTCCCAGTAACCTTCGGCACCTATGACAACTTCCGCACGGAGCTGGTCGACTTCGACATCGCCCCCATCGGCCTCCCCTACAACGCCATCCTCGGCTACCCAGCGCTGGCCCAGTTCATGGCAGTGACGCACCCGGCGTACAACCTCATGAAGATGCCCGGGAGCAGCGGTGTCCTCACCGTGCACGGGGACACCGGGGATGCTCTGCGGGTGCTCAAGCTCGTCTTCAAGACAGCGGCGTCGGCACAGCCCGCCGACTTGGAGGCCCCCGAGCACAAGGGAGCTGCGCCCACCAAGAAGAAGCAGTTGTTCACCCCAGACAAGGCAGAAACCAAGCAGATACCCATCGATGAGGACGGGTCCACCAACGCCATTTTCACCATAGGCGCCCACCTCAAACCCGAGCAGGAAGAGGCCCTGGTCGGGTTCCTGCGCGCAAACAAGAAGGTATTCGCTTGGGAGCCAGACCAGTTGGCAGGGATCCCCCGGAGTGTAATTGAGCATCACCTCAACGTGTGCCCCAACGTGCGCCATGTGAAGCAGAAGGCCAGGCGGTAGTCCAAAGAAAAGCAGGCCTTCATCATCCAAGAGACCCGCAAATTAGAGGCCGCTGGGGTCATTCGCGAGGTCCGATACCCAGATTGGTTGGCCAACCCTGTCGTTGTGCCAAAGAAGGAAGGGAAGGAGCGCATGTGTGTCGACTTCACCAACCTCAACAAAGCATGCCCGCAAGATCCGTTCCCGCTCCCCCGCATCGACCAGATCGTCGATTCCACTGCTGAATGCGACCTGTTATGCTTCCTGGATGCCTTCTCTGGGTATCACCAGATCAAGATGGCGGTAGAATACGTCGAGAAGACAGCCTTCCTAACCCCGTGTGGGGTGTACTGCTACACATGCATGCCATTCGGGCTGCGTAACGCAGGGGCGACCTTTCAGCGGCTGATGCACATCACCCTGGGCCCGCAGCTCGGGAAGAATGTCAAAGCTTACGTCTATGACATCGTGGTAAAGTCTCGGGAGGCCAGGACCTTGATATGAGACCTGGAGGAAACCTTCGCAAGCCTCAACGCAGTGAACCTACGGCTCAACCCAGAGAAGCGTGTGTTCGGAGCCCCCTCGGGCAAGCTCTTGGGTTTCCTCGTGTCCCACTGAGGCATCGAGGCTAACCCGGAGAAGGTCAAGGCAGTGGAAGACATGAGCCCGCCAAAGACCCTCAGAGAAATGCAGAAGCTCACGGGGCGCGTGACCGCGCTAGGGCGCTTCATCTCCAAGTTGGGGGAGCGAGCACTACCTTTCTTCCAGCTAATGAAGAAAAAGGGGCCCTTCGAGTGGACTGAAGAGGCCGACAAGGCGTTCCAGGATCTCAAGAGATACCTGACCAGTCCATCGGTCATGGTGGCTCCGCGCCCTCGAGAGCCCCTGGTGCTTTACCTCACCGCCACTCCATACTCCGCCAGTGCAGCCTTGGTGGCAGTCAGAGAGGAGCGTCGAATCAAAACCGTAGCAGCGGCCCGGTACAAGGCGGAACAGGAACGGGGAAGGCCCACAGAAACTGCTACAGCGGCTGAGGAGGATCAGCCGCCGCAGAGGGGCGCACCGGAAGCAGAAGAGGCCCCACTCCCAGATGGCCAGTCTCATGAATCCTCATTGCCTCAAGAGGCGCGAAGGTCTCCGAAGGGAGCCACCAGCACTGATGCACTCCACCTAGTTGAGCACCCAGTGTACTTCGTCAGAACTGTGTTGCGGGATGCAAGGGCACGGTACCCCATGCCTCAGAAACTCCTCCTCGCGCTGCTGGTGGCCTCGCACAAGCTGCGGCACTATTTTTAGGGTCACCCCATCAAGGTCGTCTCGTCATACCCCCTGGAGAGAGTGCTCAGGAGCCCCAATTCAGCTGGAAGGGTCGCCGAGTGGATCATAGAGCTGCAAGCATTTTAGCTCGAATTCAGCACAACCAGAGTCATCAAGGGAGCAGCGTTGGTGGATTTTGTGGCAGAATGGACGGAGGCGCCAGGCCTCAAGGCCAACGAGGATCGATCCCTGTCCCCGGGAAGCGAGGCGCCAGAAGGCTGGGTCATGTACTTCGATGGGGCATTCTCCAGGCACGGCGCTGGGGCTGGGGCGGTGCTTATATCGCCCACTCAGGACAAGCTCTAGTACGCCGTGCAGCTCTGTTTCCAGCAAGGTGAAAAGGTCTCCAACAACATAGCGGAGTATGAAGGCCTAATAGCGGGCTTGAAGGCCGCGGCTGCCCTGGGGGTGAAACGCCTCACCATCAAGGGCGATTCGCAGCTTCTTGTCAACTTCTCCAACAAGGTGTACGAGCCGAAGGATGAGCACATGGAAGCCTACCTTGCGGAGGTCCGCAGGATGGAGAAGCAGTTCTGGGGGTTGGAGTTGCAGCATGTGCCCCGTGGCACCAATCAGGAAGCCGATAACATCGCCAAACGCGCGTCCAGGTGGTTACCTCAGGAGCCTAGCATTTTCGAGGAGCGGCTCTTCAAGCCTTCAGCCCTGCCGTCATTGTCAAACACGGCTCAGCCCCGAGAGGAGCTCCCCCAGCCGCCTACCTCAGGAGCTCCGGCGTGTGGCCCGGCCTCGGGAGCACGCCTCCTCCTGACGATGGACCTCAGGAGGGATGTTGGATTGCGGAGCTCCGGAGCTACTTAACGCAAGGGACCCTGCCGGAGAAGGAGGAGGAAGCAGAGCGAGTGGCACGCCAGGCCACGACATACTGCATCAAAGATGGAGAGCTCTACTGGAAGCGACCAAACGATGTATCCCTGCGCTGCATCTCTAGGGAGCAAGGGAAGGAACTACTGGAAGTTATACACGGCGGAGACTGCGGACATCATTCATCATCACGGACCCTCGTCGGCAAGGCGTTCCGCAGTGGGTTCTATTGGCCCACCGCGCTCAATGACGCCGTGGAACTGGTGAAAGCTTGTGAAGCCTACCAGTTCGACGCCAACCAGATCCATCAGCCAGCAGGGGGCTTGCAGACTATCCCCCTTTCGTGGCCATTCGCAGTCTGGGGGCTGGACATCTTGGGCCCGTTTCCTCGGGCGTCAGGGGGCTACCGCTACCTTTATGTTGCCGTGGACAAGTTCACCAAGTGGGCTGAAGTAGAGGTTGTCCGCACCATTCCCGTGGGTTCCGCGGTCAAGTTCATCAAGGGCATCGTGAGCCGGTTCGGGGTGCCGAATCGCATCATCACGGACAACGGTTCGCAGTTCACCAGTAACCTGTTCAAAACATACTGTGCTAACCTTGGAACGCAGATATGCTACGGTTCAGTGGCGCACCCCCGAAGCAACGGCCAGGTCGAGCGGGCAAATGCGGAGGTCCTGAGGGGCCTCAAGACCAGGACGTTCAAGAAGAAGCTGGAGGCCTGCGGCAGAGGTTGGTACGACGAGCTTCAGTCCGTGCTGTGGTCCATCCGCACCACTGCGACCAAGCCGACTAGAGAGACCCCATTCTTCCTGGTCTACGGAGCGGAAGCGGTCCTTCCTCATGAGGTGAGACGTCGCTCCGCGCGGGTCCTGGCGTTCGATGAGGCGCAGCAGGACGCCATGCGAGGGATGGACCTCGTGCTGGGGGAGGAGCGTCGCCGAGAAGCCGCGCTGTGAGCGGCGAGGTACCAATAGGCGCTGTGGCGATATCACTGCCGCAACATCCACCCCAGGACTCTCGAGGTAGGAGACCTCGTTCTCAGGCGGGTTCTCTCCAGGGAGGGACTGCACAAGCTCTCTCCCATGTGGGAGGGCCCGTTCAAGGTTGTTCATGTTTCCAGGCCCGGCTCCGCGCGCTTGGAGACTCAGGAGGGAGTGCCGGTCCAGAAAGCATGGAACATCCAGCACCTCCGGAGGTTCTACCCCTAAAAAGGCCCAGAGCCTGTGAAGCAAGGCGAGTGCCTGTGAAGCTATCGCGTTTTGGAAAAGGCCCAGAGCCTGTGAAGCAAGGCGAGTGCCTGTGAAGCTATCGCGTTTTGGAAAAGGCCCAGAGCCTGTGAAGCAAGGTGAGTGCCTGTGAAGCTATCACGTGTTGGAAAAGGCCCAGAGCCTGTGAAGCAAGGCGAGTGCCTGTGAAGCAAGGCGAGTGCCTGTGAAGCTATCGCGTTTTGGAAAAGGCCCAGAGCCTGTGAAGCAAGGCGAGTGCCTGTGAAGCTATCGCGTTTTGGAAAAGGCCCAGAGCCTGTGAGCAAGGCGAGTGCCTGTGAAGCCATCTCGTTTTGGAAAAGGCCCAGAGCCTGTGAAGCAAGGCGAGTGCCTGTGAAGCTATCGCGCTTCGGAAAAGGCCCGGAGCCTGTGAAGAAGGCCAACGCCTGTGAAGCTCGCCGCCCGTGACACTCTCACCTAATAATGAGTTGGGGCTGTACACGCCCCGGAGTCTCAGGAGTGCCGGCCTCAGGCCCTGGGGCTCCCTCCCACGCCCAGTGGCAGCATTTAGCTCCGCGTTGGTGGGAAGATGTCGAAGACTAGATTAGGTGCCGGACGCGGCTTTTCATTTGCTTTCCGCAGTTGGCTTGTTCCTTCTCATTCGAAGTTTTATTGAAGTTGTTGCCGTCTTTGGCTTGCGGTTCTTCGACCTTTCATTCTCGTGCCTCGATTTCTCTGGTTCAAAGCCTCGCGAGGGGGGGGGGGCAGCCGGGCGCCCTCGCGAGAGTCCCTATCCTAGTCATTCAAAGGGTTCGCGACCTGGGCCCCTTGTAGGAGCACCCCTCCAGTCTGTGCCCCTCGGGCACCGCGACACAGACGCAGGGCCTGGGTCGGTCGCCCCCATGGCTGGGGCCGGGAACCATCCATGCGTGGGCACGTAGCCGGAAGGTACGATAAAGAAAGCAAAACGATGATTAACAGCAATAACCCATACACGCCTCCGCGGGGCACCACGCTACTGTCCTTGTTACGCAGGAAAAAGGAAAAGGAAGAACAAATCTGGTGCAGCTCGCCTCGCACCGGCCCGTAGGGAAGCCCGAGCTGCCTCCGGAGCTCAGGCGGACTCCCTCTCGCGCTTCACCAGGGCGCGAAGGTGGGCGGACACGCTACCACGTCCCAAGCAGATGCGACAGCATGGAGGCTGACCACAGCCACCGCTGGAAGAGTCTCCGCCTGAAGAAGAACCGGAGAAGCTTGAGGAACCCTGAGCGCCGCCGGCCGCGCAAGCGCCGCCCTCTCCATCATCACCGGAGCCGGGTTCCCAACCGCGGTCATCACCCTCGGGGCAGCACCCTGTGCGGCGACCATCTTCCCCAAACACCCTCACGTAGAGGGTGGCATCACCGTCGAACTTGAAGTGTAGGGTGCACCGACGGCCCAGGCCGCACGTGCGGGCAAACGACTGCCAACCGCGGGCCAGGGCCAGACTCCCGGCGGTGGAGACCTCCAGTGAAACCCATGAGGCCCGGCTGCAGCAGCCGTCGGCCTGAAGCCAGAGGCCGCCCGGGGCGCCGACCGGGAGCTCGCCGAGGAGGAAGCGAGGAAGAGGAAGCCGGGTGCTAGTCAGCTCCGCCGACCACACGACGAACTCCGGTAGCGCCTCGGCAGCGCGGAAGCGCGGCATGGGGGGATGCGCAGCCGGAGCGCACCCACTGGTCACAGTAATCCGCCCGCCACCGTGCTGGAAAGCGTCTCCATGGCCGCGGGGAACTGCCGTGGTGGCCACAGGATGTTTGCGGGGGCGCCCTCGGCCGCGCTTGGGTGGAGGAGAGGCATGCCTAGCCTGGCAAGCCTTCCCCTTCTCCACGGCCGAGAACCTCCTCGACGGGCCCATGAAGAAGGAGGAGCGAGGGGAGATAAAACTGGAAGGACGCGCGTCGATCAATACTTATAGCTGGCGAGGGCCAACCGACGACGCCCACGATCGCAGGTAATCATGACCCGTTTTTTTGCATGCAGGGACTTGTCCAATTCGTGCAGTTGCCGAGGCGTCGTCGAGAAGTGGAGACGCCCACGTCTAATCAACCGCCATGCGGCGCCCAAGGCCGTAGGCTGTTAGCGCCCGTGGCGCTTCGCTCTTGCCCTTTCGCCTCCCTGCACAGCCAAATCCGGGCGTGCCTTGGGCCCTGGGGCTACTGTCGGCGTTCTGGGAACGGGGGTCCCCAGACTTGCCTGCTTGCGTCCTGCGGCGTGGCTCAAGGGGGCCCCAGCACGGCCCATCTTCACCAACACAAACCCAAGACCCTCGCGAGGGGCCAAGCCTCGCAGGGCGGACGACGCGAAGCTTCCTCAGGCACGACCTTATCAGGCTGGCTCACGAGGAGGCGGAGAGATCAAGGCGGGGTACCTCACGAGGTGCCCATGAGGCAAACCATGATGACTCAGGGCGCCAGGCGGGTGCCAGTCCGCGCAGCGTCCTCCTTTCCTCTTTGGTGCAAAGGGGGCAAGCGCAGCCGCGGAGTACCGAGCCATCAGGCAACGGTTGCCATTTCGGTGCAACGAGACCAAGACCAGGAGGAATACGAGACGGAGGTCACCGTGGAGCCCAAGACGGCGTCATCACCAGAGCTTTGCGCAGGCGAAGACTACTTTTGTCAGGATAGCTGATACTTGCTGTCCCCCTTCAAATTAGCCCACCATTGTTGGCTTCCTTCCCGCTTGATATTTGGGAAGAGGACCAGGGCCTCTATAAATAGGACCAGCCACCCACACAGCAAGGGGTCAGTCGGAGGAAAGCAGAGAGAGAGAGAAAAAGGTGACTAAACTCCTCCGAGCAGTTCATCGCCCCAGCCAAGAACAGACCCTCGCGAGGCTGTTCTTCCTTGTATTGTTCATCATCATCAGCCCAAGAGGCAATCCACCACACCACACACTGGAGTAGGGTATTACACCACAACAGTGGCCCAAACCAGTATAAACCCTGTGTCTCTTGTGTTGTTCTTTCCTTAGTTTAGATCCTAGCATGGCGGAGGGGTGCAGGTAGGTAGGAGGCGAAATCTCCGCGCGCACCCCATTGTTCGAACCTCAAGGGTCTGCCGGAACCTGAAATCCGACAGACTCTACCCGTGTCCAGATGGGACTCTCCTTGGCGTGGAAGGCAAGCTTGGCGACCAACTATGAAGATTCCTTTCTCTGTAACCAATCTTGGGTAACCCTAGATCCCTCATGTGTCTATATAAATCGGAGGGCTAGGTCTGTAGATACTCTCTAGATAACCATAATCATACCCAGGCTAGACTTTTAGGGTTCAGTCATTACGATCTCGTGGTAGATCAACTTCTGTAATACTCATATTCATCAAGATCAATGAAGCACGAAGTAGGGTATTACCTCCATAGAGAGGGCCCGAACCTGGGTAAACACTGTGTCCCCCGTCTCCTGTTACCATCGATCCTAGACGCACAGTTCGGGACCCCCTACCCGAGATCTGCCGGTTTTGACACCGACAACGGGTCTTTGGGGCAGGCCTTGTTCAGGTTGGTGTAGTCGATACACATGCGCCAGGCCTTGTTCTTATTTAAAGCAAGGACTGGGTTGGCCAGCCACTCGGGGTGAAATACGTCCATGATGAAGCCGGCCGCCAAGAGCTTGGCGACCTCTTCACCAATGGTCCTTCTCTTCTCATCGGAAAAATGTCGTAGGGGTTGATGGACAGGCTTGGCGTCCTTGCGGACGTGAAGATTGTGCTCGGTGTACTTCCTCGGGATACCCGGCATGTCCTTTGGGGTCCATGCAAAGATATCCCAATTCTCACGGAGGAAGTCGATGAGCTTGCCTTCCTATTTGCTGTCGAGGCGGGTGCCTACGACAACATACTTGCTGCAGCTGGGGTCTTTCGGGTTCAGCTTCACTTTCTTGGTCTCCTTGGAGGGCTTAAACGAGGCCTCCTTGGTCGGGTCCTCGGCCAGGACAGGTGCGGCAAATGTCTATGGGGCCAGGGCGACGATCCGGTCAAGCTGGCGCCACTCCTCGACTACAACCAGCGACTCGGCCAGCTTGACGCCGTCTCGGGCGCACTCCACGGACTTGCGGTAGTCGCCAGTGATGGTGATGAGGCCCTTTGGACCCGACATCTTTATCTTCAGATAGGCATAGTGGGGAACCGCCATGAACTTGGCGAGCGCGGGCCAGCCCAGCGGCGCATGATACGCGCTGGATAAGTCCACCACCTCGAACTAGATCGGCTTGCGTCGAAAGTGGCCGCTGTCACCGAATAGGATGTTGAGCCGGATCTGGCTGATCGAGGAGCAGGAGAGGATAGGAACGATGTCGTGGAAAACCTTCCGGGTCGGCTCCAAGTCCTTGGCCTCGAGGCTGTGCTTGGTCATGTTGTCGCGGTAGAGGATGTTGATTCTGCTGCCACCGTCGATGAGCACCCGGGAGAACTTGCATGTGCGCCGAGGCGTGACAATGGTGGGATCGAGGACTAGGGCGTAACCACCCGGGTTCGGCATGACGGCTGGGTGTTCCTGCCGGATCCAGGTGACCGGGCGCTCCGACCAATGCATGTACTCCGTCTTGGCCGGGATGACGGTGTTCACCTCCTGCCGAAGGAGGTGCTCACTGCGCTTGTCGTCACCAAGGCTGGTGAAGACGACGTAGGTTGTGTTCGGGGCCGGGTAGGCGTCATTGCGCATTGCACTACCGGCCAGGGGCGGTGGTGGAGGCGGAGGCGGCGGCCCCACTCCCGAAGCCGGGGCCGGAGGAGGCGGGATGTCGCCCCTCATGACGCGCTTGGTGATGGTGCACTGCCGAAGCATGTACGTGGATGGCCTTGCGCCGTTGTGATGCTTGCAGGGAGCGTTGAGCATGTCCTCGAAACTCATGGCGGGTTGCCATGTCGTCTTGTCGGTCTGTTGGCGCTTCGCGGCCGGGTCGGTCGTGGGCACCTACTCGGTGGCCGCCACGAGACGGTTGTCGTAGCGCTGAGCTGGATGATCGGCCTTGCGCTTGTTTTTTTGCTGGTTGTCCTGCTTCCGGCTTCCTTCGCCGGCAGGCTTCGGAGGGGGAACCGGCTTCGCTTTGCCGGCTTCGTCCATTGCCACCTGGTTCTTCATGGCAGAGTCGGCGAGGGCGTACTTGTCCACCGTCACCATGTGCGCAGCCATGGTGGCCGGCTCGAAGCGCAAGAGCTTGTGCTTGAGGAGGGTGTCGTCCTGGCACCTGTTGACAAAGTATTGGATTTCTTGGACTTTGTGGATGCCCTCGCAGCTGTTCTGGAGCTTGGTCTAGCATGCGAGGTACTCGTGGCCGGTCTCCGCCGGTCCCTGCACGCACATGGCGAGCTGACTGGGGCGGCCGGGTCGGTTGTACGTGCCGGTGAATTTGCACATGAAAGCTTGCTCGAAGTCGACCCACGCGTTGATGCTGCCCTCTAGAAGACTGTTCAACCAGGTGCATGCCGACCCTTGGAGCATGAGGGGCGCGTAGCGCACAGCGAGGCGGTTGTTGCTGCCAACGATGCCGATGGCGGTGGTGTAGTCGGTGAGCTAGTCCTCCGGCTTCACGGTGCCGTTGTACTTGGGGGTGTCCCGGGGGAGCGTGAACCCTTTGGTAAAGGGCTCACCTCAGATGCGTGGTCCAAAGCACGACAGCCCGACGGGGCCTGTTTCCTCCAGTTCTTAGGAGAGGGCGAGTCGGCTGAGGCGATGACGGGCGTCGGTGTCGTCGATGGC
>NC_041384.1:271724769-271725346 GCF_002162155.2 Triticum dicoccoides
GGCGTTGAGCCTTCGAGGTCGGCTCATCGCCCAAACCGCCGGCAGTCGTCAGGGCGGGGTTGCGCCGGGTCCGGGTGCGGCCGGAGAGCGCATCACCGGGCGGGGAGGATGTCGTGTGCTGGAAATCGCCAGGTCCAGCGACACAGGCAGAGCCGGATCCGGCCGGCTTGGCGAGTTGGTTGAGGCAGTCCTGCTGTGCGTTAGCCGCAGCGAGGAAGTCGTTCACCCTCTTGAGGCAGTCATGTAGCTCTTCGCCCACGAGCTGGTCCAGGCCGGCCGCGGCCACCTGGGCAGCGCACATGTTTTTCACGGGAGTCTCGTAGACATGAGGGATGGCGCCGACGGCGCGCCCGATCACGCCGCCCCGGGCCCGCACGTCAGCGACCCGGCTTGGCTCAGGCGCGTCCGGCGTGAAGCCGTAGGCGGCGTTGTGCTCTAGCCGAGTGGAGTCGAGGCGGCGCTGCATGGCAGCGAGCGTCTCGATGAGGTCCAACAGACGTTGGCGATCCTTGTCGAGGCGAGTCCGGGCCTCGGTGACGTTGGAGGCGTCAATGTCGGTGCCGATGGGGACGCGCAG
>NC_041384.1:271725571-271816331 GCF_002162155.2 Triticum dicoccoides
GCAGAGGTCCATTGCCCCGGCGGGAACGCCGCTGCCGAGGGAAAGGGGGGAGTTGGAAAAGTCGAGCACCTCCCTAGGGTCCTCGTCAGCCGCAGGCGCGTCAGAGATGCGCAGCCCGGCAAAGGAGACGGCGAGTGCGTCAATGACGTCATTCTCCAGCGTGACCGGCTCGTTGGAGTCGGAGAAGAGCCCTGTCTGAAGCATGCTTTCGGCCAGGACCTTGAGGTGCCCCACGGCAGGCGCCAACTGTCGTGGTGGGTGCACAGCAGATGCGATGGGATGGCTAAAGAGAGGAGGAGGCTCGAGGGCACTGGTGGGCTCCAGAGGCGAGGTCGGCATGAGCGAGCACGGGACGCAAGACATACCCAGGTTCGGAGCTCTCCGGAGAGATAACACCCCTAGTCCTGCCGAGTGTGGTTTATAGGTTACAGTACAGGGTTGCTCCTAGAGCTGTGTCGAGGAAGAAGGGAGTCTGGCCAGGGCTTAGGCAGTCCCTCCTTCTTGGGTGTTGCTAGCTAGGTGTGTGTGATGATGAAGATGATGAGTTCGCCCATATGCATGAGGGCTCCTGGGGGTTTTATAGGTCAACCCCTAGGGGTACAATGGTAATGTTACAAGGCCATGGGGCCGTGTTGTCAGCGTCTAGGGACCCGGTGCTGGGACCTGCCGGGTACCAGGTCTCGCCGGGTTCCCCGGGCTCAGGACCCACCAGGTACGGTGGAACTGTTGGTCGTCTTGTCGATCGTCAGGGTGTGGCCGAGTCGAGTCGGCTACAGTGGTGCTTCGTCAGGTCGCCGCTTGCTAGCGTCATGGGTGATGATGGGTGCACTGTTGCCGCGACAAGCCTGGTCAGCGGGTAGGTGGGGGCACTGTTGCCTCGTCCGGCTGACCAAAGTCATGGGCAGGACACTGTGGATTCGGTCATCAGTTGGTGGCGATTCGCCCAATCGTACGGCTGGGATGGGATAGCCGCTGACCCTTGGCCGGGTTGGAGTACATGCCAAGGGGAGTGGGCTTGTTGGATAAGTCTTGGTGCGCCGGGTTCGGCCGCCTTGGGCTAGCTTGTTGGAGAAGTCTTGCGGATTAGGCCGGGTTGAGGGGGCTTGGCCGGGTCGAGCGACCCGGCCGAGCGCGAGCTGTCTTGAGGGAGGATGCCCGCCCCATTGTTTTTTCAAAGGATCCGGGTTCCATTACCTGCCCGGGGTTCATCCCCTTGACACAACCCCTTTGCCGCGTTGGTTGAAAGTTGTGTCTGTTTGTGCGGGTATTTCGTTGCTTGTCGCGTTGTCTCCTATTGGATTGATACCTTGGTTCTCAAAACCGAGGGAAATACTTACACTACTTTGCTGCATCACCCTTTCCTCTTCAAGGGAAAAACCAACGCAAGCTCAAGAGGTAGCACAAACCAATACACACAATAGCCCAAACGACGGGGTTATTTCCATGAATATGGATTTTCATCTTATGCTTCCAACTAGCACAATTAGTACCATCAAAGTAAGGACCTCTACGGTCGTAATTTCCCTCGCTAGACGCCATACTCTCCTAGATTGTGAAACCAAGGCTATGATCACAAAGCTATGGAAATCAAGGCAATGAAGACCAAAGCTCTGATACCACTTGTAGGATCAAAAGTATGTCTAGAGGGGGGTGATTAGACTACTTGACCAAATAAAAATCTAGCATTTTCCCAATTTTAAGTCTTGGCAGATTTTAGCAACTTAGCACAAGTCAGGCAATCAACCTACACATGCAATTCCAAGAGTGTAGTAGCAGAAAGTAAAACATTGCATATGAAGGAAAAGGGAAGGGTTTGGAGAAGTCAAACACAATGTAGATGTGGAGATTTTTGGCATGCTTCCGATAGGTGGTGCTATGGTACGTCCACGTTCATGGAGACTTCAACCCACGAAGGGTAACGGCTGCGTGAGTCCACAGAGGGCTCCACCCATGAAGCGTCCACGAAGAAGCAACCTTGTCTACCCCACCATGGTCATCGCCCACAAAGGACTTGCCTCACTCGGGTAGATCTTCACGAAGTAAGAAATCCCCTTGCCCTTACAAACTCCTTGGTTCAACTCCACAATCTTGTTCGAGGCTCCCAAGTGACACCTAACCAATCTAGGAGTCACCACTCTCCAAAAGGTAATAGATGGTGTGATGATAATGAACTCCTTGCTCTTGTGCTTCAAATGATAGTCTCCCCAACACTCAACTCTCTCACACAGATTTGTCTATGGTGGAAAGATGATTTGAGTGGAAAGCAACTTGGCGAAGGCTAGAGATCAAGATTCTTGTGGTTGGATTGGAATGTCTTGGTCTCAACCCATGAGTAGGTGGTTCTCTCTCAGAAAATGAGTAGTGGAAGTGTAGGCATGTTCTGATGTCTCTCTCTTGAATAAAGAAGGGGTGGAGGGGTATATATAGCCTCCACACAAAATCTAACCGTTACACACATTTGACCAACTCGGTCAGACCGAATAGGAGAACTCGGTGAGACCGATTCAGTTCAAAATGTGAATGTTAGGCATCTCGGTGGGACCGACATGATCAACTCGATGGGATCAATGTGCTAGGGTTAGGGAAAAACCTCATCTCGGTGTGTTCGATTGCATGAACTCGGTGAGACCAATTTCAGCAAGGAGTTAACAGAGAGTTGTTTAGACAAACTCGGTGGGACCGATCGCTCATTTCGGTAAGACCAAAACGTTACGAAGGGTAACAAAGAGTTCGCATTGGGAACTCGGTGGGACCGATCGCTCATTTCGGTAAGACCGAATCATTACGAAGGGAAATAAATAGTTTGCATTGCCATCTCGGTGAGATCGAGATCCCGACCGGTGAGATCGAATTGATTAGGGCTTCTGGCAGTGGCTATGTCAAAAGAACTCGGTGTCGCCAGATATATAAAATCGGTGGGGCCGAGTTTGACTTTAGGTTTTGGACATATTTGGAAATGAGAAAGTGGTTGAGGGCTTTTGAGCATATCACTAAGCACTTTTTAGCAAGTAGACCATTAAGCAACACCTCATCCCCTTTTAATAGTACTGGCTTTTTCTATGGACTCAATGTGATCTTGGATCACTAAAATAAAAATGAAGAGTCTTGAGCTTTTGCCAATCTTTGTCCTTAGCATTTTGAGGGGTCCACATCTCTAGTCCATGCCATGTCAATCATTTAACTTTCTGAAATATTTAACTTGAATGGATGTTAGTTCAATGAGCTATATGTTGTTATGAATTACCAAAACCTCCCGGGGATTAGTTGCACTTTCAGAGGCCTTCCCGCAGTATATAGTAATAAAATGGTCCGCCATGACACTCAGATCACTGACCATTTGTAATGAATACTGAAGCCTCAGATAGAGAATGGAGACAAGGGGATGGAAGCTTCCATTTTGAGGCTCGCTTGTTACAGGAGGACGACTGTGGAGATGTAGTGTAGGAAGCATGGGAGAGCAGTTGGGAGGCGGGAGATGGGGGGTAGCCAAAGCGTCAGTCAAGGTGGCAGCAAATGTGAGCATGTGGAGCAGAGACGTGGTCGGGGAGTTGGAAGGTAGATTAAAGAAAGCAAAAAAAGAGTTGGAATCATGCATGCGGGAGGCGGTGCTGGAGCACAAAATAAGAGAGGAGGCACGACTGCGGTGTCTTATGGAGGAGCTCGTGGAGAAGAAGCATACGTAGCTGAAGCAGCATGCCCATATGTGGTGGTTGCGTGATGATAACAGGAACATCAAATAACTGCAGTCGTTGGCATCGACAAGGAAGATAAGAAACAAAATAAAGGAGTTATAGAGGGAGGATGGAACGATGGTGCAGGAGGAACAAGGCTTAACTAATTATGTATGTTCATTTTTTCAGGATCTTTTTTCTTCCTCTAACCCCCATCGTTTACGTGCACTTCTTGATAAGGTTCAGCCGCGAGTTACAAATGCTATGAATGACATTCTGCTTGTCGAGTTAACTTGGGAGGAGGTCAAGGTGGCGCTAGACCATATCGGTGACCTGAATGCTACGGGACCGGATGGGATGTCGTCGATAGTGTTTAAAAGGCACTGGCATTTCATGGGAGAACAAGTGGTGGATGAAGTCTTGGCTATGTTAAACGGAGGCGACATGCCAAAATGATGGATGACACTTATGGCGTGTTGATCCCCAAAGTAAAAAACCCGTAGAGAATCAAGGATTTGTGGCCAATCAGTCTATGCAGCATCTTGTACAAGTTGGTATCCAAAGTCCTAGCCAATAGATTGAAGATGATCCTGCCAGAGGTGATCTCAGACAACCAGAGCACGTTTGTACCGGGGAGGCTCATCACGGACAGTGTCCTCATTGCCTATGATATTTCACACTATATTATGAACAAGAGGGGTAGTAAAAGTGGGTTCACAACAGTGAAGGAGGATATGAGTAAGGCATATGATTGAGTTGAGTGGTGCTTCCTAGAGGTGATGATGTGTAGAATGGCCTTTAGAATAGGATGGGTTGACCAGATCATGAATTGTGTGTGGACAGTTTGATAGCAAATCAAGGTTAATAAAGCACTCACCCACCGGTTTTGCCCATCAAGAGGCATGCGACAAGGAGACCCTCTATCCCCCTACTTGTCTGTATATGTGTTGAGGGGCTCTCAGCTTTGCTACATGATGAGGTACAGAGAGGAAACATTAGTGGGATTAAGGTGTGCCAGGAGCGCCTTGCGTCTCCCACTTATTTTTTGTGGATGATTTAATGATGTTACTCAAGGCGGACCACTAGGAGGTAGCAGTGTTATATGAGAGTTTGCAAGTGTAAGAAGCATGCTCGGGCCAATGTATCAACGTGAAGAAATCAACCCTCATGTTTAGCCCAAACAATGAGGAGATGGTCAAGGACACAATCAAGAATTTGCTGAACATTATGAGGGAGAACTGGAATGAGAAGTATCTTGGACTCCCCGTTCATGTCGGAAGGTCCAGAGGAAAGCTTTTGGTTACATCAAGAAGAATATCTGCGGCCGGGTCTATAGTTGGTAGGAGAAATTGTTGGCAAAGGAGAGTAAGGAGGTCCTGGTTAAAGCAGTGGCACAGGCGATTCCTACCTTTGCGATGTCTTGTTTCGATCTTACCAAGACCTTCTCAATGAAATTAAGCACGCTCATGGGGAAGTTCTAGTGGAGCCAACAAGATAAGAAAAACCCCATGCACTGGCTAAGTTGGGATAAGCTAACAGAGAACAAAGCCATGGGAGGGCTCAGATTTTGGGATATGCACAATGTCAACATTGCCATGCTATCGAGGCAGGGATGGGGGTTGATCAAAAAGCCATAGAGTCTATCCACAAGAGTGCTTAAAGCACGATACTACCCGCATTGCAGTCTACTATAGGTGATCCCCCGTAATGGAATCCCATACTCGTGGCGGAGTGTACTTCATGGCCTAGAGCTAGTGAAACAAGGACATTTGGCAGATGGGGGCGGGTCTAGAGTGGATATCTGGAACGGCTCATGGATTCTAAGGGCTTGGTCGAGGTGAGTCATTACTCTGAAAGGAGCAAGCCTATTAACAAGGGTTGATGAGCTAATAAGCCCGATAACTGGTCAATGGGTTGAAACACGTGTGAGAGATACATACCGTGTGAAGGATGCCAATCATATAATGCAAATTCCTCTAAGGGGCGGTGTTGAGCATTTTATAGCCTAGCACTTTGACAGGAAAGAAAATCATTCTGCCAAAATTTATTATAAGCTTCATGTTGAGCTACGTAAGCAGGAACGAAGCCCCAGGGTCGAGTTCTTCTGGCGCTGTCCATCTAGATGGAGTTGCAGATCCATCTTGGAAAAGAATCTAGTAAATACCATGTCCTCGGAATCTATAGATATTCGTTTGGACACTACACCATGAGTCCCTTGCCATATGTGCAAATCTGATGAAAAGAGGCCTGAAATTGGTGATGGGGAACGTTGCATGAAAATCAAAAAATTCCTACGAATAACCCAAGATCTAATCTAGGATGTGCATAGCAACGAGAGGTGAGTGTGTCTACGTACCCTTCTAGAACGGAAGTGTTAGCATCGTAACGCGGTGTAGTCATAGTCATCATGATCCAATCCAATCTAGTGCAGAATAGACGGCACCTCCAAGTTTAACACACATATGGCTCGGTAGCATCCTTGATACGTCCATTTTGCATCATGCTTTTATATTGATATTTATTGCATTATGGTTTCTTATTACACATTATGGCACGATAGTTATGACTTTTCTCTCTTATTTTAGAAGGTTTACACAAAGAGGGAGAATGCCCGCAGCTGGAAATCTGGACCGGAAAGGCACAAATCTAAGAGACCTATTCTGCACAACTCCAAAAGTCCTGAAAATTTACAAAGAATTATTCTGGACTATATAAAAAATATTGGGCGAAGAAAGTACCAGATGGGACCCACCAGGTAGCCACAAGGGTAGGGGCGCGCCCTACTCCCCTTGGCGCGCCCCTGGCTTGTGGGCCACCTGGTAGACCTCCGGTGCCCATCTTCTGCTATATGATGTCTTTTGACCAGGAAAATAATCAAGAGGAAGCTTTCGGGATGAAGGGCCGCCGTCTCAAGGCGGAACCTGGGCAGAAGCAATCTAGGGCTCCGGCGGAGTTGTTCTGCCGAGGAAACTTCCCTCCCGGTGGGGGAAATCGAAGCCATCCTCATCACCAATGATCATCTCATCAAGAGGGGGTCAATCTGCATCAACATCTTCACCAGCACCATCTCCTCTCAAACTCTAGTTCATCTCTTGTATACGATCTTTGTCTCGAAACCTCAGATTGGTACCTGTGGGTTGCTAGTAGTGTTCATCACTCCTTATAGTTGATGCTAGTTGGTTTATTCGGTGGAAGATGATATGTTCAGATCCTTCATGCTATTCAATACCCCTATGATTATCAACATGAATATTCTTTGTGAGTTGTTATGTTTGTTCCCGAGGACATGGGAGAAGTCTTGTTATAAGTAATCATGTGAATTTGGTATTTGTTCGATATTTTGATGAGATGTATGTTGTCTCTCCTCTAGTGGTGTTATGTGAACGTTGACTACATGACACTTCACCATGATTTGGGCCTAGGGGAAGGCATTGGGAAGTAATAAGTAGATGATGGGTTGCTAGAGTGACAGAAGCTTAAACCCTAGTTTATGTGTTGCTTCGTAAGGGGCTGATTTGGATCCACATGTTTCATGCTATGGTTAGATTTATCTTAATTCTTCTTTTATAGTTGTGGATGCTTGCGAGAGAGGTTAATCATAAGTGGGAAGCTTGTCCAAGTAAGGAAAACACCCAAGCACCGGTCCAATGACATATCAAATTATCAAAGTAACGATCGCGCATCATATGAGCATGATGAAAATTAACTTGACAGTAATTCCCATGTGTCCTCGGCAGCGCTTTGCATGATATGAGAGCTCGTCCATGCTTGTCCTTTTCTACAAAAAGTATTGGGAGACCTTGCTGCACCTTTGTTACACTTGTTACCCATTATGAATTATCTTATCACAAAACTATCTGTTACTGATAATTTCAGTCCTTGCAGAGAATACCACTACAAAAAAACTACTTCCATGATGATACGTGTTTGTCATAGTGATACGTCTCCTTCGTATCTACTTTTACAAACACTTTTGCCCTTGTTTTGGACTCTAACTTGCATGATTTGAATGGAACTAACCCGGACTGATGTTGTTTTTAGCAGAATTGCCATGGTGTTATTTATGTGGAGAAACAAAAGTTCTCGGAATGACCTGAAACTCCACGGAGATTATTTTTGGAAATAATAAAAATACTGGTGAAAAAACAAGCCAGGGGGCCCACAACCTTGCCACGAGGGTGGGGGTGTGCCTGCCCCCCTGGGCGCGCCCCCCTGCCTCGTGGGCTCCCTGGTGCTCCACCGACCTCAACTCCAACTCCATATATTCGTGTTCAGGTAGAAAAAAATAAGGGAGAAAGATTCATCATGTTTTACGATACGGAGCCGCCGCCAAGCCTTAAACTCTCTCGAGAGGGCTGATCTGGAGTCCGTTCGGGGCTCCGGAGAGGGGAATCCGTCGCCGTCATCATCATCAACCATCCTCCATCACCAATTTCATGATGCTCACCGTCGTGCGTGAGTAATTCCATCATAGGCTTGCTGGACGGTGATGGGTTGGATGAGATTTATCATGTAATCGAGTTAGTTTTGTTAGGGTTTGATCCGTAGTATCCACTATGTTCTGAGATTGATGATGTTGCTATGACTTTGCTATGCTTAATGCTTGTCACTAGGGCCCGAGTGCCATGATTTCAGATCTGAACCTATTATGTTTTCATGAATATATGTGAGTTCTTGATCCTATCTTGCAAGTCTATAGTCACATACTATGTGTTATGATCCGGCAACCCCGAAGTGACAATAATCGGGACCACTCCCGGTGATGACCATAGTTTGAGGAGTTCATGTATTCACCATGTGTTAATGCTTTGGTCCGGTACTATATTAAAAGGAGGCCTTAATATCCCTTAGTTTCCGTTAGGACCGCGCTGCCACGGGAGGGTAGGACAAAAGATGTCATGCAAGTTCTTCTCCATAAGCACGTATGACTATATTCGGAATACATGCCTACATTATATTGATTAATTGGAGCTAGTTCTGTGTCACCCTATGTTATGATTGTTACATGATGAACCACATCTGGCATAATTCTCCATCACCGATCCAATACCTACGACCTTTTCACATATTGTTCTCCGCTTATTTACTTTTTCGTTGCTACTGTTACAATTAATATAAAACCCAAAAACATTACTTTTGTTATCGTTACCATTACTTCCATATTACTTTGCTACTAAATACTTTGCTGCAGATACTAAGTTACCCAGGTGTGGTTGAATTGACAACTCAACTGCTAATACTAGAGAATATTCTTTGTCTCTCCTTGTGTCGAAACAATAAATTTGGGTTGAATACTCTACCCTCAAAAACTGTTGCGATCCCCTATACTTGTGGGTTATCAAGACTATTTTCTGGCGCCGTTCGGAGAGCATAGCTCTATTCTTTGAGTCACTTTGGATTTATATATGCTTATCATTATGAAGAACTTGAAAGATGAGAAAACAAAAATTTATCCCTCAACTACGAGGGGAGGTAAGGAACTACCATCTAGCTCTGCACTTGATTCACTTTCTGTTTTGAGTAAGCTTGCGACACCTAGACATGCTTATGCTATTAATTCTGATATGTCGCATATTATTGATGATGCCACTTCTGCTATGCATGATACTTATGATGAAACTACTTCTATGTTTGATACTATTGTGCCACTTGGTGAATTTCTTGATGAACAAATTGCTAGGGCTAGAGAGAATGAAATTATTGAAACTGATAATATTGATGAAAGTGATGATGAAGGCTCTCCCAATAAATATGAATTACCTGTTGTGCCTCAGGGCTATGTTATGGATGAAAAAACTGCTAGAGATTTTCTTGATTGCAATGGTAGGAGTGATCTTAAGAAAATATTAGCTAAGCTGAAACAAAAAAATCTGAATGCTAGAATGAAATATGATCCTTCTTATGCTACTTCACCTATCTTTGTTACTGGTAAGGATTATGATTTCTCTGTTGATCGTGAGATAATTACTTTAGTTGAATCTGGTCCTTTCTATGGTTATTAGTCTGAAACTGTTGTGGCACATCTTACTAAATTAAATGATATAGCCACCCTGTTCACTAATGATGAGAGAACTCACTACTTTTATATCCTTAAAATATTTCCGTTCTCATTAAAGGGTGATGCTAAGATATGGTTTAATTCTCTTGATCCTGGTTGTGTGCGTAGTCCCTAGGATATGATTTATTACTTCTCTGCCAAATATTTCCCTGCTCATAAGAAACAAGCTGATTTAAGGGAAATATATAATTTTGTGCAAATTGAAGAAGAGAGTCTCCCACAAGCTTGGGGGAGGCTTATCCAATTACTTAATGCTTTACCTCATCATCCTCTTAAGAAAAATGAAATACTTGATATCTTTTATAATGGACTAACCAATGCTTCTAGAGATTACCTGGATAGTTGTGCTGGTTCCGTTTTCAGGGAAAGAACACCAGATGAAGCTGAAATTCTATTGAATAATATGTTGACAAATGAAAATAATTGGACACTTTCTGAGCCAGCTCCTGAGCCTATTCCTAAACCAACTCCGAAGAAAAGAGGTGTTCTATTTCTCAGTCCTGAAGATATGCAAGAGGCAAAGAAATCTATGAAAGAAAAGGGTACTAAAGCTGAAGATGTTAAGAATTTACCTCCTATTTAAGAAATACATGGTCTTAATTTACCACATGTCGAAGGAATGCATAATTTTAATCCATCACCTATTGAAGAAATACATGGTCTTGATAACCCGACATAGGTAGTAAAGGTAAATTCTCTTTATAGATATGATAAAGTTGAAATCCCTCCTACTAAGTTTGCTAGTCAATGTTTGGATGAGTTTGATAACTTTATGGTTAGGCAAGAAGACTTCAATGCTTACTTTGGTAGACAATTGAAACAAAATGCTTATATGATTGAACACTTGGGTGATTATATGTCTAGAGTTAAAGGTGAACTTAAACTCATTAGTAAACATGCTTCTATGGTTACCACTCAAGTAGAACAAGTACTTAAACCTCAAGATGATTTACTCAATCAATTGAATAGTAAGAATAATGACTTTGCTGTTAGAGTGGCTACTAGAACTGGTAAGATGACACAGGAACCTTTGTATCCTGAAGGCCACCCTAAGAGAATTGAGCAAGATTCTCAGAGAAATAATAGATGCTCCTAGTCCTTCTAAAAGGAAGAAAAAGAAAATGATAGGACTTTGCATGCTTCTAGTGAACCTATTGCTGAACCACCTGAGAATCCCAATGATATTTCTATTTCTGATGCTGAAACACAATCTGGTAATGAACATGAACCTAATGAAAATGTTAATGATGATGTTCATGTTGATGCTCAACCCAGTAATGATAATGATATAGAAATTGAACCTGTTGTTGATCTTGATAATCCATAATCAAAGAATCAACGTTATGATAAGAGAGACTTTGTTGTTGGGAAGCACGGTAAAGAAAGAGAACCATGGGTTCAGAAAACCATGCCTTTTCCTCCTAAACCATCCAAGAAAAAGGATGATGAGGATTTTGAGCGCTTTGCTGAAATGATTAGATCTATCTTCTTGCGTATGTGTTTGACTGATACGCTCAAAATGAACCCTTATGCTAAGTACATGAAAGAAATTGTTACAAATAAAAGAAAGATACCGGAAGCTGAAATTTCCACCATGCTTGCTAATTATACTTTTAAGGGTGGAATACCTAAGAGACTAGGAGATCCAGGAGTACCAACTATACCATGCTCCATTAAAAAAAACTATGTTAGAACCGCTTTATGTGATCTTGGGGCCGGTGTTAGTGTTATGCCTCTCTCTTTATATCGTATACTTGATTTGAATAAGTTAACACCTACTGAAATATCCTTGCAAATGGCTGATAAATCAACTGCTATACCTGTCGTTATTTGTGAGGATGTGCCTGTTGTAGTTGCAAACGTTACTATTTTAATGGACTTTGTTGTTCTTGATATTCCCGAGGACGATAGTATGTCTACTATTCTTGGAAGACCTTTTTTCAATATTGTAGTGGCTGTTATTGATTGCAACAAAGGCAATGTCACTTTTCATGTTAATGGTAATGAGCATACGGTACACTTTCCGAGGAAACAACCTCAAGTACACAATATCAATTCTATTGGAAAAACTCCATCGATTAGTTTTGGAGGTTTTGAATTTCCTCTTCCTACTGTCAAGAACAAATGTGATATTCTTATTGTTGGGGATGTGCATATCTCCGTTGAGGTAACATAGTGTCATTCGAAATTTCTCCGGTTTCATGTTACTCGAAATGAGTTTGTTAACAAGACTTGATCAACCTTGTTAGTGGATTCCTTTTGGTGGGCATGAGATGGATGAAGTTAGAAAGCACAACCTTCTGTACCCTCCTTTTACTTTCTGTTATTTAGTTGAAATAAAGTAAAAATAGTATTTTCTGTCAGTTTTCTGAATTATCCGTGAAATATAACAATACCCCGAAAATAAATCTTCTCCAAATGCCCTGCCAATTTAATATGATTTTTTCTGGAATATTTGAAAATATCTAGCACTGAGAACACAGCAGGGGTAGCAAGCACCTGGCCACGAGGGTCCAGGGCGCGCCCCCTGCCTCATGGGCCCACGGTGGCTCCCCTCCACTTATTCCAGCTACCACATACTCCTTCTTGCTCCCACAAAAATCACTAACCAGCTCAAAGCCGAGTCCAAGCTCATTTTGCTGCCATTTTCGATCTCCTTGCTCAATGCTCCATCCAAAAAACTGCTTTGGGGGATTGTTCCTTGAAAAGATGAAGAGATTTTTGAGGGGCTCATCAAGCCGAAGCTCGAAGGATAAGCAAAGCGAGGAGGATAAGAGGCCCGAATATAATCTTCCTCGCACCGCGGAGGCTCGGCCATGTGAATGGCCTTGTGATGATTTCTTGAGAGCAGCTAGGATTTATGATGTTTTCTATGAATTAGCTGAGAATGTAGGCCCCACCGCCTTCCTCCATGACCAACGCATGAATTACTAGCATACACTTTCCTGTTCTATGTTACTTTTCTATATTTGCTAGTAGATGCTTAATTGGGCGCGGAAATTGTGGAAACCTGAGTGCCCCTGATATTGTTATTTTGTGCCATGCTTTGTTTCATGATGACACATTTAGTATGGGCGCTATTGTTGCAAATCGGTAAAATCTTAACCGTACTAATGGCCCCGTCCTTGGAGGCATCTTCGCCTTGCGCTTCGCTGCACACTTTAACATACCTATTAGGCACTATGAGAAAGAAGAAAAATTGCTGCCTCCTGTTTATCTACATTATAAGAGTATGGTAGCACATGATTTTATTGTTAAGAATAGGGAAAAGGCGCTTAAGTACAAATTAATATTTGGTAAAAATCATCCTGAGACTATTACCTTGCCTGCTCCTTCCTTGTGTGATTTATCTGCAGGCAAGCACCTTGTTCCGTTGGAGGCCATTCACGCCTACCAGAACCCTACATCAGCTACGCACAGAGCCAGAGCGGGAACCACAATTTGATCCTCCATGACAGTCTGATTACCAGTGGGATCCGGAGGTGATTGCCAACCAGTGGCAATCCGAGGCTTCTTCATAGTACGAGCCCAACTATTACTTTGGATATCCGCTAGGCCAGCCGTGGCCATAGACCAACTTAGGCCAAAAGCCTAAGCTTGGGGGAGTACGTATTTCTCACCGACATTACATTCATGTTCACACACTCAGTGCTAGGTGTCAGTGCTCATACTTTTTCATTGTATCATCCATGCTAGTTTATTTTCCTTTCTATGCTTTCTTCTTGTGTGTTTAATAAACCATAAGAAAAAAAAACAAATATTAGTTGTAGCTTTTAATTAGTTTAGTTTCCATGCTTGTAGTAGTAATTAAAAAGAAAAACCCAAAAAGATTTCATGTTCTTCTTTTGCTTGTTGGGAGCTTTCCCGTGTAAATAGTTTTATTTCTTTTCTTTTATTTGGGGTCGATAGGAGAAGACCATAATTAAATTGTTAAAGTGGCTCTTATATGCATTATTGTTGGTCTGACAAAAGAGCCCATATTGCCTTGTCTTCTCCTATTTATTGAATGCTTGCAGATTCCAGCTTAGTCCAATGCACGTGCACTATTACTATTATTCACATCGTTCGGTCGTGCAAGTGAAAGGCAATTATGATGATATATGATGGACTGATCGAGATGAGAGAAGATGGTATGAACTCGACCTCTTTTTTTGTAAATATGATTAGTTCATCGTTCCTGATTCAGCCTATTATGAATGAACATGTTTGCAATGACAATTAGAGATTATAGTTGCTTGTGCCATGCTTAATTAGCTAGGAGTTTATAATGGTTTACCTTGCGTGCCAACATGCTATTAAGATGGTTGTGATGTGGTATGATGGGGTGGTATCCTCATTTGAAAGATTTAAGTGACTTGACTTGGCACATGTTCACGCATGTAGTTGAAACAAAATCAACATAGCCTTCACGATATTTATGTTCATGGTGGATTATATCCTACTCATGCTTGCACTCAGTGTATATTAATTTTAATGCATGTTCATGACTGTTGTCGCTCTCTAGTTGGTCGCTTCCCAGTCTTTTGCCAGCCTTCACTTGTACTAAGCGGGAATACTGCTTGTGCATCCAATTCCATAAACCCCAAAGTTATTCCATATGAGTCCACCATACCTACCTATATGCGCTATTTACCTGCCGTTCCAAGTAAATTTGTATGTGCCAAACTCTAAACCTTCAAATAAACATTCTGTTTTGTATGCTCGAATAGCTCATGTATCAACTAGGGTTGTCTGTATCTTCCATGTTAGGCGGGTTATGCTCAAGAGGAGTGGACTCCGCTCCTCACTCACGAGAAAATGGCTGGTCACCAGGATGACCAGTCCCATGATTTATGCAAATCAAATCAAAATAATTGCAAAAACAAACTCCCCTGGGACTGTTGTTAGTTGGAGGCACTCATTGTTTCGAGCAAGCCATGGATTGATGCTTGTTGGTGGAGGGGGAGTATAAACTTTACCATCTGTTTGGGAACCGCCTATAATGTGTGTATCATGGAAGATATCGCCATCTCTTGGTTGTTATGTTGACAATGAAAGTATACCGCTCAAAATATTATTTATCTCTATTTCAAAATCGAGCTCTGGCACCTCAACAAATCCCTGCTTCCCTCTGCGAAGGGCCTATCTATTTACTTTTATGTTGAGTCATCACACTCTTATTAAAAAGCAACAGCTGGAGAGCACTGTTGTCATCTGCATCCATTACTATTAATTTATATTGGGTATGACTATGGTTGGATCTATTTTACCATGAATTACAATGTCTAGTCAGTCCTTGATCTTTAAAGGTGCTCTGTGATGACCCACAAGTATATGGGATCTATCATAGTCCTTTCGATAAGTATGAGTGTCGAACCCAACAAGGTGCAGAAGGAAATGATAAGCGGTTTCCATCAAGGTATGCTCTGCAAGTACTGAAATAAGTGGTAACAGATAGTTTTGTGATAGGATAATTTGTAATGAGCAACAAGTAACAAAAGTAAATAAAGTGCAGCAAGGTGGCCCAATCCTTTTTGTAGCAAAGGACAAGCCTGGACAAACTCTTATATAGAGAAAAGCGCTCCCGAGGACACATGGGAATATCGTCAAGCCAGTTTTCATCACGTTCATATGATTCGCGTTCGGTACTTTGATAAGTTGGTATGTGGGTGGACCGGTGCTTGGGTACTATCCTTACTTGGACAAGCATCCCACTTATGATTAACCTCTATTGCAAGCATCCACAACAACAACAAAAGTATTAAGGTAAACCTAACCATAGCATGAAACATATGGATCCAAATCAGCCCCTTACGAAGCAACGCATAAACTAGGGTTTAAGCTTCTGTCACTCTAGCAACCCATCATCTACTTATTACTTCCCAATGCCTTCCTCTAGGCCCAAATAATGGTGAAGTGTTATGTAGTCGACGTTCACATAATACCACTAGAGGATAGACAACATACATCTCATCAAAATATCGAACGAGTACGGAATTCACATGACTACTAATAGCAAGACTTCTCCCATGTCCTCAGGCACAAACATAACTACTCACAAAGCATATTCATGTTCATAATCAGAGGAGTATTAATATGCATATAGGATCTGAACATATGATCTTCCACCAAATAAACCAACTAGCATCAACTACAAGGAGTAATTAACACTACTAGAAACCTACTAGTACCAATCCCGGACTTGGAGAAAAGAATTGGATACAAGAGATGAACTAGGGTTTTCAGGGGAGATGGTGCTGGTGAAGATGTTGATGGAGATTGCCCTCTCCCGATGAGAGGAGCGTTGGTGATGACGATGGTGACGATATCCCCCTCCCGGAGGGAAGTTTCCCAGGCAGAACAGCTCCGCCAGGGCCCTAGATTGGTTCCACCAAGGTTCCGCCTCGTGGCGGCGGAGTTTCGTCCGAGAAGATGGCTTATGATTTTTTACTCATCGAAAGACTTCATATAGCAGAAGATGGCCATTGGAGGGCCACCAGGGGGCCCACGAGGTAGGGGGCGCGCCCAGGGGGGTAGGGCGCGCCCCCACCCTCGTGGGCAGGGTGTGGCCCCCCTGGTGAACTTCTTGCGCTCAGTATTTAATATATATTCTGAAAATGTCTTCCGTGAAGTTTCAGGACTTTTGGAGCTATGCAGAATAGGTCTCTAATATTTGCTCCTTTTCCAGCCCAGAATCCCAGCGGCCGGCATTCTCCCTCTTTATGTAAACCTTGTAAAATAAGAGAGAATAGTCATAAGTATTGTGACATAATGTGTAATAACAGCCCATTATGCAATAAATATCGATATAAAAGCATGATGCAAAATGGACGTATCAACTCCCCCAAGCTTGGACCTCGCTTGTCCTCAAGCGAAAGACGAAATCGAAAAATATGTCCACATGTTTAGAGATAGAGGTGTCGATAAAAATAAAATACGGACATGAGGGTATCATAATCATTCTTAGAACAACAACTTATGTAATTCTTGTCATATGATCTCTTATGCTAGGGTAATAATTCAATAACAATTTCAAGTTTGAATCATAAACTTCATTGAAAACTAACAAACTATAATCTCGGTCATTGGAGCAATTGCAATTTATCATAACATATGAAAGAGTCAATATATATGAGCTTTTCAGCAAGTCCACATACTCAACTATGATATAGTCTTTCACAATTGCTGACACTCATGCAATACTTATGGGTATGGAGTTTTAATCGGACATAGAGAAAGATAGGGGCTTATAGTTTTGCCTCCCAACATTTTACCTCAAGGGTAATGTCAACAATAATAGTTCATGAAGAATCACATCCAATTAGCCATATATACTAGGATCTTTCCAACATACTGTGCTCGCCAAAGGATAAAATGTAAAAAGGAAGGGTGAAGATCACCATGACTCTTATGCAAGGTAGGAGATAAAAGTAAAAGATAGGCCCTTCGCAGAGGGTAGCAGAGGTTGTCATGCGCTTTTATGGTTGGATGCACAAAATCTTAATGTGAAAGAATGTCACTTTATATTTTGGCTTGTGATATGGACCTTTCTTATGCAGTCTGTCGCTTTTATTTCTTCCATATCACACGATCGTATAAAGTTTATTTTCTCCCACACTAATAAGTCATACATATTTAGGGAGCAATTTTTATTGCTTTCACTGATGACAACTTACTTGGAGGATCTTACTCAATCCATAGGTAGGTATGGTGGACTCTCATGGCAAAACTGGTTTAAGGGTATTTGCAAGCACAAGTAGTATCTCTACTTGGTGCGATGAATTTGGCTAGCATGAGTGGGAAAGGCACGTTCAACCATGTTGGATGATCCATGACAATATAATTTATCTCAGATGTAAGAAAACATAACCCATTATGTTTTCTTCCTTGTCCAATGTCAACTTTTTAGCATGTCATATTTTAATGAGTGCTCACAATCATAAAAGATGTCCAAGATAGTGTATTTATATGTGAAGACCTCTCTTTCTTTATTACTTCCTATTAATTGCAACGATGACCAAAACTATGTTTGTCAACTCTCAACAACTTTTATTCATCATACTCTTTCTATGTGAGCGCATTACTCTCCATAAGATCCTTATGATCTCTTTGTTTCCTTTTTATTTATTTCTCTTTTCTTTTATTCACTTAAGATCATGGGAAAATAATCAAGCCCTTAACTCAACACTAATCTTTATTATATAGCTCATGGACTCGATTACATAGAAGGATCATAAAGCAAAACTCAAAACTAGATCATGCCATAAACTTTATTCTACTAGATCAAGATATTACCAAAAGGATCGAACTAAGAAAACGGTAAAGATAAAAGTGGTGGTGATACTGGGGCACTCCCCCAAGCTTGGCAGTTGCCAAGGGGAGTGCCCATACCCATGTGATTATGTCTCCTTTGTAGGTGAAGAAGGTGGAGTTGTTGATGATGGATAATCGCACATCGAGCGTAGGAGGTCTTCTAACTTGCGGGTAATTCCTTTGAGTGCGATGATATGCTCCTTCAACAAAATATTTTCACGTGTGAGATACTTATTTTGTATACGAGCTAACTCAATCATCTTGCAAGCTTTGATCTCCGTTGGGGTAATAAGATTGTGATCAATTTGAAGGGTGTCTTCTGTTGCCGGAACTTGGTCCTCCATGGCCTTCTTGATCCCTTCATCCTTGTTGATCTCCATGGGTTCTTCTCTCTTCTGCTCTATCTTCATTAGCCAAGCATCGTTGCCCTCATGGTTGGAGGAGGAGCGAGATGACATAGTGCCTGGCCTTGACAACCCTGACAGAAAATAGCTCGAAACAAAGGCAGGAGATTTTTGCGTGATACGGGAGTCAAAACCCCCGGGAGAATATATAATGAAATTTTACCGACCAAAATACGTGTCGTGTAAGAAAACGGAGTCCGGAGAGCGCACGAGGTGCCCACGAGGTAGGGGGCGCGCCCAATAGGGTAGGGCGTGCCGTCCACCCTCGCGGAGGCCTCGTGTCCTTCCTGGACTGCTTCTTATTTTTCTATTTTTCTAAATATTCCAAAACGGATAAATATTGCCTTAAAAACTGTTTTGGAGTCGGTTTACTTACCGTACCACATACCTATTCCTTTTCGGAGTCTGAAACGTTCCGGAAAGTGTCCCTTATGTATTCCTCCGGGGTTACGGTTTCAATAACATTGGTTTCAAAATTTATGGGATTACCTGAGATATAATGTTTGATTCTTTGACCGTTCACCACCTTCAGATTTGTGCCTTCAAAGTTGTTTATTTTTATGGCACCAAAACGATAGACCTCCTCGATAACGTAAGGACCTTCCCATTTAGAGAGAAGTTTTCCTGCAAAAAATCTTAAACGAGAGTTGTATAGCAATACATAATCACCTACATTGAACTCACGCATTTGTATCCTTTTAGCATGCCATCTTTGACTTTTTCTTTAAACAACTTGGCATTTTTGTAGGCTTGGGTTCTCCATTCATCGAGTGAGCTAATATCAAATAACCTCTTCTCACCGACAAGTTTAAAATCATAATTGAGCTCTTTAATAGCCCAATATGCCTTGTGTTCTAGTTCGAGAGGTAAGTGACATGCTTTTCCATAAACCATTTTATACGGAGACATACCCATAGGATTTTTATATGCAGTTCTATAGGCCCATAATGATCATCAAGTTTCTTGGACCAATTCTTTCTAGACCTATTGACAGTCTTTTGCAAAATTAATTTGAGCTCTCTATTACTCAAGTCTACTTGACCACTAGACTGAGGGTGATAAGGGGATGCAATTCTATGATTAACATCGTACTTAGCAAGCATTTTACGGAAAGCACCATGAATAAAATGTGAACCACCATCAGTCATTAAATATCTAGGGACTCCAAACCTTTGAAAAATAACTTCTTTAAGCATTTTAATAGAAGTGTTATGATCAGCACTACTAGTTGGAATAGCTTCTAACCACTTAGTAACATAATCAATAGCAACTAAAATATGTGTGTATCCATTAGAGGCAGGAAAAGGTCCCTTAAAGTCAAAGCCCCAAACATCAAATGGTTCAATAACGAGTGAATAGTTCATAGGCATTTCTTGACGTCTACTAATATTACCAATTCTTTGACATTCATCACAAGAGAAGACAAACATACGGGCATCTTTGAAGAGAGTAGACCAATAAAAACCAGATTGCAATACCTTATGTGCAGTTCTATCTCCAGCATGGTGTCCACCATAAGCTTCGGAGTGACACTTGCATAGGATTTGTTCCTGTTCATGCTCAGATACACAACGTCTAATAACACCATCTACCCCTTCTTTATAAAGATGTGGGTCATCCAAAAGTAATGCCTCAAATCATAGAAGAACTTTTTCTTTTGATGGTATGTGAAACTAGGTGGTATGAATTTGGCAACAATGTAATTAGCATAATCAGCATACCATGGAGCAGTAAGCATTTATGACATTTAATTTCTCATTAGGAAAGCTATCATCAATAGGTAGTGGCTCATCAAGCATATTTTCTAACCTAGACGAGTTGTCTGCAACAGGGTTCTCATCTCCCTTTCTATCAACAATATGTAAGTCAAATTCTTGTAGCAAGAGAACCCATCTAATAAGTCTAGGTTTAGCATCTTTCTTTTCCATAAGATATCTAATAGCAGCATGATCAGTGTGAATAGTTACTTTAGAATCAACAATATAAGGTCTGAACTTATCACCAGCAAATACAACTGCTAAGAATTCTTTTTTAGTAGTAGCATAATTTCTTTGAGCATTGTCTAGAGTTTTACTAGCATATTGAATAATGTTTAATTTCTTATCAAGTCTTTTCCCTAGAACAACACCTACAACATAATCACTAGCATCACACATAATTTCAAAGGGTAAATTCCAATCAGGTGGCTGAACAATAGGTGCAGAGATCAATGCTTTCTTAAGAATTTCAAATGCTTCTACACAATCATCATCAAAGACAAATGGTATATCTTTTTGTAATAAATTAGTCAGAGGCCGAGAGATTTTTGAGAAGTCCTTAATGAACCTCCTATAAAATCCGGCGTGACCAAGGAAACTTCTTATACCTTTGATGTCCTTGGGGCATGGCATCTTTTCAATAGCATCAACCTTGGCTTTATCAACTTCAATACCTCTTTCAAAAACTTTATGCCCCAAGACAATACCTTCATTAACAATAAAGTGGCCCTTTTCCCAATTCAAGACAAGATTAGTTTCTTCACATGTCTGCAAAACTCGATCAAGGTTGCTCAAGCAATCATCAAAAGAAGATCCATAGACGGAGAAATTGTCCATGAAAACATCACAAATCTTTTCACAAAAGTCAGAGAATATAGCCATCATGCATCTTTGAAAGGTAGAAGGTGCACTACATAAACCAAAAGGCATACGTCTATAAGAAAAAGTACCAAAAGGGCAAGTAAAAGTAGTCTTTGATTGATCCTTGGCTGACACGGGTATTCGAGAGAAACCATAATAACCATCTAGAAAGCAAAAATGTGTATGTTTGGATAATCTTTCTAGCATTTGATCATAAAAGGTAAGGGGTAATGATCCTTTTTAGTGGCTTTATTTAATTGCGGAAATCAATTACCATCCTATAACCTGTAATAATTCTTTGAGGAATCAATTCATCTTTATCATTAGGAACGACAGTAATACCTCCCTTCTTAGGGACACAATGGACATGACTTACCCACTAACTATCAGCAATGGGATAGATTATACCTGCCTCAAGGAGCTTTAGTATTTCCTTTCTTACCACTTCTTTCATTTTAGGATTCAGCCGTCGTTGATGATCACGAACTAGTTTAGCATCTTCTTCCAAATTTATTTTATGTTGACATAGAGTGGGACTAATGCCCTTAAGATCATCAAGATTATACCCAATAGCAGCATGGTGCTTCTTCAGAGTTTTCAATAATCCCTCTTCCTCATGCTCTGAAAGGTTAGCACTAATAATAACAGGATATATCTTTTTCTCATCAAGATAAGCATATTTAAGAGCATCAGGCAACGGTTTAAGCTCAAACACGGGATCGCCCTTGGGTGGAGGAGGATCCCCTAGGATTTCAACAGGCAAATTGTGTTTCAGAATAGGTTCCCGTTTAAAGAATACTTCATCTATTTCCCTTCTTTCATTCATAAACATGTCATTTTCATGGTCTAGCAAATATTGTTCTAAAGGATCACTAGGAGGTACGGCAATAGAAGCAAGACCAATAATTTCATCCTTACTAGGTCATTCTTCTTCACAGTTTTGTCTACTAAATTTAGAGAAATTAAATTCATGAGACATATCATCTAAACTGATAGTAACAACATCCTTTCTACAATCTATCTTAGCATTAACAGTGTTTAAGAAGGGTCTACCAAATATAATGGGACAAAAGCTATCTTGTGGGGAACCAAGAACAAGAAAATCAGAAGGATATTTAGTTTTCCCACACAAGACATGAACATCTCTAACAATTCCCATTGGTGAAATAGTATCTCTATTGGCAAGTTTAATTATGACATCAATATCTTCTAACTCAACAGGTGCAATATCATGCATAATTTCTCTATATAGGTCAAAGGTATTGCACTAGCACTGGCACCCATACCACATAAGCCATGATAACAATGATCTACTATTTTAACAGAAATAATAGGCATGCCTACCACTGGTCTAGGTTTATCTTTAGCACAAGGTTTAGCAATTCTAGCAGTTTCATCACAGAAATAAATAACATGCCCATTAATATTATCAGACAAGAGATCTTTAACAATAGCAATATCAGGTTCAAATTTAATTTTCTTAGGAGGTGTATAAGTTTTAATATTGCTTTTACGAACCACAGTTGAAGCTTTAGCATGATCCTTTATCCTAACAGGGAAAGGTGGTTTCTCAACACAAGAAGTAGGAACAATAGGATCATTATAAGTGATAGTCTTTTCTTCAACTTTAATAGGTGCAGCTACTTTTAGTTCTATGAGAGGATGATATTTAAACCACTTCTCCTTGGGTAGATCAACATAAGTAGCAAAAGATTCACAGAAAGAAGCTACTATCTTGGAGTCAAGTCCATATTTAGTGCGAAATTTACGGAAAACATCGGTATCCATAAAAGATTTAACACAATCAAACTTAGGTGCCATACCTGACTCCTTACCTTCGTCGAGGTCCCAATCTTCAGAGTTGCGTTTAATTCTTTCCAATAAATACCATTTGAATTCAATAGTCTTCGTCATTAAAGAGCCAGCACAAGAAGTGCGATTGTTATAAGAAAGTCGAGCATATAAATTTTGAATAATCATTTCTCTTGAGAGCTCATGATTGGGGCATGAATATAACATTGAGTTAAGCCTCCCCCAAGTTTGAGCGATGCTTTCTCCTTCACGAGGCCAAAAATTATATATATAATTACGATCACGATGAACAAGATGCATAGGATAAAACTTCTGATGAAATTCCAATTTCAATCGTTTGTAATTCCATGACCCCGTATCATCACATAGCCTATACCATGTCAATGCATCTTCCTTCAAAGATAAAGGGAAGACCTTCTTCTTAACAACATCTCCGGGTACACCTGCAAGCTTAAATAATCCACAAACTTCATCAACATATATTAGGTGCTCATCAGGATGCATTGTTCCATCTCCTGGAAAAGGATTAGCTAGCAGTTTTTCTATCATACCCAAAGAAATTTCAAAGCAGACATTTTCATTTTCAGTAGGTTTAGTAGGTTGAGGAGCAACTCTTTGCTCTACTGTCGGGGTGAAGATACCACGAACAAGCCCCTCAGAGGATTACTTTCCATAGTAACAAGTCACGGTAAATTTCAGCACACTATATAAATTTTCCTTACCAAATTCCACCTACCAAAGGAGCTTCACTACCCGACAACGGCGCCAGAAAAGAGTCTTGATGACCCACAAGTATAGGGGATCTATCATAGTCTTGATGACCCAAAGGAGCTTCACTCCCCGACAATGGCGCCAGAAGGAAATGATAAGCGGTTTCCAGCAAGGTATACTCTGCAAGTACTAAAATAAGTGGTAACAGATAGTTTTGTGATAGGATAATTTGTAACGAGCAACAAGTAACAAAAGTAAATAAAGTGAAGCAAGGTGGCCCAATCCTTTTTGTAGCAAAGAACAATCCTGGACAAACTCTTATATAGAGAAAAGTGCTCCCGAGGACACATGGGAATATCGTCAAGCTAGTTTTCATCACGTTCATATGATTCGCGTTCGGTACTTTGATAATTTGGTATGTGGGTCGACCGGTGCTTGGGTACTTTCCTTACTTGGACAAGCATCCCACTTATGATTAACCTCTATTGCAAGCATCCGCAACTACAACAAAAGTATTAAGGTAAACCTAACCATAGCATGAAACATATGGATCCAAATCAGCCCCTTACGAAGCAATGCATAAACTAGGGTTTAAGCTTCTGCCACTCTAGCAACCCATCATCTACTTATTACTTCCCAATGCCTTCCTCTAGGCCCAAATAATGGTGAAGTGTTATGTAGTCGACGTTCACATAATAGCACTAGAGGATAGACAACATACATCTCATCAAAATATTGAACGAATACCAAATTCACATGACTACTAATAGCAAGACTTCTCCCATGTCCTCAGGAACAAACGTAACTACTCACAGAGCATATTAATTTTCATAATCAGAGGAGTATTAATATGCATATAGGATCTGAACATATGATCTTCCACCAAATAAACCAACTAGCATCAACTACAAGGAGTAACTAACACTACTAGCAACCTAGTAGTACCAATCCCGGACTTGGAGACAAGAATTGGATACAAGAGATGAACTAGGGTTTTGAGAGGAGATGGTGCTGGTGAAGATGTTGATGGAGATTGCCCTCTCCCGATGAGAGGACCGTTGGTGATGATGATGGCGATGATTTCCCCCTCCCGGAGGGAAGTTTCCCCAGCAGAATAGCTCCGCCAGAGCCCTAGATTGGTTCCACCAAGGTTCCGCCTCGTGGCGGCAGAGTTTCGTCCGAGAAGATGGCTTATTATTTTTTCCTCATCGAAATACTTCATATAGAAGAAGATGGCCATCGGAGGGCCACCAGGGGGCCCACGAGGTAGGGGGGCACGCCCAGGGGGTTAGGGCGCGCCCCCACCCTTGTGGGCAGGGTGTGGCCCCCTGGTGAACTTCTTGCACTCAGTATTTTTTATATATTCTGAAAACGTCTTCTGTGAAGTTTCAGGACTTTTGGAGCTATGCAGAATAGGTCTCTAATATTTGCTCCTTTTCCAGCACAGAATCCCAGCTGCCGGCATTCTCCCTCTTTATGTAAACCTTGTAAAATAAGAGAGAATAGGCTTAAGTATTGTGACATAATGTGTAATAACAGCCCATTATGCAATAAATATCAATATAAAAGCATGATGCAAAATGGACGTATCACTCTGCATTTATGTTTTGCGGTCTCAGAAAGGGCGAGCGAGATACCATCTTGTTATATCATATTATGATTATTTTGAGAAAGTGTTGTCATCCGAGATTTATTATTATTGCTCGCTAGTTGATTATGGCATTGATATGAGTAAACATGAGACCTAAGAGTTATTTTGAATATGGTTAGTTCATAATCTTTGCTGAAAACTTGAATGCTGGCTTTACTTATTTACAACAACAAGAGCAAACATAGTTTGTAAAAGTTTTTCTTTATCACTTTCAGTTTATCAACTGAATTGCTTGAGGACAAGAAAAAGTTTAAGCTTGGGGGAGTTGATACGTCTCCATCGTATCTACTTTTACAAACACTTTTGCCCTTGTTTTGGACTCTAACTTGCATGATTTGAATGGAACTAACTCGGACTGACGCTGTTTTAGGAGAATTGCCATGGTGTTATTTATGTGGAGAAACAAAAGTTCTCGGAATGGCCTGAAACTCCACTAGGATTATTTTTGGAAATAATAAAAATACTGGTGAAAGAATCAAGGCCAGGGGGCCCACACCCTTGCCACGAGGGTGGGGGTGTGCCTGCCCCCTGGGCGCGCCCCCCTGCCTCGTGGGCTCCCTGGTGCTACACCGACCTCAACTCCAACTCCATATATTCGTGTTCGGGTAGAAAAAAATAAGGGAGAAAGATTCATCGTGTTTTACGATACGGAGCCGCCGCCAAGGCTTAAACTCTCTCGGGAGGGCTGATCTGGAGTCCGTTCGGGGCTCCGGAGAGGGGAATCCGTCGCCGTCATCATCATCAACCATCCTCCATCACCAATTTCATGATGCTCACCGTCGTGCGTGAGTAATTCCATCATAGGCTTGCTAGACGGTGATGGGTTGGATGAGATTTATCATGTAATCGAGTTAGTTTTGTTAGGGTTTGATCCCTAGTATCCACTATGTTCTAAGATTGATGATGTTGCTATAACTTTGCTATGCTTAATGCTTGTCACTAGGGCCCGAGTGCCATGATTTCAGATCTGAACCTATTATGTTTTCATGAATATATGTGAGTTCTTGATCCTTTCTTGCAAGTCTATAGTCACCTACTATGTGTTATGATCCGGCAACCGTGGGCACGACTTTCGAAAGTTCAAAACCCTACAGGGGTGTCCCAACTTAGCCCATCACAAGCTCTCACGGTCAATGAAGGATATTCCTTCTCCCAGGATAGCCCGATCAGACTCGGAATCCTGGTTACAAGACATCTCGACAATGGTAAAACTAAACCAGCAAAGCCGCCCGAATGTGCCGACAAATCCCGATAGAAGCTGCACATATCTCGTTCTCAGGGCACACTCAGATGAGACATCCTATGAGTAAAACCAACCCTCAAGTTGCCCCAAGGTGGCCCCGCAGCCTACTCGGTTCGGACCAACACTCAAATGGAGCACTGCCCCCCCCCCCCCCGGGGGGGGAGGGGGGGTTAAAATAAAGATGACCCTCGGGATGCGTGACTCCCAAGGGATAAGGCTAGGTGGCAAAATGGTAAAACCAAGGTTGAGCCTTGCTGGAGGAGTTTTATTCAAAGCAAACTATCAAGGGGTTCCCATTATAACCCAACCGCGTAAGGAACGCAAAATCAAGGAACATAACACCGGTATGACGGAAACTAGGGCGGCAAGAGTGGAACAAAACACCAGGCATAAGGCCGAGCCTTCCACCCTTTACCAAGTATATAGATGCATTAATTAAATAAGAGATATTGTGATATTCCAACAAAAATCCATGTTCCAACATGGAACAAACTCCAATCTTCACCTGCAACTAACAACGCTAAAAGAGGGGCTGAGCAAAGCGGCAACATAGCCAAACAAGGTTTGCTAGGACAAGGTGGGTTAGAGGCTTGGCTTAACAATATGGGAGGCATGATAAAGCATGTGGTAGGTATCGTAGCATAGGCATAGCAAAAGAGCGAGCAACTAGCAAGCAAAGATAGAAGTGATTTCGAGGGTATGGTCATCTTGCCTGAAATCTCGCAAGGAAGAAGAACGAGTCCATGAAGAAGACAAACGGAAGTAGTCGAACGGATCCTCACAAACGCGAATTTATCGGAACTAACCCAAAGAAGCAACACCGGAAAGAAGCAAACAACATAGTAAACAACCATCACATCAACATGACATGATGCACAACCAAGTATGATGCATGTCCGGTTTAGTGAAGCATGGCATGGCAAAGTGCACAAACAATCCTACAAATTAAGTGGAGCTCAATATGCAATGGAGTTGCATATTGAAGAAAACACCACATGACTTATTTAGTTCTCTCTCGTTTAAGTACTCAACAATATTAAATGTTGGTTAACATGGCAAGAGGTGAGGCAAAAGAAAACTACCTATCTAGGCAAGTTTAAATGAGGCCGGAACAACGAACAACAATTCCGGTAAAACCCCATAAGCATTAGCAATATAATGCAACAACAATTTTAAACATTTTAATTGTTGTTATCATGATGCGGATGACATGTGCAAGTTATGCAATTTTACGAAAAGGTTGACAAGCATGTTAGAGCATTTGTCAATGTGGCGGAAAAGAAAGGGGTGCCACGGCAATGACAACGGAAATGGTGCCATGGCAACATTCCGGTTCCGGTAGCTCAGGGAGATACCGGTGCAAAGGAAGTGTGGCGGGAGCATGCAAAAGATGGTGGGGTGATCCCGGTTACCGGGTTCCCATGGGTCGACGACGGTGACAGGGCAAAAGAGGGGCAACATGCACCAACAATTCGAGCACGGAGCAAGCACGAGCATCACATACATCACACATGCATTCGTTCACGGGCGGTCGTCTCGGGGTTATACCTTCGAAGCGTGCGTTATCGGAGGGGTTCGAGTTCGATGAAGTGTAGGGGAAGTAGACGTTCTCGGGACATTCGTAGTGGAAGTAGTTGTTCTCGCATGCTCTAGGGGCGATGGTAGAGGTTCTCGTGATCTCGACGACGGTAGTGGTACATGTTATCGTAGCACGAGTTCCCGCAGACGTTCGGGGTCACGGCGAGGAACTTGATGCATCATTGAACTTGGCGTCCGAGGAATTTCGCGTAGTCGTGCACGAGTCATAGTCGAACTTGACGATTCCGTTACCCGGTTCTTCGGAGACGGTAGTTGTTCTCGGTTCATAGGCGAGCTTGACGGATCCGAGGGCTCCGGCCATCGGGGTACTTGGCGCAACGCCGTGTAGTCGTACACATTCCGTAGATGTTCATGTCATCGGTGTCGTTGTACTTGGGGTCTTCGGACTCTCCGGTCCCGGTTCTTGCGATGGTAGTCGTACTAGTCGGCGGTAGTGCAACTTGGTGCATCCAAGGTCTTCGGGCGTAGTGGTAGACATGGTCTTCAGCGTGAGCAGTTGTACACAGTCGGAGGGGAACTTGGTGCGTCATCTTGTAGTCATACATCGAGGTCCTCGTGCCTTTGACAACTTTGGAAGAGGAACTTGGCAACCACGGTCTTGACGTCAATGGTGCCCGGCAGCGGAGAGCACACACAATAGTGCACGGCAAAAGTGTGCATGACAGCAATGGGTCGTCCAAAGGAGGCAGAGACCATGGCGCTAAGGATGAGCGGCGGCTGGAAGAAATGGCCGGCGTCGGCCTTGGCATGAAGCAGGGAAACGGGGGCGAGGGCATCACAGGAGCATGGCAACGAGGAGGTCTGCAGGAGGCGGGACGGGCCAGATGACATGTATACCGTCGAAGGTGTGGCTCTGGGCGGAGGCAAGCGACTAGGGATGGAACGAGTTGCTCGTCCCCTGGCTCGGGCTCAAGTGCCTGGGGAAAATGAAAGCGGAGCGACTCGAGGCTCCGGCGAGTGGCGTGGCCTGCTGGGGTCCTGGACGGCGGCACACGAGAAAAACAGCGGCAGCAAGGCACGACTCTGGTGGTTAGGCAGAGCAGCAGCGGGCCAGGTGGTGACCGCGCGGAGGGACAGCTCTCGGCGGCAGGGACGACATTGAGGAGGGATTGGGGAAGGGGCACTGCCTCTTTCTCTCTGGTGGCGCACAGGAGGGAGGAAGGGAACGAGAGGGAGGTGGCGGCGCTACGAGAGGAGCTGCCGATGGGGCTGGATCGGGCAAGCGCCCGTGCGAGAAGATCGAGCAGGGCTCTCCCTGGCTCGACGCACGGGTGTCGGCGGCGGCGGATGGGAATGAGAGAGGGAGAGGAAGAGATCAAAGGAGATGGGATCGAAGGAAACGGGCAAGAGGGAGATGGCGGCGCGAGGGGAAGGGATCGAGGGAGAAGGGAGTCGGGCTCCCTGGTTCTAGGGTTGCGGTACTAGTGGGCTGCATCCAAGGGTTAGGTGGGCCTAAAGGGCTGGCCTAGCATAGGTTGTAGCTGGGCTGGGCTCTCTCTCTCTCACTCTAAGGAACAAAAAAACAGAGAAGAAAAACAAGGAAGAAAGAAAGAAAAGAGAGAAAAGAAGATGGTAGGAGAAAGAATATATTCTCAAACTCATAAAAATGAGTCTAATCCAAGAAAATAGGAGTAGGCATGGATGCAAGGTTTAGATTCAAACATATTTTAATTAAATTCAAATGGGTGAATAGGAAGTGGATGTTTGGAAGGTCCAAAATGTTTGGTTTTTAGAGCAACCTCGGTAAAAGAGATACATAATTGTGGATAAGATTTGAAGGTCAAACTCGAAGTGGAAATAGGCATGAGGATTATTTTTGCACGCGTGTTATGGTGAATACCAAATTAAAGAAAAAATGAATATAGCTCCCTACTATCGGGAGGATAGGTTATAAAGAGAAATCACCATGTGAGTTCCCTCGATTTAAATAGATCAACGATCTATGCAATTTATTTAAATGAGATGCAAAAGACTTATGACATGATGGCATGATGACACGATGCAATGAACATGATGCAAAGATGAATGCAACAAACCAACAACTCACACGACGAAAACACGGAAAACATGGAAGGCGTCTGAAACTCCGGTCTTGGGGCGTTACACGAATATCCTGAGGTTATCGTGTGAGAAAGTCAAGCACCAACGGCCCCAGGAGGTGACGTGAACGGGGCCGGCCCGCCAGACAGAGCTCGGCCGCTGGATTTATCGATGCTGCAAGACGGGCCCGAGCATTGACGTCGTGCCTAACCCTCTCACGTGAAGGGTCCTGAAGAAAGACGACCGGCGCACGGCTCCCATGATAGGCGACAATCAAGAAGGTGATAGTCATAGATAGATTAAGCATCAAAGGCAAACTAGCTTAGGTAAACGCATAAACGATACGGGCCACTGGGTCCGACCCGAGCAGCTTGGGGATAATGCAGCCCGAGGGGCGCCCCCAGCGAGGTAAGCTAAAGACATAAAAAGGAAGGGATACATGCCATAGGGACGGACCAACGCGGACTTGGAATGATGCAGCCCTGGGGGCGCTCCCAGCAAAATGAACTTTGAAAATGTCACCTGGTTCTGTTGTCGAAGGGGTGTTGAGGCAGCTGAAGGTACGCGGCGAAGGGGTTGCTCCTCACGAGCCACCGGGGCCCTGAGCCTCGGGAGGCTCTGGGGGTCCAGGCGGTTCCTTGAGGACCGTCGCCATCTCCGCCAGGACGACATGATGCCTGGCCTCCAGACCCGCCATGATGCTCCGCAGGTTGCGCTAGAAGGCAGCGGCCACGCTCGGCAGGCCGAACGGCATCCGAATGTAGCCGTGAGGTGGACCTTCGCAGCGCCCAACACACGAAGGCCAGAAGCACTCCTAACACGCAGCTCGGTTGAGTCCCTGGCATGTCGATGTAGACGTGCAGCTCACCACCCTCGCCTGGGTGAGGAGTAGCGCCAGGTGGGCGGCGGTCTCCGTGTATTGCTCTTGCTTCCTGAAGCTCCTGAGATACCTTGGTGATGAACTCCTGAGCGTCGGGCGCTCCTTACCCAGTGTCCTCCTGAAGGAGACGTGCCGCGATACATGCCACCAAGTGGTGCCCGAGCACCTCCCTCGTGACGTTGGCAAGGTCTGAGGCCCTCCAGAAGAGAGCCCCAGAGACCTGCCCGTGGAGGGCGCCGGGCGCGCCTTCCTATGCAATGGAGGGAGGTGCCCCAGATGCTGGAGCTAATCCTGACGAGTTGTCACTTGCGGAGCTGTCCTCCTCAGGTCCGGCATGGAGTTGCTGCTTCTTCTTCTTGGGGATGACCTCTGGAGGGAACCGAGCTGCATTGTGGTCGGGGTCTTCGATTGACGCTGCTTGGAAGGCGCGCTCGAGGGAGTACACCGCATCTCTTTCTTCGCAGGGGACTGTGACGATCCCGCCGCTTCCTGGCATCTTGATGATGTTGTAGCTGTGGTTCGTCACGGCCATGAACTTGGCCAGGGCCGGATACCCGAGGATAGCGTTGTATGGCAGACGGATGTGGGCGACGTTGAAGTCGATGATGTCGGTGTGGTAGTTGCTGCGTTGTCCGAAGGTGACTGGGAGGCGGACCTGCCCGATCGGGGTGGTGGAGCCGTCAGTCACTCTTGAGAAAGGCTTGGTGGGCTGAAGCTGATCGTATGGCACTTGGAGGCTGTCGAACGTCTCGACGAACAGGATGTTGAGCCCTGCGCCACCGTCGATGAGGGTCTTGGTGACTTGCACATTGGTGATGACGGGTGAACAATGCATTGGGAGGACATCGGCGGTAGCCGCGCACTTGAGGTGATCTTTTGAGCTGAATGTGATGGCGCACTGGGACCATCTAAGTGGGCACGTGGCCTCGAGCTTGGGGAGGACTGCATTCACCTTGCGAGAAAACTTCTTGAAGATGCGCTGTGAGGCTGGGGCTTGAGCTCCGCCCAAGATGCAGGCGATAGGACACGGTTCTTTGAAGCCCCCAACCCCCTCGTATTGGTGGTGGTCATCATTCCTTCTTGATGGTGGCAGAAGTGGAGGGAGACCGGTGTTGCCCTGAGGCGATTCTCACGAGGCTGATCCCTCCAGGCGCCTTCGCGAGGCTGATCCTGCCAGTGGTCCTCATGAGGCCGGTCGCGCCACTCCTGGCGCGGGCCAAGGTCATCCCAGCGTCCGCCACCAAGTCCTCTTCCTCGGCCGTAGCCCCGGTCGTTGCGCTTGGGGTGTCGACCAAAGCATCCTTCTCGAATGGCTTTGACCTCTTGATAGTCACTGGTGTTGTGGCTATGCAGGTTATGGAAGGCGCAAAACAGTCGGCTGCTCTTGGATGACTCGGGCAGGTACCTTCCGCGCTTTGTGTCCGGCTCCGCCACGAGCACTGCAGCTCCCTTGCATTTCATGTCTTTGCCCTTGGCTTTCTTCTCCTCTGGGTCCGCAGCCGGGATCTCGAGGAGGGAGAGGCACCCTTCCTCAGCTCTTGCGCACTTGGTTGCTAGCTTGAACAGCTCTAGAGCCATATACAACTCCTCATGGATGGCGAGCTCCTCCTTCATCTTGACGCCAAGAACGCCATCGGAGAATGCGGATATGATGGCCTCGTCCGTCTCCTCGGGGATCTTGAGGCGAACGTTGTTGAAGCGCTGGATGTACTTATGGAGGGTCTCTCCTGGTTGTTGCTCGGCGCGGCATAGGTCACCCACAGCCAGTGGGCGATCGCGAGTTCCCTTGAAGTTGGCGACGAAACGGTCGCGCATCTCATTCCAGGAGGAGATTGAGCCAGGAGGCTGGTTCAGGAGCCAGGAGCGGGCACCATCCATGAGAGCCATGGGAAACCAGTTCGCCGTGACTTTCTCATAACCGTTGGCCGCCTCAATGCTCAGCTTGTAGAGCTGCAGGAACTCCACGGGGTTGGGGGTGCCGTCGTAGCATGGAGATAGATTTGGCTTGTACTTGCCCGGCCAAGCGATGCTATGCAGCTCTGGGGTGAAGGCGTGGCAGCCCGCCGTGGTCACCGGGACTCTGCGCTGGTGGAGAAGTTGTCCTTGATGGAGTCCACCCACCGCTGCCGCAGGCGGCACGCGGTCTTGCTGTGGTGGCGCAAGGAGCGCGGGGGCGTTTTCTCGCGGTCAAGGGACTTCTTGGCAGCTTCTTTCTTCGTGCGTGGGCGCCGGACGCGGCAGGTCGTGTCGTGGGGCCACACGCCTGGGCGCCAAGACTCAGTCCTGGGGCAGAGGTGGTGGAGGCGCCCCATAGGCCATGCTGCCTGTGGCTGGCGGAGAGCGAGGCGGCGAGAGGGATGGCGCAGGGGATCCCCCTGTGGCGCTGACAAGCTCGGCGTTGTGGGCGAGCCAGTCCTCGTAGAGGTCGTCGATTGGCGCAGGGGATCCCCCATGCACAGAGCAGCCTGCGCGTCAACGGGAGCGCGACGAGCGTGGGATGACGAGCCGGCCGGGGTCAGCGATGGAGTGGCGGTGCGGCCGTCCCACCACACCGAGGGGTGCAGCGACGATGCTTGCTGATCGTTCCCTGCCGGGCCGGTGGCAATGTTGACAGCGGGCGACGGGGAACGATGGGGTGGCCCGCCGTTGGGGGCTGTCTGAGCAACGCGGGTGGCGAGGGGAGCCTGGCGCTCTGCGCGAGCGCGGCGACCGTTCGACATGGAGACGATGAAGCAACGAGACACGGAGCGACGTAAGGGAAGCTTCGGCGCACCCCTACCTGGCGCCAAATGTCAGATCACAGGTTCCAACAAACCCCTCAAGTTTCGAACACTGGGGTGCGTGCGAAGATCTCCCCCTATCGATCTGCATCCTAGCTTTACTAAGGTCTTATGCGCTAACTCGATGAACTCGCAACACAATGTACACAAGATTTATACTAGTTCGGGCCACCGTTGTGGTGTAATACCCTACTACGGTGTGTTGTGGTGGATTACCTCTTGGGCTGAGGATGAATAGGAAGGGAGCCAACAATGGCCAATTTGAAAGGGGACAACTATTACAGCTTATCCTAAAAAAGCAGTCTTCGCCTACCAAAGGATCTGGTGGTGACGCCGTCTTGGCCTCCACGGTGACCTCTATCTTGCCGTCCTGCTGGTCTTGCTCTCGTTGCACCGATATGGAAACCTTTGCTTGACGCCTCGGTACTTCGCGCCTGTGCCTGCTTCCTTAGGACCAAAGAGGAAACAAGGACATTGTGCGCGTTGGCGCCCGCCTGGCGCCCGCCAGGCCTTGGTCGTCATGGCTCGCATCATTGGAATCTCGCGAGGTTTTCCTAGCCTTGATCTATCCGCCCCTCGCGATCCAACCTGGTGAGGCCGCTCTTGAGGAGGTCTTGTGTCATCCGCCTCACGAGGCTTGGCCCCTCGCGAGGGTCTTGAGTCCTTGCTGGTGAAGATGGGACATACGGCCCCGCTCGTAGAGCCACGACATGGGCCGCAGGCAGGCAAGTCTAGGGACCCCCATTCCCAGAATGCTGACACATAGTAGTCTTATAATAAAAGACTATCGAGTTCAGGTTAGGATCCATCAAGGATTTCGAAGTCTTTACACGCACTAGACTTCTTTTCCTTGAACAAGTCAATCAGTGGCTTGGTGTGCTAGGGAATACATATGGAGTGGAGGTAATTAATCTACCAAACCATAGAATACATTCGCACATGCATAACTGACTTGGGATGGTACTAGATCAAACAAAAACAATCTTTCCGAAACTCACGGCGGCAACTTGCACCAAATGCACATGAATTCAAGGAAGTCACTTCTTCCATCCAAGCATAAGCTTTATGAACGGAACACAAAGGAATTGCTTACAAAGTTTCCAACACTTGGTTGATGTTCAACATGAATCATGGAGGAGACAAAATGCTGCTGATGCCTCAACAACAACTCATCAGAATTTTCCATATCACTAGAATTCCACCATTATGTGAACAATGTGATAGTATTGGTCAGACCAAAAAGATGTAATGGTGTATGCTCAAGTAACAACCACGAGTAAGACAACATTACGAATATTGTTGGTTCTAACTTGATTTGACGATAGCCCACACTCAAATCAAGGTTTGGATAAGACGATAGATTCGACAACCGATCACGAGCAACAATCGATGAAGATATCATCTCACTTCAACACACACACACGGGGATATCCCATAGAAAGAAATATGTTAGGCAAGCATTTATCTTCCAACTCTCCAAGTTGTTGTTTTGGTTAACCAACTAGCTCAGGGCTATCCAACACAGATTCTTGGAGAATGACTGATTTAGAGAAAAACCAACATGATGACTAACTCAACATAGCGGTCGGGGAACAACCTGGTAATACTTCCGAGAAGATATTCGTAAAATCACGAACCACTGATATGTTACTAAGCTCGAGAACAATCTTGCTTTTCGGGGCAAGACAATATGATCAAAAGAGTGAGGGATTGACACAATCCTAACTCATTGATCCAAGAGTGCACCGGAAATATGGACTAGGTAGCATGATCAGTCTTAGGACGATGATTCAATAACCAGCACGCTAAGAGTGAGATTATTTTCCATTAACTACCAAGCAACGAGGTTGATAGGAGTTTTGATTTCACACATCATAGTTCACTTGTCGGCATTCCGGTTACAACAACATGGGACCGAGGAATGAATAATGATGGCGATAAGTATACTGCATCAAGAATTCATAAGAGGTGGTGCAATTATCATGACATTCTTGACATAAAGATGGTAACAATCCAAGGTAGAACAGAGCAAAAGCTAGATTGGCATTTTGATCCACGGAATACAACTACTTTGACCCAATCCTCCAAGTGGAAAAGGTACTGGAGTTTGTTTCTCCTAGTCATTCCAGAATAGAATGGGTTGATAGACCACAAGAATATGAGGTATCGATGAGCGTGAATGTATGACATGCTCTTGACTATCAAATGATAGACGGAGATCAGGATACAACTAAAGAGAGGGACAACTCAAAGGAACATATAACTTTATGAGTTGTGGATGCATATATTAGTATGTCGACCCAAGTTTAAGATGTTTCTTCCAGATAATCCATGTAGAGAGGTAGGACTTGCAGAGTCACAAACATGATGGAGAACTCATCAAGAGCACTCTGATTGTGAACTTTGATTCAAAGAACTTCTGCCATAATGGTTCATGGTAGTGAAAGAACGATATACCACGAACCTCGAAGACTATCACAAGGGTTACTAATATCCTAAAGGAACTAGCAAACACTATCAACATGAAGTAATTAGAGTGAATCTCGGGTTCAATAACACAAGAATAGAATACCTACTAACTAAATGGCATCACGGGATGCTTTCGAGAATAATGGCCAGAATCATCACACTAGGAACACAAAACATTGCTAGATTACTAGGTGATTCTCTAAGATACCCTAGTGTCAAGGTAATAGCTTCAACATATACGTCGAGGCAATGGAGTACCTCAACACAGCGATTAGTGTGCTTAATCTGACCCAAAGGAACATTGGGAATGAAAGAAGGGAGTTGCAATCGCATCAGTCCATTTAGAAACATGGGATGACTCGGACGGCATAATGGCTGTAAATGCTCAAAAAGATTTGAGACATCCTGCAAAAATAGTGGCATGACCACTCGACATCACAATATCAAGGTTCTGAGGCCAGCTATAGATATTCAGAAGTAGTAGAAACTGAACTGAGACTTGAGTCCATTAATCCTATAAGTCTATGGATTAGTAACACGTGATCCTGATAGAAAGAAGAGAAACCCTAGTTCCTTAACCCCGTAGGGAAGATAGGATGACTCGGGTCAGAAGGGCATAAGGTAAAGGAGTAAAAAGAGCATTACATTCCCTTCCACAATCAATTCCCTCATATAACTAAAGCATTTCTAGACTCAACTTCGACCAGTTTGGCTTGGTAATCCTACAGGTGGTCAGGATCTGATACTAAAGCTGTCAGGACCCCGAACCTAAGTCACACCGATCTAGCATGTAACACATCATATCTCTTTGCGGCCTCATGCACGGTATTCCCATGGGTGCCACCTTACCTGGCCCGGGACCATTTGCGCCTTTTGGCTCACGTATATGATAGTGTCGCTAGCAACCATATGACAGAGAACCCGGGCCGACATGACTAGTCGTAAACCCAAAGTGGCACTAACTTACAGGGACATGCATGCATGACCCAGCAACGAACTTGTCGGTCATCAGTGAGTGAATCCGGGCTGTAGCAGCTGGGCTAACAGGACTCCAGAGAATCCGGGCTGTAGCAGGCTAACAGGACTCTGGTAGACACCGCGTGACATTTCCCCGAAGGGACAGATACAAGAACGAAGAAGGACACATGCCGGCCAGCCTAAGTGTTCCGGAGCTGTAGCAAGCTACCATGGCTCAATGGAAGCACTAGAAGACGTTTCCCAGTAAGAGAGGCTACCAAGGATAAACAACTAGGTTGTCGGATCCCACACATACCAAGCATTTCAAACCATACACACAATATGCTTGATATGTGCAAATACAACATGGCATCACAACAAAACTCTACAACTCAAAGTATTTATTCATTAGGCTCTAAACAACCAGATATTACAAACATGGGTCTGAGGACCTAGCATTCAAGTCATACAGGCAACAAGCACAAGCGGAAGCTTAACTTGTCTGAGTACAGACAACTACAAATGAAAAGGCTGAGAAGCCTGACTATCTACAAGACCCTGTCGAGGGCACAAGATCATAGCTGAGGTAACAAGCTAAACGTTGAAGTGCACGCGGAACTACTAGTTAGACTGAAGTCTCTCTGCAAAACATAAATTAAGAAAACGTGAGTACAAATGTACCCAACAAGACTTACATCAGAACTAGCTACATATGCATCAGTATCAACAAAGGGGTGGTGGAGTTTAACTGCAACAAGCCAGCTTTGACTCAGTGGCTATCCTGAACTACGTCTTCAAGTATCTCTTTTGCAGTGGCGCACACGAGTCCACATATTCACTAAATCAATACACCACTATGGATCCGCTCCCTTCTCCCTACGAGAAGGCCATCCACAGCACTCACACTTATCTTGCGCATTTTGAGTATCCACTTTCACTTGTTTATGAACTGTACAGGCAACCCAGAAGTCCTTTACCGCGGACGTAGGTATTCAAATAGATGATGTTAACCCTGCAGGGGTGTACTTCTTCATACATGCTCTTGCCACTTACCACCATCTACACGTTGTGTATCTTGGCAACCTTCAAGCAGAAGCCTGGCGAGGGAATTGACCATGACCTGACTAACCACACAAGTCTATAGTCTAGGTTTATCGCCTATTAGGGTTCCATCCGTAAGGAGATCCGGCCGGGGTGTCACTCATGGCCCCAAACGATGAGAACAGGGTTCCCAAGGCACCAAACGGGCGTCTCGGTACACCGTGCCTCGTGTCTCTACCGCATCATAGCCCACCCCTACGGTCAGCGCTACGCACGACCCCCAACACATATCCTACAAACACCAGAAACTAGTTGCAACTCCTGGACAGAGAACAATGACAGTTAATAAGTCGAGAGAGTCAATTAAGGATCCAAATGTGTGGTAGTAGCTGTTCATGGATCACAAACACACAAATCAGTTCCTGAGGACAGTTTCAACGAGACAACCCACCATGTACTCCTACATGGCCTCTCACCGCTACCTTTACCAAATCATGTTCACACACTTAGCTCTCAACAGTAGGACATGTTCACAACTTTCTAATTCATCCCAATGAATTAGACCTGACTCAACTCTAAGCATTAGCAGGCATGACAACAAGCATGAATGAGTAGGCACATCAGGGCTCAAACAACTTCTACTCATGCTACTGGGTTTCATCTATTTACTGTGGCAATGACAGGTCATGCAAAGGAAAGTGGTTCAACTACCGCATCATGTAAGAGTTGAATTGTTGTTGTCCTAATGAAGTAAAAGAGAGTAGGAGTGCGAGAATGGGATTGTATCAGAATGAACAAGGGGGTTTGCTTGCCTGGCACTTCTGAAGATAGTATAGTTCTTCATCGGTGTCATCGATCTCATCGTGGAAACTACGCCCACTGAGAGGGGACAAATACTGGCAAACAGAGAAAGAACACAATCAATGCAATGCAACAATATGATGCATGATCATGACATGGGTATATGTTTTGGTTTGAGCTAATGCAACTAGCAACAATTTAAATGAAGTTGGTTTGAATCCAAGATTCAAATTCAAACTCCATATGTGATTATTCATATGCCATTTAATTCATAAGTTGCTCAAACATGCATGAGAATGGTACATATGGATAGATTGTATTTTCCTGATCATTTTTCATATATAACTTATTTCAATCTGAGTTATAGATTATTTTCTATGATTTTTAGAAGTTTTAACTATTTCTGGAATTTCCTGGATTATTTTAAATCCAGAAAATCACTTATTGCATCAGCACTACATCATGTGTGCGTCAGTGGTCAACACAGACAGCCAGGTCAAACCTGACCAGTGGGGTCCGCATGTCAGTGTCACAACTAATTAACAGTGTTAATTAGTGCTAAGTTAAATACTAACCTGAGTTACTTAGGGCCTGGGCCCGCATGTCAGTGACATAGTGGGTTAACTAAAAGTTAATTAGCACTACGCTAAAATTAGCAGGGCTCTGGGCCCAACTGTCATTAACCCAGGGGAGGTGAAACCCCTAGTCAAACGAGTCAATCCCGCTGGCGTTGAGTCACCGGCGAGGCCGAGACAGCGGCACGGCTCGGAAATGCGCTACAGGGCCTCGTTCGAAGCGTGTATGGGTCTGTTCGAAAGCCCTTGCTCCCCTGCGTCGAACGGGGCAGGTGCTGGGTCGTGGGGAGGCCGGAGCTCGCCGAAGTGGAGCCCGCGGCAGCTGACGGAGCTCAGGTTCGAGCGATGCATCGCTATGGTGCACGGGAAGACGAGCTGGTGGCGGCGTTAGCTTGCTGTGGAGCTGCTAAGCACGTAGTCATTCTCAAGCACGAGCTTTGCTAGCTCTGGTTACCGTGGTGATAAGAATGGCGGCGACCGACTCTCTGCTCTGGTGGGCATCGGCATTAGAGGAAGCAAACGAGCCAGGGAAGGGGGGGTCGACATAGAGGATCACAGCGGATCCGCTAGCGTTGTCACACAGCTCAGGGATGCGCTGGAGTCGGCGAATCGATGACGACGATCTCCGGCGGCCGCAGCTTCAAGACGAGGTCGGGGACGATGATACGGGGCTTCCGGCGTCGTATTCGTTGCCGGAGAGCTTTGGGGCGACGCATTCGAGCCGGTGGATACGCCGAGGAGGCGAGGAGGTGGCTCAGGGCGCGGCAGCGGCGAGTGGCGGCGACGGTGGCTCTCAGCCCGTGAGAGAGAGAGCCAGGGGAGGGGAGAGGCCACGGGTGAGGGAGAGAGAGGTCAGGGGGGTGCGTGGCGTCATCTAGAGCCGTCCAGGGCATCGGCAGAAGCAGGAGGTGGCCGTCGGTGGCCGCGCGCGTGCTAGCGCACCGCGGGCACATGCCCTCGTGCCCACTGGCATGAGGTTGAGGATGAGTGGCGCTGGCTAGTGGACTGTGCCGGCTCCACTGGGCCTCCAGGTGGGCTGCAGGTAAGAACTCTCGTTTTCTTTTATTTTCTGTTTTCTTTTACTCTATAACTTTAGGACTTTATTAAAAATACCCAAACAATCTCAAAATTCATGAATACTATCTTAAATATTTCCAACAGTAAACATTTTAGTTCATGAATATTTGGACATTTAAAATATTATATACCATTTAAATGCCTAAATGCAAATAGCATGTGATTTAGTTCAGTGACCCAATGTTGTCCTCAAAAAATGTGAACCATTTTGGTCAGAGGTTCTAGACCAAGGCAAAGATGATGAACATTTTTGAAGGGCATTTCAGGTTCATAGAAAAAGTATTTTAGTAACCCCAGTTGGATTAAGTGGTGCTGGGGGTTTCTGCCATCCACATTTCAACTTTACTTGAAATTTAAACATGATTCAACACAAGATGCTAGCACTAAGCATTACTAGAACTAGGGATTTGACAGTCGGCGAAGCACATCTGGCGTGGTGTACAATTCTTTGGCGGATCTGTTGCCGCGGACGAGGGCTTGTATGAAGGGCTAGCGATGGGGCGTACGAGGGAGTCAGTGAAGGGCCTACATTGTGGTGGATGAGGGCGCCAGTGAAGCAGATCCGGTGCGGTGCACCATGATGGCAGTCAAGAAGATTTGGAGTGGTGGACAAGTCAGTTGCTGAAGCAGCTCTGATGAAGTGGTGAGTTGGTAGTAGGGGGTTCCAAGGTGCAGAGGTAGACCCGGCGGGGTGTGAGGTCCACCGCTACGGCGGAGGACTAGATTCGGCGGCTTGACGTGGTTGGGGGGTTAGGGGAGGGGCTTTGGGGAAGAATGTTGGGGGTAAAGAGGGGAAAATAATGGAGTTACCAAAGCAGCCCTTTTCTGTTCATGTGGCAGTGGTAAAACCGGAATATCGCAGGGCTAAACTTTCTGGCGTGAGATATTTTGATGTGGGCGGGAAGTTTGAAAGATTTTGGTGCCTGAAATTAACTGTTCTACTCTTGTACGGCCGACTATGATATCATGGACAATAATTTATTTGTTTTACACGCAAAAAAGTGAAAGTTTTGAAAATCAATGTATCCAACTCGAAACTTAGATCGCCATTCAATTCAAATATGGATCATTGAGATAGTGCAAGAAAATACCATCATATAGTCGAATTCAAATGAAATTCCAAATGTGTTTATTCTAAATGTGATGACAAAAACAAAAATGTGTATGTGTATGAATAAAGTGAAATGATTATAAAGTTTGAACATGCACGTATGTGTATATCTCTAGGTGTGATATATGAATTTGAAATCATGAAATCCCGGCATAAAAATATACCTCCGTTTAAATGAATTATAAAAGCTAATGATGGAGTCGAATTCCAAAATTCCAATCTTAGGTTTGTAATTCTGGTACTTCAAAGTATATCACGCAAGTTCAAAAGTATCGTTATCTCATAGTCCAAACTATGAAACAAATTGATCAACCATGAGTGCACACACTGTTGACCATATATAACTCAATTATGCTAAAGTCTTTCAAATATAGACAACTCACTCTTTATCTGAAGCCACCCACCCCGTCCCCCTCCCCACACACACAAGTCATTCTCGCCCCCGGACACGAGAATAGGAGCACATTAACACCCCCGTCTCTTCTAAAGTCCAGACCCCAATATAGGTCTCTATCACTTTGTCTCTCGGGCATGCATGCATCTCTTCCCCCACTCTCAAGGTCTCCCGGCATATCTCTTTCCCAAGCACATGCACTATATAGAGTGTATCTTTCCCGTACACACAAAATGTCGCCCCCAAACGTCTATCTGCCTAGTTATGTGGTTCTCGCACACTCACCTCACTCACCACCCCAACTGCAAACAAGCACACTTTGTCTCCTTGTGCACCACTCTCCTCTTTCTATATCTCCCACATGCGGACTCACCCCAGCTCGTTCCCTATATACATATATGTCGTGACTCTTTCCATAGCTCCCTAATGTATCATCATTCTCAACCTCGCACGTTGTTTTCTACACCATCTATTCTAGATCTCTCATGAAGTCTCTATCACACACACACGATGACTCGCTTCCCTTGCATCTCCGTACACAGGCCACTTTCGAACAACATCAACCTTGTATCCCTATCTATACGCCACTTCCGCACACAAACGACCGCCCTCTCGCCCTCTCTTCCTCGCTATCTCCCTTGCTAGCTCTCTATCACTCTCACACCCCTCTCCCAGACACACTCGATGTCTCTTCCAAATAGTCTGCTCCCCGCCTGCACCCATGCTATCCCGCTACTACACATGCCTTTGTCTCTCTTTTTCACACATGTCACACCATTCCCCTTCCCTATACTAGGTTTTCATCATTAGTGGTCTCTCTTCTCCACATAATCACACTCCCTCTCACACACACACACACACAGACAAGCACAAACACCCATCTATCTAGATCCTTCTTTTAAGACACACACCCTTGCATATTCTCTCTAGCTCTAGTTATGTATATATCCCCCCTCTCCCTAGCTCACATTCACAGCAAAATTCTCCATCTCTCTAACTCACAAATCTCTCCCCGTGTCCGCATGTGTATCTCACACACTCACTCTCTGATTGTGTCTATGTGTCTCCACGTTACACAACACAAAGCCCCATGAACATGTCTCTCTCTATCCTCCACACATAGAGACACAAAGAATCTCTTATCATTGCCTTAGTCTCTACACATATCACACACGCACGCTGTCTCTCTCTTGTACCCAGGCTCAACAAAGTTTTTACCATGAATAACTTACCGTCTAATCATCAATAGTCATGCCACTAGGGCAAACACGAGACATGAAAAACAATAAATCTACATGTGCGTAGACCACCTAGTATGACTACTAGGACTAGAGCAAGCCGAAAGCGCGCCGCCGTCACCCTCTCCTTATCGGCGACGGGAAAACCTTTGTTTTACATAGTCGAGAAGTCATCATGCAAAGGGCCCACATGCTCAGGCGTTGAATATAATGTAGATCCAAGTTTATTGAAACATTTATAGGTAATACGTTTGTATCTCCGTACTTATATCTATTCTCTTATAAACAACTGAGTTCGTAATGATGGCATGCCTGCCTTCTTGCAACATAGACCGTCTGTCGGATTTCGGGTTCCGGCAAAACCCTTGAGGTTCGAACATTGGGGTGCGCACAAAGATCTCTCCCACTCCCTAGCTCGCACACTCCCCAATCTCACGGCCTCGATCAACGAACCCAAAGAACACGAGAAACAAGATTTATACTGGTTCGGGACACCATTGTGGTGTAATACCCTGCTCGAGTGTGGTGTGGTGGATTGCCTCTTGGGCTGAGGATGAACAGTTACAAGGGAAGAACAGCCTCTTGAGGAGAGGTGTTCTTCTGCTCGGTGAGCTTGTGTGGTTGGGGATGATCTGGATGAGCCGATCCCTTTCTATGGTGGTGGCTAGTCCTATATATAGAGGCCTTGGTCCTCTTCCCAAATATTGAGCGGCAAGGGATCCCACAACGACCAAATTCGAAGGGAGACAACTAGTACAAGTTATCCTGACAAAAGTAGTGTTCGCCTGCAAAAGGCTCGGGTGGTGACGCCATCTTGGGCTCCACGGTGACCTCCGTCCTACTGTCCTGCTGGTCTTGGTCTTGTTGCACCGATATGGAAACCTTTGCCTGACGCCTCGGGACTCCTCACCTGCGCTTGCCCCTTTAGCACCAAATAGGAAACGAGGACACTGCGCGCACTGGTGCCCGCCTGGCTCCAGTCGTCATGGCTTGCCTCACAGAAACCTCACGAGGTGTCCCTTGCCTTGATCTCTCTGCCCCTCACGAGCCAGCCTAGTGAGGCCGCCCTTGAGGAGGTCGTGCGTCGTCTGCCTTGCGAGGCTTGGCCCCTCGCGAGGGTCTTGAGTGTTTGCTGGTGAAGATGGGACGTATAGGGCTGCTGGTGGAGCCACACTTCGGGCCGCAGGTAGGCAAGTATGGGGACCCCCATTCCTAGAACGCCGACAGTAGCCCCACGGCCCAAGGCGCGCTCGGGCTTGGCTTCGAGGCGAAGGCATAGGGAAAGTGTGGAGTGCCGCGAGCCCAATAGCATGTGGCCCTGCTTGACACATGGCGATCGATTGGACGTGGGTGGCCCTGCTTCCCCATGCAGCCTTGATATTCTCCTAGCTAGGCGGCCATGGCGTCCCACACAGTTATTTTGCCCTTGCTGGCAATGCACCCCCCGACTCCTTCGCTTCCTCGAACTTTAGATTTCTATCCCAATCCAACCTGAGCTCATTCCTCCCCATCGCCATGGCACCGAATCGGACGGAGAAAGGGAATAAGTGTCGGTGTCAAAACTGGCAGATCTCGGGTAGGGGGTCCCGAACTATGCGTCTAAGGTCGATGGTAACAGGAGATACGGGACACGATGTTGTCAGGACCCCAACTCAATGCCACATCGATCTAGCATGTAACACCTCATATCACTTTGCGGCCTCACGCACGGTATTCCCACGGGTGTCGCCTTACCTTTGCCCGGGACCGTTTGCACCTTTCGGCACACGTATATGACAGTGTCGCTAGCATCCATATGATAAGGAGCCCGGGCTGACATGGCTAGTCGTAAACCCAAAGTGGCACAAACTTACAGGGACAGGCATCCATGACCCAACATCGAACGTGTCGGTCATCAGCGAGTGAATCCAGGCTGTAGCACTGGGCTAGCAGGACTCCGGTGAACCGGGCTGTAGCGGGCTAACAAGACTCCGGTATTCATCGCGTGACATTTCCCCGAAGGGACAGACACAGGAACGAAGAAGGACACATGCCGGCCAGCCTAAGTGTTCCGGAGCAGTAGCAAGCTACCATGGGTTGGTGGAAACACTAGGAGACATTTCCCCGTAAGAGAGGCTACTAAAGATAAACAACTAGATGGTCAGATCCCACACATACCAAGCATTTCAATAACATACACACAATATGCTCGATATGTGCAAATACAACATGGCATCACAACATGACTCTACGACTCAAGTAATTTATTCAATAGGCTCCGAGGAGCGAGATATTACAAACATGGGTCTCATGACCCAACAATCAGAGCATACAAATCAAAGCACAAGCGGAAGCTATCATGTCTGAGTACAGACATCTATAACTGAAAAAGGCTGAGAAGCCTGACTATCTACCAGATCCTGCCGGGGCACAAGATCGTAGCTGAGGTAACAACCTAAATGTCGAAGTCCACGTGGAACTACTAGTGAGACCGAAGTCTCTCTGCAAAAACATAAAATAGGCAAACGTGAGTACAAATGTACCCAGCAAGACTTACATCAGAACTAACTACATATGCATCATTATCAACAAAGGGATGGTGGGGTTTAACTGCAGCAAGCCAGCTTTGACTCGATGGCTATCCTACACTACGACTGCAAGTAACTCTTTTGAGGTGGCGCACACGAGTCCACATATTCACCATATCAATACACCACTATGGATCCACTCCCGTCTCCCTACGAGAACGCCATCCATAGCACTCACGCTTATCTTGCATATTTTAGAGTATCCACTTTCACTTGTCTATGAACTGATATAAGCAACCCAGAAGTCCTTTTCCGCGGACATGGCTATTCGAATAGATGATGTTAACCCTGCAGGGGTGTACTTCTTCACACACGCTCTCACCACTTACCGCCGTTTACACGACATGTACTCGGCAACCTTCAAGCAGAAGCCCAACGTGGGTGTCGGCCATGGCCTGCCTAAACACTCAAGTCTCTAGTCCAGGTTTATCGCCTATTCGGGTTCCATCCATGAGGACATCCGGCCGGAGTTTCGCTCACAGCCCCAAACGATGTGAACAGGGTTCCGTGACACCAAACGGGCGCCCGGTATACCCGGCCACGTGCCTACCTCATCACATCCCACCCCTACGGTCAGCGCTGCGCACGGCCTCCAGCATACTACAAACACCAGAAACTACTTGCAACTCCTGGACAGAGGACAAGGGTGATCAAGAAGCCGAGAGGGTCCATTGGTTTCGGGCCCAATGCGTGGTAGTAGCTGAATCATGGATCACAAACACAGAACTCAGTTCCTGAGGACGGCTGCAATGAGACAACCCACCATGTACTCCTACATGGCCTCTCACCGCTACCTTTACCAAATCGTATTCACACACTTAGCTCACACACAGTAGGACATGTTCACACACCTCTGATTCATCCCCGATGAATCAGACCTGACTCAACTCTAAGCAGTAGCAGGCATGACAAACAAGCATGGATGAGTAGGCACAACAGGGCTCAAACAACTCCTACTCATGCTAGTGGGTTTCATCTATTTACTGTGGCAATGACAGGTCATGCAAAGGATAAAGGGGTTCAGCTACCGCAGCAAGTAACAAATATGTCGTTGTTGTCCTAATGCAGTAAAAGAGAGCAGGAGCGAGAGAGTGGGATTTATCGGAATGAACAAGGGGGTTTTGCTTGCCTGGCACTTCTGAAGATAACATTGAGTCTTCATCAGTGTCAACGATCACATCGCCGGTACACGTCTATCAAGAAGGGACAATTACCGGCAAACAAGGAAGAACACAATCAATGTGATGCAACAATATGATGCATGATAATGACATGGCAATATGAATGTGTTTTGAGCTAATGCAACTAGCAACAGATTAAATGAAGTTGGTTTGAATACAAGATTCAAATTCAAACTCCATATGTGATTATTCAAATGCCATTTAATTGATTTGTGCTAAACAGCAGCTATAAGTTATTCTAACATGCATGAAAATGGTACAGATGGATTCCTTGAATTTTTCTGATAATTTTTCATATATAAATTATTTAATTTGGAGTTACGGTTGAATTTCTATGATTTATTGAAGTTTTAGCTATTTTCTGAAATTTCCTGAATAATAATAAATCCAGAAATGATTTATGGCGTCAGCACCACGTCACTGTGACGTCAGCAGAGTCAACTGGGCGCCCCAGGTCAAACCTGACCAGTGGGGTCCACTCGTCAGTGACTGGGGCTGGTTAGTGCCACTGACGTGTGGGCCCAGTCAACGGCCACGTCAGCACGGTCAAAACTGACGCGTGGGGCCACTGCAATTAGACTAAACTAAACAGAAAAATATACTAATCCTAATTAAGCGCAGGGGCCCACAGTCAGCGAGTCAGTGGGTTAGCTAAAATTCAATTAGTATCTAAACTAAATTAGCAGGGCCTCGGGCCCACATGTTAATGACCCAGGGGAGGTCAAACCCCGGGTCAAACGAGTCAATCCCGCCGGCGTTGAGTCGCGGCGAGGCCGAGGCGGCGGAGGCCTACGGATTTCTTGCTCCGGCGACCAAACGGACGGAGGAGGGGCTCTACGGATAGCTGGAAGAGCTCCGCGTCTTCCTGTGTGAGCGGAAGAGGCTGAGACGGCCCAAGCTCGCCGGAACGGAGCTCGCGGCGGTGGCCGGAGTTCGGATGTGGACGGGGTCGATGCTATGGGGCACTAGGGAGTAAACTGACAGGTGCTACGTGCTCCTGGGGGTTCACCGAGCACGGTGACGTGCTCAGGTGCGGGCTGCGGTGGCCCTGGCCACGGCGGCGCCATGGCCGGCGGAGCCGAGCTCTCGGCTGTGATGGCCAACGGGGTTTGGGGGCAGCTCGAGCAACATGACTAGGGGGAGAAGGAAGAGGAGCTCACGGGGAGTTGGCCGGTGTAGACGACGGGGCCGGGGAAGCGTCGATGGTGGCGAATCGACGGTGAAGATCCTCGGCGACCGGCGAGGGGGAAAACGTCGGGGGCGGCGTTCCGGAGCTCTTCTGGTCGCATGAGACGACGAGGAGGACGAGGGAGGACCGGCGGAGCTCGAGGGCGTGTTGGAGAGGCTTCGCGACGGCTGCGGCCGCGCGAGCACTGGTCGGCGGCGACGGGCTCCGTTCGGTCGCGGGAGGGAGAGGGAGCAGAGGGGGATAGGGACAGAGGGAGAGACACGGGAGAGTGAGAGAGGGTCGAGGGGGCCGCGTGGCGTCTCCAGGGAGTAGCGGAGGCAAGCAGGCAGGGAGGAGGTGGCCGTGCGCGCCGGGCGCGTGCCCGTCCTCCTGGCAGGGAGGAAGACGACACGGGGAGGTGGCGGTGGTGGGCTGGGCCGGTTCTGCTGGGCCACCAGGTAGGCGCCAGGTAGGGTTTCTCTCTCTCTCTCTCTCTCTCTCTCTCTCTCTCTTATTTCTATTTAATTATGTTTTCTATTTTCTGTAGTTTGTTTTGATTTAGTTTTAGACACTAAATCATTTTTATTGCTTCTGATAATTATGGTAGGGACTAGTAGGATTATTCCAAAGCCCTTCATCAAAGATCAGAATTATTGGACATATATTAATTAATTAAGAAATATATATCCAATGCAAATAGTTATTTATTTAATTCAAAGGCCCAAAATAATTAACTCTGAGATACCAAAATATTGATTTGAGTTTTACCTCTTCGCAATATTTTCAGAGACTAAGAGGAACATTTTCTTGGACACATTTGAAGCAATTTTTAATGTTGATCATCATTTTTTTAAATGACTTTTGAGGCTCTCCAATTCCCCAATTCAAATTTAAAGAAATTTAGACATGATGCATGACTGCAATGCCACTAGTTACAAGCAAGCTCTAGGGCTGTGACAACTCACCCCCACTAAACAAAAATTTCGTCCCGAGATTCAAGCGTAGGGTAAGGTGAAGGGGGAATGCAAACTAGCACAATCTTCACGATCCAGGTTGCACTTCATAGGAACGTTGTTTCGATCACCATCTTTGTCTCGACGTCTTGTTCTGAGAACTCCAGTTATTATGACAATGAGAGGAGAAGGAGACTCTAGAAGGATCGGTCTTCTTGAAGGTCAAATAACTCAGGATTAACTCACAGAATGAGACATAGCAACATCTCTCGAGCTGAGAGACGAAGCACACCTCTAGAGGAGTGGAGAGAGACAGATGACGAGGGTTCACTAGGTAGACAACAATTTCACGCTTAAGAAGGTGGTAATCGGTTGTCAGCGCAGCGAGGAGTTGAGTTGCCATGATACCACAACGAGGCATCTTAGGGATGGAGACTCGTGGATATATCCCCTTAAGTGGCAAAAAGATTTACCTTTGATTCAGAGATCATTGAAACTCTTTAAACCAGCCTAAGGCAATTCTCGAGCGATCGTTTGGAGGGGGTCGGTAGAATGGCATACTCGGACTTGGATGATGTGGATTACCTTGTTGAAGACAACGTAATGGATGAATTTGTTTACCACCGGAAATGGAAGGGACCCATGGTAGAATGGCACATTGGCGGTGCAAGCTGGGAACAAAATGCAAATGCTGGGAATGATTCTGGTAACTGGGGAAGAACCCAACAATAGAGAGTGAATTCACTGTTTGAAAGGTCATAGCATAACCGAGGAAACTGAGAGCATCCCAATTAGTGTCGATGATAACACCTAGCGCTTGTGCGTGCTCTCAAGAACTTGAGCATTTCCACAATCATCAAGGTTTTACCAACATCCGTGTCAAGGGTGCTGACAACACAACATACTACCATGATGAATAGCGATGGACGATGCAGATGCAAAGGAAGATAACACCTTCTCAGATTTCACCCTTGGCGGGGCCAAGGAAATAAAATCTGGATGATCGACCGAGAGACATTTAGCACTCCGCTTCTAATGTTCTCCTTGATGTGCTAGTGTAACCCATTCATAGATATGGTTTGATATCTAGAACATCAAGTAAAAAGGTCGGACTTCGGAACACAGAAATCCATAGGGGCAACTAGGGAGTAAATCCTACGAAATCCCTATGGGGAGGTGGCCAACTTCCTCAATCAAGATATTATAATAACAGGTCTTCCAGTTGGGTGTGTTGGCCACGACATCCACTTTACCGGTTTCCGAGGGACCGATATTATAGTTCTTGGGAAATGTTCAAACCATCATATTTGCCTGAGATTCAGATCTGGTTGGTGTCAGGATATTCCAGACTCATCGAGTCTAGAAAGAAAAACGAAAGTTTGCAACACAAATCGACGAGATGACGTTGCGAGATTCTCGTGAAATGAACTATGATAGCAAGTTCCAAAAACACGAGCCGGTTCTGCTACAACATGTGAACATGTTGTCCAAGACAAACATGACCACAAAGTAGTCTTATAATAAGACACTACCGAGTTCAGGAGGGGGAACCATCAACGAGGGTATCGAAGTTTTGTACAAATCCGTCTGGTACCTTCGGGACTAGCACTTAGAACTTAGTAACCTTGAACAAATCAATCAGTGGCTTGGTGTGCTAGGGACACATATAGAATGGAGGTTGCAAGTCTCCGAACCACAGAATACTTCGCACGTATGCATGACTGATTTGGGATGATTCCAAAGGAAACAACATTGACTTTCTCAAATCCGCGGCGGCAACTTGCATCAAATGCACATGAACTGGAGGAAGTCACTTCTTACATCCGAACATATGCTTCATGAACTAGGATGAAGAAAATGCTTTCAAAAGTTTCCAACACTAGGTTGATGTTCAACATGATTCATGGGGGGGAGACAAAATGCTACTGATGGGCTCAACAACAACTCATCGGAATTTCCATATCACTGGACTTCCACCAGCATGCGAACACGGTGATAGCATTGGTCAGACCAAAGATGTAATGGTGTATGCTCGAGGGATCAACCACGAGTAAGACAACATTACGAGCATCGTTGGTACTGATTTGACTTGACGATGGCCCACACTCAAATCAAAGGATTGATATGACAATAGGTCCAACAACTGATCATAGGGACCAATCGATGAAGATATCATCTTTCTTCAACACACACTACACAAGAATATCCCTTTGGAACGAACTAAGTCAGGCAAGCTTTTATCTTCCAACTCTCCAAGTTGTTGTCTAGCTTAACCAACTAGCTCAGGGATATCTAACACCGATTCTTGGAGAGAAGGTGGTTCACAAGAAACCAACTTGATCACGAGCTCAACACAGCGGTCAGGTGACAACCTGGTAATACTTCCGAGAAGATCTTCGGAAAATCACGAACCACCGGTATGTTACTAAGCTCGAGAACAATCTTGCTTTCCAGGGCAAGACGATATGATCAAATAAGCAAGGATTGGCACTATCCTAACTCACTGATCGGAGAGTGCACCAGAAATAAGGACTAGGTAGCACAATCAACCTTAGGGTGACGATTCAATAATCAACACGCTAAGAATGAGGTTATCGTCCATTTAACTACCAAGCAATGGAGTTGCTAGCAGTATTGATTTCACACACCACGACTCACTTGTCGGCATTCCGGTTACAATAACACAAGAACCAAGGAATGAACGATGATGGCAAGAAGTATCACTGTACCAAGAGTTCATAGGATGGTGTGCAATTCCTATAACAATCCCGATATAAAGATGGTAATACTCCAAGGTAGAGCAGAACAAAAGCTGGATTAGCAATTTGATCTGCGAAGCACAACTTCTTTGACCCAACCCTGGATATGGGTCAGGTTCTGGAGTTTGTTTCTCCTAGTCATTCTGGAATAGAATGGCTTGACAGACCACAAGAGTAATAGGCATCGATGAATGAATGCACACATAATCTTGACTATCAATTGATAGACGAGGGTCAGAGGACAACTAAAGAGGGACAACTCAAAGGAACATACGATTTTCTGAGTTGTGGATGCATGGATTAGCATGTCGAACCAAGTTCAATCATAATTCTTCCGGATAACCCATGCAGAAAGGTTGAGCTGGCAGAGTCACAATATAGCATGGAGAACTCATCGGGAGCACTCTTGTTGTCATCTTTTGATCCAATAATATCTGCCATAAAGGGGTTCATAGTATTTGGAAGAAGGAAATACCACGAACTTCGAGGACTATCGCAAAGTTACTAATATCCTAAAGGAACGAGCAAAACTATCAACATGAAGCAAGTAGGGTGAATCTCGGGTTCAAAACCCAGGAATAGAATACCTACTACTAAGTGGCATCACGGGATGCTTTCGAGAATAAAAGCCAGAATCATCACACTGGGACACAAAACATGGCTAGACTACTAGATGATCCCCTGAGACACCTAGGGTCATAATAATAACTCCAGCATAAATGTCAAGGCAATAGAATACCTCAACTCAACAATTAGTGTGATTGAGCTGGCATAAAGGAACGTCGAAACCAGAGGGAAAGGATTTTGCAAATGCATCAGACTATTTAGAAACCTGGGATGACTCGAACAGCATAATGGCTGTAAATGCTCAGAAAAGATTTGAGACATTCACAAAAATGGTGGCACAACCACTCAGAAGCACAATATCAAGGGTTCGAGAACAACAATTAACATATGGAAGTAATAGGAACTGAAACGAGGCTTAAGTCCCACAATCTATAAGTCTACGGATTAGTAACACGTGATCCTAATAGAAAGAAGAGATAGCCTAGTTCTTAATCCCCGTAGAAGAGAAGATGATGACTCAGATCAGAAGGCCATGAGGTATAAGGAGTAAAAAGAGCCTTACGTTCCATCCCACAATCAATTCCCTTATATAACTAAAGAATTTCTAGACTCAACTTCGACCAGTTTGGCTTGGTAATCCTACAGGCAGTCAAGCTCTGATACCAACGCTGTCAGGACCCCGACTCAATGCCACATCGATCTAGCATGTAACACCTCATATCACTTTGCGGCCTCACGCACGGTATTCCCACGGGTGTCGCCTTACCTTTGCCCGGGACCGTTTGCGCCTTTCGGCACACGTATATGACAGTGTCGCTAGCATCCATATGATAAGGAGCCCGGGCTGACATGGCTAGTCATAAACCCAAAGTGGCACAAACTTACAGGGACAGGCATCCATGACCCAACATCAAACGTGTCGGTCATCAGCGAGTGAATCCAGGCTGTAGCACTGGGCTAGCAGGACTCCGGTGAACCGGGCTGTAGCGGGCTAACAGGACTCCGGTATTCATCGCGTGACATTTCCCCGAAGGGACAGACACAGGAACGAAGAAGGACACATGCCGGCCAGCCTAAGTGTTCCGGAGCAGTAGCAAGCTACCATGGCTCGGTGGAAACACTAGGAGACATTTCCCCGTAAGAGAGGCTACTAAAGATAAACAACTAGATGGTCAGATCCCACACATACCAAGCATTTCAATAACATACACACAATATGCTCGATATGTGCAAATACAACATGGCATCACAACATGACTCTACGACTCAAGTAATTTATTCAATAGGCTCCAAGGAGCGAGATATTACAAACATGGGTCTCATGACCCAACAATCAGAGCATACAAATCAAAGCACAAGCGGAAGCTATCATGTCTGAGTACAGACATCTATAACTGAAAAAGGCTGAGAAGCCTGACTATCTACCAGATCCTGCCGGGGCACAAGATCGTAGCTGAGGTAACAAGCTAAACGTCGAAGTCCACGTGGAACTACTAGTGAGACCGAAGTCTCTCTGCAAAAACATAAAATAGGCAAACGTGAGTACAAATGTACCCAGCAAGACTTACATCAGAACTAACTACATATGCATCATTATCAACAAAGGGATGGTGGGGTTTAACTGCAGCAAGCCAGCTTGACTCGGTGGCTATCCTACACTACGACTGCAAGTAACTCTTTTGAGGTGGCGCACACGAGTCCACATATTCACCATATCAATACACCACTATGGATCCGCTCCTGTCTCCCTACGAGAACGCCATCCATAGCACTCACGCTTATCTTGCGTATTTTAGAGTATCCACTTTCACTTGTCTATGAACTGATATAAGCAACCCAGAAGTCCTTTTCCGCGGACACGGCTATTCGAATAGATGATGTTAACCCTGCAGGGGTGTACTTCTTCACACACGCTCTCACCACTTACCGCCGTTTACACGACATGTACTCGGCAACCTTCAAGCGGAAGCCCAACGTGGGTGTCGGCCACGGCCTGCCTAAACACTCAAGTCTCTAGTCCAGGTTTATCGCCTATTCGGGTTCCATCCATGAGGACATCCGGCCGGAGTTTCGCTCACAGCCCCAAACGATGTGAACAGGGTTCCGTGACACCAAACAGGCGCCCGGTATACCCGGCCACGTGCCTACCTCATCACAGCCCACCCCTACGGTCAGCGCTGCGCACGGCCTCCAGCATACTACAAACACCAGAAACTACTTGCAACTCCTGGACAGAGGACAAGGGTGATCAAGAAGCCGAGAGGGTCCATTGGTTTCGGGCCCAATGCGTGGTAGTAGCTGAATCATGGATCACAAACACAGAACTCAGTTCCTGAGGACGGCTGCAATGAGACAACCCACCATGTACTCCTACATGGCCCCTCACCGCTACCTTTACCAAATCGTATTCACACACTTAGCTCACACACAGTAGGACATGTTCACACACCTCTGATTCATCCCCGATGAATCAGACCTGACTCAACTCTAAGCAGTAGCAGGCATGACAAACAAGCATGGATGAGTAGGCACAACAGGGCTCAAACAACTCCTACTCATGCTAGTGGGTTTCATCTATTTACTGTGGCAATGACAGGTCATGCAAAGGATAAAGGGGTTCAGCTACCGCAGCAAGTAACAAATATGTCGTTGTTGTCCTAATGCAGTAAAAGAGAGCAGGAGCGAGAGAGTGGGATTTTATCAGAATGAACAAGGGGGTTTTGCTTGCCTGGCACTTCTGAAGATAACATTGAGTCTTCATCAGTGTCAACGATCACATCGCCTGTACACGTCTATCGAGAGGGGACAATTACCGGCAAACAAGGAAGAACACAATCAATGCGATGCAACAATATGATGCATGATAATGACATGGCAATATGAATGTGTTTTGAGCTAATGCAACTAGCAACAGATTAAATGAAGTTGGTTTGAATACAAGATTCAAATTCAAACTCCATATGTGATTATTCAAATGCCATTTAATTGATTTGTGCTAAACAGCAGCTATAAGTTGTTCTAACATGCATGAAAATGGTACAGATGGATTCCTTGAATTTTTTTGATAATTTTTCATATATAAATTATTTAATTTGGAGTTACGGTTGAATTTCTATGATTTATTGAAGTTTTAGCTATTTTCTAAAATTTCCTGAATAATAATAAATCCAGAAATGATTTATGGCGTCAGCACCACGTCACTGTGACGTCAGCAGAGTCAACTGGGCGCCCCAGGTCAAACCTGACCAGTGGGGTCCACTCGTCAGTGACTGGGGCTGGTTAGTGCCACTGACGTGTGGGCCCAGTCAACTGCCACGTCAGCACGGTCAAAACTGACGCGTGGGGCCACTGCAATTAGACTAAACTAAACAGAAAAATATACTAATCCTAATTAAGCGCAGGGGCCCACAGTCAGCGAGTCAGTGGGTTAGCTAAAATTCAATTAGTATCTAAACTAAATTAGCAGGGCCTCGGGCCCACATGTTAATGACCCAGGGGAGGTCAAACCCCGGGTCAAACGAGTCAATCCCGCCGGCGTTGAGTCGCTGGCGAGGCCGAGGCGGCGGAGGCCTTCGGATTTCTTGCTCCGGCGACCAAACGGACGGAGGAGGGGCTCTACAGATAGCTGGAAGAGCGCCGCGTCTTCCTGTGTGAGCGGAAGAGGCTGAGACGGCCCGAGCTCGCCGGAACGGAGCTCGCGGCGGTGGCCGGAGTTCGGATGTGGACGGGGTCGACGCTACGGGGCACTAGGGAGTAAACTGACAGGTGCTACGTGCTCCTGGGGGTTCACCGATCACGGTGACGTGCTCAGGCGCGGGCTGTGGTGGCCCTGGCCACGGCGGCGCCATGGCCGGCGGAGCCGAGCTCTCGGCTGTGATGGCCAACGGGGTTTGGGGGCAGCTCGAGCAACGTGACTAGGGGGAGAAGGAAGAGGAGCTCACGGGGAGTTGGCCGGTGCAGACGACAGGGCCGGGGAAGCGTCGATGGTGGCGAATCGACGGTGAAGATCCTCGGCGGCCGGCGAGGGGGAAAACGTCGGGGGCGGTGTTCTGGGGCTCTTCTGGTCGCATGAGACGATGAGGAGGACGAGGGAGGACCGGCGGAGCTCGAGGGCGTGTCGGAGAGGCTTCGGGACGGCTGCGGCCGCGCGAGCGCTGGTCGGCGGCGACGGGCTCCGTTCGGTCGCGGGAGGGAGAGGGAGCAGAGGGGGATAGGGACGAAGGGAGAGACACGGGAGAGTGAGAGAGGGTCGAGGGGGCCGCGTGGCGTCTCCAGGGAGTAGCGGAGGAAAGCAGGCAGGGAGGAGGTGGCCGGGGCGCGTGGCCGCGCGCGCCGGGCGCGTGCCCGTCCTCTTGGCAGGGAGGAAGACGACACGGGGAGGTGGCGGTGGTGGGCTGGGCCGGTTCTGCTGGGCCACTAGGTAGGCGCCAGGTAGGGTTTCTCTCTCTCTCTCTCTCTTATTTCTATTTAATTCTGTTTTCTATTTTCTGTAGTTTGTTTTGATTTAGTTTTAGACACTAAATCATTTTTGTTGCTTCTGATAATTATGGTTGGGACTAGTAGGATTATTCCAAAGCCCTTCATCAAAGATCAGAATTATTGGACATATATTAATTAATTAAGAAATATATATCCAATGCAAATAGTTATTTATTTAATTCAAAGGCCCAAAATAATTAACTCTGAGATACCAAAATATTGATTTGAGTTTTACCTCTTTGCAATATTTTCAGAGACTAAGAGGAACATTTTCTTGGACACATTTGAAGCAATTTTTAATGTTGATCATCATTTTTTTTAAATGACTTTTGAGGCTCTCCAATTCCCCAATTCAAATTTAGAGAAATTTAGACATGATGCATGACTGCAATGCCACTAGTTACAAGCAAGCTCTAGGGCTGTGACAGATGTTTACCCAGGTTCGGTCCCTCTCTATGGAGGTAATACCCTACTTCCTGCTTGATTGATCTTGATGAATATGAGTATTACAAGAGTTGATCTACCACGAGATCGAGATGGCTAAACCCTAAAAGCCTAGCCTATATGACTATGGTAATGAATCTCCTCCCTCCGGACTAAGTCCTCCGGTTTATATAGACACCGGGAGGATCTAGGGTTACACAAGGTCGATTACGAAGAAAGGAATCTACATATTTCATCGCCAAGCTTTCCTTCCATGCCAAGGAGGGTCCCATCCGGACACGGGTGTAGTCTTTGGTCTTCATATCTTCACAGCCCATCAGTCCGGCCCATGGCTAACAGGTCAGACGCCCGAGGACCCCGAAGTCCAGGACTCCCTCAGTAGCCCCTGAACCAGTCCTCAATGATGAGGTGTTCGACGCATAGATTGTCTTTGGCATTGCAAGGCGGGTTCCTCCACCGATGACTTCCAAGTAGTGTGCTCGGCCTTCCATTTAATGTTGTACCCCTCGGCTTCTGTGTATCAACAACTTCAGTTTCCACGTGTCGAGCGAATGCGAGAGGTCAGTGCATTTTTGGACTTAACACCTCAGCGACGCGAGGCTCGTGGAGCAAATCCTCAAAGGTTTCTAGGAAAGAACACTACAACATGTCAAGTGTCCCCAGCTCCTCCTCCCGTCCCTACGGCCCAGAAAGATGCGAATGGGAGAAGTGCTCTGTATCCCACCGTCAGCTGGTGCTACAAACGCAGGGGTTTGTCCCCCTTGCAGATCTAGTCCCTGTTCGAGCAGGGTTGGCCTCCTTCAACGGCAAAACCCAGGCGGAGGATTTCCCCAATCCATCCGTAGGGGAACGAGTGTGTTTTGTCCCTTATCTGCTAAGGGGCGTGGCATTCCCAATTCATCCATTCCTCCAAGGGCTTCTGGAATATTATGGCCTACAACTACACAACTGTACTCCAGCCTCCATCCTGCACATCGCGGGTTACATCGCTTTATGTGAACTATTCCTGGGCTGTGAGGCCCATCTTGAATTGTGGAGAAGGTTATTTTGCCTTGTCCCGTGTAACCACGAGGGATCAATATTTGAATTGGGCGGAGCCGAAATATGGCGAATTGCCGAGACCGGATACATATCCAGCACACCGAAGAAGGCTTCTGAAGAGTGGACTTCTGAGTGGTTCTACATGGAGGACGTCACACCTCCAGACCCAGTCCGGAGGGGTCTTCCTGAGTTCACAAGTGCTCCTTTAAATAAATGCGACAGTTGGCGCCCTTGGAGCCTCGAGGAAGAAGATAGTGCGGATGTTCGACAACTCCTGAGCAATATTAGGACGCTCGCCTAGTCCGGGTAAACGATAGTCAAAGTAACAGCAACCTCCATATTGCGGGTGGTCCAGCCACTCCAATACAGTCGACTTTCCATGTGGCACTATAATGGGGAAGATGACGCCTCCCGCTACGGCAAGAAAGGTCTGGACACCCCTGCCACCCTGGCCAAAATATTGGCCGAACTATTCAAAGGGGAGGAAGAGGAGTTCTTGCGCATCAAGTACATGGAAGGATACTCGATGTATAATCCTCCTAGCTGGGTAAGCCCCAACTTCTCTGCTCTACTCATTCTACACCCTGAGCTATGTTCAACGAACATTAACCCATCCATTTATAACAGCACTAGCGAAAGACTTCCGAGGGGCTTTACAGCCCTTCCCCGCAGCCCGAGGGCCACAATCGGGACCTTGACCCCGGATCCAAGAGAATTCGGATATATTCATGGTGCTTGATAATGTGGTGTTTTATCAAACGAGCTATGACGACACAGAAGTGGCCATCATCGTTGATTATCCCGTTCTCCTCCCCACTTCACACGTAAGTAATCCGGATATACCTTGTCCAAGAGAGTTTTCTCATTCTTCCTCACCCACCACACTGTCCTGTGCTCAAAAGGGGAGGCGTTCTGCACGCCATGATGCCCCAGGGGTATCTCTGAAGAGAGTGGCCCCCATGCCGGGCAAGCCTTCGAATAGGAAGGAAAACGAAGATACGGCCGAGCCTTCATCAAAGAGGTATGGATTTGCAAATATGCACCTTGTCAGTCACATCCAATTGTGACCTTTCCTTATATCCTGTATCAGGAAAAAGGTGTGCCGAACTATATCCGGGGGTCCGGCCGGTCATACTTCCCACAGCCAGGATCCAGATCCTACCGTAAAGACAGGGGCTGATGCGGGGGTAATGTCGAACTGTCCTCCATCCAAGGATTCAGATGATGTATCCGTCACCAACTCGGAAGTGGAGAACGCCATGAATCATCGGCACCGCAGGGCCATTTTACAAGACCTCGGTTTTTCAGAAGAGGCATTTAACGCCTTCAGCTCGGCTGATGCATACATCAGAGCTACTCGAGATGGGCTTAACAGAAACACAAAGCAGCATTTAAAAGAAGTGCAGGTAAGTTTACTTTGTCCGAATATGATAACCATATGCAGGTAGCCCCCGAGACTTGAAACAATTGGTACAACTGATTTGAGTATCGTTGTATAACTAGGTTCTTATAGAGAAGAACAACCTGCTAGCCCAAGAGCTAGAAAAGTGTCAAACGCAGCTGACTGCTGCCCGTGCTGAACTAGAGAAATCCAAGAAGGCATCTCCTGGTAATGTTCCCCTCCGTCGAGAAAACATAATGGTATGCCAATAATGCTAACACGGTTGCTCACCTCCTATTAGGATCACTAGATCAACTGCAAGAACAACTAAAAGCTGCCCAAGGTGGAGAACAAGAAGCCAAGAAACTGCTAGCCACGGGCGAGCGTGTTCTCACAAAAGTCGTGATGGAGAAAAACAAGCTCCAGTATTCAAGTACCCGATTGGGCGAGGATCTGAAAGATGTACGGGCCCAACTGGCCGACTCCGTGAAGGAGAATAAAAGGCTGTGCTGCGTCATATTCAGTATGTGGCCGAATTTACCTTATAATAGTTCGGAGATGAAAGGAACTGACAAAGTTATATTTGCAGGTATGCTGACAGGACGTCCCGAACAGGAGCTGTCTGGATTGTCGGACGATCTGCTGTGAGGCTGTCGCAAATGCACGAGCAAGCTTGACAGGCAATGTGGAGTGTTGCTAAGGCCTTATGGCCATCTGCTTCCCCTCCAGGAAGTATGGAGTAGCTTGCAAAGCTATTCAAGGGAGCACGGCGACGTATCCAAGAAGCCCCCAGGTGTAATGGACGTACATATTTGAAGATATATGCGTCAGGGGTGTATGTTCTAGCCGCATGAAAGCTTTAAAGCTAAAGAGAAAAAATGAAAAGAGAGAAAAAATAATGGAAACAACATGAAGAAGGAGACGAACACAGGATTCAGCGCTAGGCATAGAATCATTGGAGTCTGGCCGCGTTCAAGGGGTTCGGCTCTAAGCGATTGTCCGAGGCATCATGCAAGTGGTACGCTCCTCTAGTGAGAACTTCGTCATGATGAAGGGACCCTCCCACTTGGGCTTGAGCTTGTCCTTTTTCTTCTCTGGCAGGCGTAGAACGAGTTCGCCAACATTATAAGTCTTGGCCCGCACTTCTCTGCTTTGATACCTATGATCCTGCTGTTGATAAAATGCAGAATGTGCTTTTGCGATGTCGTGCTCCTCCTCCAGGGCATCCAAGCTGTCCTGCCGAGCAAGCTCGGCCTCTCTCTCTTCGTACATGCGCACTCGAGGTGAGAAGTGAATAATGTCGCAGGGTAACACTGCCTCTGCACTGTACACTATGAAGAAAGGTGTATATCCGGTAGTACGATTGGGCATGGTCCGCAACCCCTAGAGTATGGAGTCGAGCTCCTCAACCCAGTGCTTTTCTGATTCTTTCAAAGGCCGCACTAGTCTAGGCTTGATGCCGCTCATAATAAGAACATTGGCTCGTTTGACTTGACCGTTTGTTTGTGGATGATAGGCAGAGGCGTAATCGAGTTTAATGCCCATATTAGCGCACCAGGTTTTCACCTCATTGGCTCTGAAATTGGAGCCGTTATCAGTGATGATGCTATGTGGAACACCATAACGGTGTACAACAGCCGATATGAATTCTATCATCGGCACTGACTCGGCCGTTTTAACTAGTTTGGCCTCTATCCACTTAGTGAATTTATCCACCATAACCAGCAGATATTTTCTCTTATGGCTTCCTCCTTTAAGGGGTCCAACCATATCTAGTCCCCAGACCGCAAAAGGCCAAGTGATGGGTATTGTTTGTAGGGCGGCGGGGGCCTATAACTTTGGTTGGCGAAGAGTTGGCATCCGACGCAACGTTGGACTAGGTCTTGTGCATCTGCTCGGGCTGTCGGCCAATAAAATTATGTACGGAAGGCCTTGCTAACAAGGGCCCGAGCTGTGGCGTTGTGCCCGCCAAGACCGGCGTGAATCTCACCCAGGTGCTGTCGCCCCTCCTCCTTGGAGATACATCTTTGAAGGACTCCGGTAGCGCTTTTCTTATAGAGCTCTCCGCCGTGAACCTTGTAAGCCTTTAAATGCCGGACAATGCGGCGGGCCTCATTCTGATCCTCGGGAAGTTCCTTCCTATTAAGGCTAAGAAGGGTTCGGTCCATGGGGCAATGACTGCCATAATGAGATGGGCCGATGGTGTTATTTCGTTGGTTGAGCCTTTGATGATATCGCTGGGTTTGGAATCTAGGGTTGTGTTCGGATCCGGACTAGTGTTGCCGCTCTCCCCCTGCCACACCACGGATGGCTTAAAAATCCTTTCTAGAAAGATATTGGGTGGGACGAGGTCGCGCTTGGCCCCGATATGGGCAAGAACGTCCGCCGCTTGATTACTTTCTCGGGCCACATGATGGAACTCGAGCCCCTCGAACCGAGGCGACATTTTTAGGACGGCATTACGATAAGCTACCATCTTCGGGTCTTTGGCATCAAAATCTCCATTTATTTGAGATATTTCAAGGTTTGAGTCCCCATGCATTTCCAAGCGTTGTATGCCCATGGAGACAGCCATCCAGAGACCATGCAATAAGGCCTTGTATTCGGCTGCATTGTTGGAGTATCTGTATAGTATTTGGAGTACATACTGAATGATGTCTCCAGTGGGGGACGTCAAAACAACGCCCGCTCCAAGCCCTGCCAGCATTTTGGAGCCATCGAAATACATAACCCAATTGGAATATGTGTCGTACTCTTTAGGGAGTTTGGCCTCTGTCCATTTGGCGACGAAGTTAGCCAGTACTTGGGATTTAATAGCTCAACATGGTTTGTATGTAATATCAAATGTAAGGAGCTCAATGGCCCATTTGGCAATCCGGCCCGTGGCATCGCGGTTGTTTATTATGTCGTTGAGTGGTACTTCGGAAGCCACCATGATCAAACACTCCTGGAAGTAGTGTCATAGCTTTCGGGATGCCACGAAGACCGCGTATGCTATCTTTTGATAACGGGGTACCGGGATTTGCATGGTGTAATGACAGAGGATACGTAGTATACTGTCTTCTGAAGAGGGAATTTGTGTCCGTCCTGTTCTCATTCAATGATGAGCACGGCGCTCACCACTTGATATGTTGCTGATATGTATAGCAACATGGGTTCACCGACGATTGGCACGGCCAAGATTGTGTTGCTGGCTAGAAGGGTTTTTATATCTTCCAGTCCGGCTGTTGTCGCGTCCGTCCACTCAAAGTTATCGGTTCGCCATAGAAGGCGATAGAGTGGCAGTGCCTTTTCTCCCAATCTGTAGATAAAGCGGCTTAGAGCTGCCATGCAACCCGTGGGTTTTTGGACTTGTTTAAGGTCTGTTGGCATAGCCAATTGGGACAAAGCTCGAATTTTGGCCAGATTTGCTTCAATTCCTCTATTAGAAACGATGAAGCCTGGCAGCTTTCCTGCGGGGACGCCAAAAACACACTTTTTTGGATTGAGCTTAATGTCATATGCGCGGAGGTTGTCGAATCTGAGACGTCGGTCGTCTATTAGTGTTTCGACGTGCCTTGTCTGGATTACGACGTCGTCCAGATAGGCTTCAACTGTCTTTCCGATCTGTTTCTCCAGACATGTTTGGATCATGCGTTGGTAGGTGGCACCGGCGTTCTTGAGCCAGAAGGGCATGGTATTGAAGAAGAATGGCCCATATGGGGTGATAAATGTTGTTGCAGCTTGGTCGGACTCTTTCATTTTGATTTGATGGTATCCGGAATATGCGTCGAGGAAACATAGTGAGTCGTGTCCTGTGGTGGCATCAATGATTTGATCAATGCGGGGGAGTGGGAAGGGATCCTTAGGGCAAGCCTTATTGAGGTCTTTAAAATCGACGCACAGTCGCCAGGATTTATCCTTCTTTGGTACCATCACCAGGTTTGCCAGCCAGTCCGGATGTTTTATTTCTCTAATGAATACGGCCTTGATTAGCTTGGCTAGCTCCTCTCCCATGGCTTGACATTTGGGTTCGAAAAAGTGCTACAGTGTTTGTTTGACCGGCTTGTATCCCTATAATATGTTGAGGTTGTGTTCGGCCAGCTTGCGTGGGATTCCTGGCATGTCAGAAGGGTGCCAGGCGAATATATCCCAGTTTTCGCGAAGAAAATCCAATAGAGCGGCGTCGACCGTTGGGTCTAGCTGTGCCCAAATAGATGCTATCTTCTTGGGGTCCGTTGGATGGACCTGGAATTTGACTATTTCTTCTGTTGGCTTGAAGGAGGTGGATTTGGGGTGTTTGTCTAAGATCACATCATCCTTGTCCACCATGGAGCATAGTGCGGTTAATTCTTCGGCCGTGAGGGCTTCATATAATGCCTCAAGGGACAGGGATGCGGTTTTATTTTCGGCACGGAGTCACTGGCGAGAGTGATTATGCCATTGGGCCCGGGCATCTTAAGCTTCATGTACCCGTAATGAGGTATGACTTGGAAGCGTGTAAATGCCTCTCGCCCCAAGAGGCGTGATATCCGCTGTTGAAAGTGGCCACTTGGAAGGTTATTTCTTCGGACCGATAATTCTCTGGCATGCCAAATACCACGTCAAGTGTTATTTTTCCCGCACACCGCGCCTCATGACTGGGAATGATTCCTTGGAAGGTCGTGTTGCGTTGCTCGATGCAGCTCCTGTCTATTTCCATTTTGTGGAGTGTATCTTCATAGATGAGTTTTAGTCCGCTGCCGCCGTCCATGAGAATCTTGGTGAGCCGAAAGTCATCCACGATTGGACTGAGGACCAAGGCGGGTGGTGGTCGGACTGTCCTGTATTTTGGTTCGTCATCGGCGTTAAAAGCTATAGCCGTGTCATTCCAAGGGTTTATTCCTGTTATTTGATAGACTTCGGCGAGTCCGTGGAGTGCCCTTTTGCGCCTATTGTTTGAGGCGAATGTCTCGAAGAACGTCAGTATTTTGGGGTCGTCGTCTTCTGGTGGGTGTCGTTCTGGGGTATTCTTGGTGAGGATATCCTCGCCGCTCTTAGCCACTTGCCGGAGTACCCAACATGCTCTAAGGCTATGTGTTGGTATGTTATCCATTGTTGCGTGTATTTTGCATGGCCCATCGAGCCATCCTTCTAGAACGGCTCCGCGCCTCGTACTGGCTTTATATTTCTTTACTATTGGACCGGGAGTGTCACAAGGGTGTGCCTTTTTCGCCTGAATGAGGGGTTGAGTGGGGACCGATGGTTCCCAACGGGCTGCCTGAGTTTTCTAGGCGCTTTCCTTTGCTTTGTACTTCTGTACGATAGTTGCCAAGTCAGCGAACTGTAGTATGCGACGGTGGTTGATGGCGTTGAGTATTCCTTCGTCTAGGCAATTGTTGTGGAACACTGAGATCGCTTCCTTGTCGTGCCAATCTTTAGTCTTGTTTTTGACAAGAAGGAATCTGGCCCAGAAGTGGTGGACCGTTTCCTGAGACTGCTGTTGTATGCTCATGAGAGCACTTATATTTGGGTGGGTGGGTGGTTTTAAATCTGAACCCTGACCCAATTTTGGATCCGGAGTTTGAAGGACTTCCGAACATAACAGATCGGGCTCCGGGATATCCACTGATTTCATAGGCCCGTTGTCCGATTCTATGTTCGGAGGGCAGGATGCATCTCCTCACAGGTGGGTGTCCGGCTCTTCGAAGGCGGAGATCTGGACATAGTCCGTCCTTAGTATGGAGGAAGAGTTGTCGTCTCTCTCCTCGACTACCACTATCTGGTGGGTGATCAGTGGAGATTTGATTTCTCTCTGATCGGGTTTAAGACCAATTCAATCATAGTCTATAGCGACCCCCAGGGCGGTGCTGCGATCTAGGAACTCGTTTAAAGACGAAAGCTCCACTGGATCCATCTGCTTGGAGTGTTCGGAGTTGATACGAAGATGATTTTCGATGACCTGGGAGGTCATCATCGGCTTAATGAACGAACGGGCGGTCATGGTAAAGACGCCCAGCTGGAGGGTTTGGCCTGGGGCCAGTGCGCCTCTGGCGGTGATATTGTCCTTGAGAACAAGGTGAGCCATCGATCCTGTCGTCGACGTCACAGTGGAACTCTAAATGAAAGCACCAATGTCGGTGTCAAAACCGGCGGATCTGGGGTAGGGTGTCCCGAACTATGCGTCTAAGGTCGATGGTAACAGGAGACAGGGGACACGATGTTTACCCAGGTTCGGGCCCTCTCTATGGAGGTAATACCCTATTTCCTGCTTGATTGATCTTGATGAATATGAGTATTACAAGAGTTGATCTACCACGAGATCGAGATGTCTAAACCCTAAAAGCCTAGCCTGTATGACTATGGTAATGAATCTCCTTCGTCCGGACTAAGTCCTCCGATGTATATAGACACTAGGAGGGATCTAGGGTTACACAAGGTCGGTTACAAAGAAAGGAATCTACATATTCGATGCGATCTTTGGTCTTTGTATCTTTGGTCTTTGTATCTTCAGAGCCCATCAGTCCGGCCCATGGCTAACAGGTCGAACGCCCGAGGACCCCTTAGTCCAGGACTCCCTCAAGAAGCCCCTGTCCTGAGCCAACCCGCCTCCTGCCGTCGAGCCCGCCATCGGCCGATCGCGGGTGCTCAATGAGGAGGCCATGGACAAGGTCTGCCTTGCGCTCACCACCAGCTTCAATGAATGGAGAGGGACGGCGGCCTGGCTGGTGTCCTGAGCTTTTGTTGATAGAGCAGCCACCGAGGTCCAATTCTTCGTCGATGCCCTGTGGGCCGGTCTGATCCCTTTTCTCCGCCTTCTTCAACGTAGTGCTTTCCCATTACCAGATTCATCTGATGCACTTAGATCCCCAATCTGTCGCTCTTCTTGCCGTCTTCGCCTTTGTCTATGAGGCCATGGTGGGCATCGCCCCCTCCGTGGCCCTTCTACGTCATTTCTTCTCGCTGCACCTGACCGACCCCCGGCAATGCTCGGGGTGCCTGAGCTTCCAGGCCGTGGCGGCGACAGCCGGCTCAGGGATTGATTTTGAGCTCCCGCTGTCTGCGAGCGGGTTCTGGATGCGGTGGGTGTATGTGGATGTCAGAGTGCTCGGCCATTTTCTCTCACCTCAGTCTGCGCCCGCCATTCCCAGCTTCGGCTAGGCTCACGAGAAACTTATGAGCCCCCTCCTTGCCTTTGTCTTGCTCCGGCTGATGAGGTTGAAGGACCTTGGCCTGAGCGCGCCCATGGTGATGAAGGAGTTCCCCCGATGCCGTGTTGCCCCACTCCAGGGCCATTCCCAACCAATGTGGGCCCTATCTGTCAGCCCAGATCGCATGATGCTCCAGTAGTCAGAGCTTCCGCTTGAGGCACGAAGAACGGTGCTCGAGGTCCTGGCAGGGAACCCCTCGCCAGCCGATATGCCACCGATGGGTTGTATCTTGTACTATTGCTCGAGCAGGGTGGAGTTCGCGAGGTAGATGCCCCCTTTGACGAATGGGGCTTGCGTCTGGTTGGCCTTGAGGGGTCCCGCGAGAACCCCGTCACCGTGGTTCCCCTCCTTGTCGTCAGCGTCGAACTTGCCCCAAGAGTGGACGCAGGGGGGCAAGCACCACCAGGGGCTGGAGGCACAGGCGCCGAGGCATCAAAGCCGCCCGCAGTTCCTGGGGCGTCATCTTGGGGAGCTCGCAACTCTCACGCTGAGGTGGCAGCTGAGGGGGCGACGCAACCCGCTGCTCCCGAGACCGAAGCTCCCGAGGCCTCTGGAGGCCCTCACGAGGCAGTACTTGATGGCTCTCCCCAGCTTGGTGCTCCTGAGGTCACTTTCTTGGGTGCTTCACCAGCCGCGCCCTGCGTTGGTCGCCACGCCCAATGCTTTTGTCGGCTCCGTGTAGACTTCGATGCGCTTCGCAAGAGGAAGAGGTCCCCAAGCTGCAGCGGCGGCGCTTTCCGACCGTTGAAACAAAGGAAGTACATCACCATAGATGAGTAAGTACCTTATCTTTGTAGTTCCTTGAATGCTGCTTCCCTTCCTGACAGTGTCTCTTCAGGACCCCATCCGTTGAGGCCGCGAAGCCCCTCGGGAAGCAACCTCCTCCTACCTCAGATCTCCCGCTGGCCTTGAGCGTCCTAGGCCAGCATGCTGCCCCCGTCACGAGGTCAGCTGGAGAGGCAGACGCGCTAGCTTGGCGCCTTGAGCCCGCGCCCCTGCGTCTCTTCTTCGTGGCCTCGTCGGGGGTGTGACGAGCATGCCAAGGGCTCCTCCTCTGGTTATAGACGGTGATCAGATGGCTTCGGTCTTGGTTCCTTCTTCGAGCAGCGAGCCTCAACCCAAACGGGCTCCTGCCGAAGCCCAGTCGGCGACCGGAGGGGCGCCAGCCCCTAGCCCCTTGCGGGAAGGGGGCGAGCAGCTTTCGGTCCCGTCGACGGCCCTTGTTGTGGCGGACGGAGTCGGCCGCGCACTCAAGATCGCGCACGACCGGAGCGTCGTCCACCAAGAGCTCTTCCGGGAGACGATGGGCGCGATGAGTCGGCTTGGCAGGGAGCTCGCGGATGTAGACGCGCGCCTTGAGGCCGATGGTATTCGGCTGGTGTAAGAGTGGCATAAACTGAAGGTGGCCATCAACCTCGGGCGCCATGAACGCGAGCTTGATAACACGAAGGACGAGGCGTCTCTTGCGACCTCGCCCGAAGCTTGCGCCCGAGCCTTGGAAGAAGCCCGGGAAGTTGATCGACGTCGCGAGATCGCAGAGAAACGCGCGTGGAGCAGCAAGTGGAGGCGCGCAACACTGCCCTAGCATAGATGAAGGGGACGTCTGCCGAGGAGGAAGAGATCCTGAGGCGCGAGGAAGCGCTAGCGCTGAAAGCCACAGAGCGCAGCCTTGAGCTTGAGCGGTTGGAGACGAGGGAGCGCCAGGTTGCCCAAGCTGAGGATGCCGTCAGCGCGCGCGAGGCCAAGGCCCAGGAAGAAGTCAACCGCTGGGTGGCCGAGGCTCAAATGGATCTCGAGGGCAGGTACGACCTAAAGTTGAAGCTTGTGGAAGCCGACGCTGTGGGCAGGACTAATGCCCTCAGGTCAGGGTTACGAGGCGGAACATCGCGAGAAAGCCCCCACACCTGCCCTATCCTCAGTGCAAGCTGAGGTGGCTTCCGCTCGTGCCGAGCTATTTTCCCTTCAGCAGCGGGTCACCGGATCCTCCGCCCAGCAGAGCAGGGAGGAAACGCTCCGGCGGTGGACACTAGAGCGCGAGCACGCCCCCATGTTCCAAAGCCTCAGGGTCAGAGCCAACATGGCGCTGGGCGCCGTCTGCGATGAAAATGCACCTCGGCCCCACTCGAACGACCACGCCAGCCACCTCCTTTTCATCACCGACGTGGTGACACACCTGGAGAATCGATCCGAGAGGGCTCGCGTTCTTGTCGAGGAGAGGAGCCATGGCCTGCTCAAGCACATGTTCTCCCGTGTCTTCAGCCACCTCCAGAACACCTACCCCAACTTTGACTTCGATGCTGCCATTGCCCCTATGCCCGAGGCCATCTGGGGCGACCTGGCGCACTGGGTAGAGGACAATGTGGATGCTCTAGTTAGAGCCTTCACCTCCGAGGATGACACGGTGGTGGTCACTTTGGATGAAGGCGACGTGGTCGATGATGATGCAGGCGATGCCTGCAATGGTGATGCCGGTGACGAGGACGGCGGCGCCAGCGATGGTGACGATGATGCCAGCGATGCGTCTGAGGGTGACCCAGAGGACGCGGTGAGCGATATGTCCGATTGAGCCCGTGCTTCCTCGTTGCTGACCCTGTAAGTGAAAACTTGGGTACGGATCTGAAAGTTGTAAGAGCATTTTGGGAGGGGGAGCCCCTCATGTAAACAGATTACTACCTCTATTCCTTAGGCCAAGCTGAAGATGTGTTTTTATGGGCACGCAAGTCACGTTGCAAGCTTATTGCTAAAATTTACCTTAGTCAGGATCGGTTCCCGGCCAGCTCGTGAGGTCATGAGCTCCTGAAGGGCCTGCCAATCCGCCCGTGAGGGCTTCGCGAGGAGCAAGCGCCATCCATGGAAGGGTGTGCATGCAGCACACGCGTGCCGTGCGCCCAGCCCCCGCTCACGAGGGGCTCGCGAGGGGGGAGGCAGTAGGTGCGAACTCCGAGTTGGGGCAAGGAACCAGATGGCAAGAAATCTAACGAACGAGAAAATTCACCCCCGCGCATAGCAATGAAAATTCAACTTCAACTTAAATCCAAAGCCAGAAACAGGGCTACAGAAAAGAGGTTAGGACCAAATGGCCGCGTCCAGCACCTAGTCTAGTCTTCTTGTCTTCTCACCAGCGCGGAGCTAAGTGTTGCCACCAGGCGTGGGAGGGAGCCCCCGAGGCCCGAGGGTGGCAGTCCTGAGACTCCAGGGCATGTACATCCCCACTCATTATTACATGAGAGTGTCACGAGCGAAGATCTTCACAGGCGTGAGCCTTAATTCATATCGGCTGACGAGGGCCCCGCCTTGCGCCGCCATCGACCACCGTTGGTTCGACCGGAAACCAGGACGATGTCAAGGGGCAAAGGGGACGCCAGCGGCTCCCTCGGCGACCAAGGGTCCTCTGCCGAGGGAAGGCTCACCATCACCTCCCCGACAGAGAGCCTACCTCCGGTGGGTGCCTTGCTCCGCGCGATGCGGGGAGGGACCTGGCTCCCGCCCCCTCCCCTGCAGCCCCAGAGCGCTCCTCCTGGTTGAAGGGAGGCCGTTGAGTTGGGGCCGCCGTCCGCCGTTGTGACCTGATCCTCCTGCGACCCATGGTTAGCATAAGCTTGATCCTGAGAGATTAGTGGTACCCTGTAGCTGTCGTCACCGGCATGGTGGGTGAGGCTCACGGCGTGCTCAGGGGGCTCCTGGAAGGCCTCAGCTTCCAGCGCCTCCTCCTACCAGCCTGGCTCGAGGAACGAGCCAGGGTCGTCTTCTAGCGCATAATCCTGGTCTATCATGCGGCGCACGTAGGCCTCCGAGGCCGCCGCCCCAAAGACCTCACCTAAGTGCCCCATGTTCCACGTTGTGCCGCCCTTAGGATGGTAGGGCACTCCTCCGCCGAGGCCGCGGGTGGCAACGCTCGTGCCCGCGCCAACCGGAGGCGGTGGGGCGCGAGTGGGTGTCCGGTGCTTCTGGTCGCGCCGGTGTCGATGACGCCTCCTAGCGCACCAGGGGTGCGCAGGCACGGCGAGGCTCGCCATGCGATCCGGTCGTGGCCTGAGGCGTAAGCAGGGAGCAGAAGGGCGGTGCTCCCGAGGCCACGGCATCCAGTAGCTCGGCGACACGCTCCAGCAATGCATCCCGGCCGCTCTCCATCAGTAGGCATCGCAGCAGCTCCCGATCCACCATGAGTGCGTCCCTAATGTTTGCTTGTTCTCGTCGGGTGTGCGGCACTATGGCCGCAGTGTGGCTTGAGGCCCTTGCGGCCGCCCACACTTGTCGTGGAGTCAGGGTGGACGGTGTTTGACTGCGCCGCCCGCGGTCCGCGGTGCTTTGCGGTCCGCGCGCCGCCTGGGGCGCTGGGTTGAGGTCTTCTTGGGCGGATGGCGCTGCCCGGGCCAGCCAAGCTGCCCAGTGGTTGGTGTTGGTCCTTGGGTCGCCGGACATCAGAACCACGGGGCGTCGGCAGATCAACTGGGGGAAGAGAAGCTCCGGCGCACCCCTACCTGGTGCGCCAAATGTCGGATTTCGGGTTCCCGCAAAACCATTGAGGTTCGAACACTAGGGTGCACACAAAGATCTCTCCCCCTCCCTAGCTCACATACTCCCCAATCTCACGGCCTAGCTCGACGAACCCAAAGAACACGAGACACAAGATTTATACTGGTTCGGGACACCATTGTGGAGTAATACCCTACTCAAGTGTGGTGTGATGGATTGCCTCTTGGGCTGAGAATGAACAGTTACAAGGGAAGAACAGCCTCGTGAGGAGAGGTGTTCTTGTGCTCGGTGAGCTTGTGTGGTTGGGGATGATCTGGATGAGCCGATCCCTTTCTATGGTGGTGGCTAGTCCTATATATAGAGGCTCTGGTCCTCTTCCCAAATATTGAGCGGGAAGGGATCCCACAATGGCCAAATTTGAAGGGAGATAACTAGTACAAGTTATCCTGACAAAAGTAGTCTTCGCCTGCCAAAGGCTCTGGTGGTGACGCCGTCTAGGGCTCCACGGTGACCTCCGTCCTGGCGTCCTGTTGGTTTTGGTCTTGGTGCACCGATATGGAAACCTTTGCCTGATGCCTCAGGACTTCTCACCTGCGCTTGCCCCTTTAGCACGAAAAGAGGAAATGAGGAAATTGCGCGCTGGCGCCCGCCAGGCTCCAGTCGTCATGGCTTGCGTCACAGAAACCTCATGAGGTGTCCCTTGCCTTGATCTCTCCGCCCCTCGCGAGCCAGCCTGGTGAGGCCGCCCCTGATGAGGTTGTGTCTCGTCTGCCTCGCGAGGCTTGGCCCCTCGCAAGGGTCTTGATTGTTTGCTGGTGAAGATGGGCCATACAGGGCCGCTAGTGGATCCACGCTACGGGCCATATGCAGGCAAGTCTGGGGACCCCCATTCCTAGAACACCGACACCGTCCAATCTATATCTGATGGATAGAAATTAAACTAAAAGATACCCGCACCTCTCTCCACATTTGCAGACAAGGTCTTCCTCGTTCATCCTTATCTCCCACAACCTCATTTTTGAGCAATTAAAAAAGGAAGCCTCTGGAACAAACTGCCATGGTGGTCATTGCCGGCATCATCCATCCCCATGCCTCCACTCAGTCCGACCACCAATCACCACCATGCCCCACTCCTCCACAGCTTATCTCTCCTCTTTCTCGAGATATCATTAGTTTTTACACATGGGATTACTCCCTCATGGGTCAATCACAACAAGTGTTTTATAAAAAATGCATCTTGATGTTTCGTGCAATGCATAGGCATCTTGCCAGTGCTCCTATTGAAGACTTAGTTGGTGATGATGGTGTGTCTGTCATTGGTCATTTATGACCATTAGATCTACATCTAACGACTGTGAGGTAAGTTGTTTCCTTTTCTCAGCAACATCCCACTTCTCAACAAATTTGCAGAAAAACCCTTAATTAGTATCTTAAAACCAACCACATCCCTCCCTCACCTCACCAAAACAGCCCAAGGAATATATTCTGATTGAAATATTATATATCTCTAGTGATATATGTATATCAAAATTAGAGTCTTTTCTATCAAGTTTGTGAATAAGTATTGTTCTAATTATGATCCATTGCAACACACATGAACATTGCTAGTATTTCCATAGTTTTGAGTTTTCCATCAAGATATTAGTCACTCATGGTTGATATTTGGTTTGAATTACATACACATAGGCACTATGTTACTAGCCGTGCTTATTGGCTTCCAAAGCTTAACTTTCACTCCTACTTACAGTATGTAGAGTATTTAACAAAAAAACTACCACTTTCAACCAGCCCCAGGAAGAAACTATTGTACAAAAAATAGAAAAAACAAACCCAAAATTTCTTAATCCGCGCCAAAAAACTACTGCCTAGTGCCGATTAGGCTCATTTAATCTCGTTTATGACAGGGTTGGCCCACACGTCCGTGATGACGAGGTAGCTTAAACCAACACATTTTGTTTGACCATTGACATGGGGGACCCACATCTGACCTTCTATCATGTTCTTCCTCCTCCAATCATTATTTTTCCTGAACATTACTTCAAACAATTCTTATGCATGTTCGTCAGTGGTGCTGGTGATGAGCGAGTGCTACCTCTTGAGCACTGCGTTAGTTTTCCCTTGAAGAGGAAAGGGTGATGCAACAAAGTAGCGTAAGTATTTCCCTTAGTTTTGAGAACCAAGGTATCAATCCAGTAGGAGACTACACGCAAGTCCCTCGTACCTACACAAACAAATAAGAACCTCGCAACCAACACAATAAAGGGGTGGTCAATCCCTTCACGGTCACATACGAGAGTGAGATCTGATAGAGATAATAAGATAAATATTTTTGGTATTTTTATCATATAGATTGAAAGTAAAAATTGCAAAGTAAAATAGATTGAAACTTATATGATAAAAGATAGACCTGAGGGCCATAGGTTTCACTAGTGGCTTCTCTCAAGATAGCATAAGTATTACGGTCGGTGAACAAATTATTGTCGAGCAATTGATAGAAAAGTGCATAATTATGAGAATATCTAGGCATGATCATGTATATAGGCATCAAGTCCGCGACAAGTAGACCGAAACGATCCTGCATCTACTACTATTACTCCACACATCGACCGCTATCTAGCATGCATCTAGAGTATTAAGTTCATAAGAACAAAGTAACGCATTAGGCAAGATGACATGATGTAGAGGGATAAACTCCAGCAATATGGTATAAACCCCATCTCTTTATCCTCGATGGCAACAATACAATACGTGCCTTGCTGCCCCTGCTGTCACTGGGAAAGGACACCGCAATATTGAACCCAAAGCAAAGAAAAGATAACAAATCATACATAAAAGATTTCAGAGAAGAATCAAATATTGTTCATAGATAAACTTGATCATAAATCCACAATTCATCGGATCTCGACAAACACACGGCAAAAAAGAATTACATCGAATAGATCTCCAAGAAGATCAAGGAGAACTCTGTATTGAGATCAAAAGAGAGAGAAGAAGCCATCTAGCTAATAAGTATGGACCCGAAGGTCTATGGTAAACTACTAACACATCATCGGAGAGGCTATGGTGTTGATGGAGAAGCCCTCCGTGATCGATTCCCCCTCCAACAGAGCTCCGGGAAAGGCCCCAAGATGGGATCTCCTGGGTACAGAAGGTTGCGGCGGTGGAAATAGGGTTTCGTGGTGCTCCTGGATGTTTTCGGGGTATATGGATATATATAGGAGGAAGAAGTAGGTCGGTGGAGCTGCGAGGGGACCACGAGGGTGGGGGGCGCGCCCAGGGGGGCAGGCGCGCCTCCCTGCTTCGTGGCCTTCTCGCTCCTTTCTTGACGTCTACTCCAAGTCCCCTGGATCACGTTTGTTCCAAAAATAACTCTCCCAAAGGTTTCATTCCGTTTGGATTCCGTTTGATATTCCTTTTCTGCGATACACTGAAATAGGCAAAAAAATAGCAATTTGCACTGGTCCTTGGGTTAGTAGGTTAGTCACAAAAATAATATAAAAGTGTATAATAAAGCATATTAAACATCCAAAACAGATAATATAATAGCATGGAACAATCAAAAATTATAGATATGTTGAAGACGTATCAAGCATCCCAAGCTTAATTCATGCTCGTCCCCGAGTAGGTAAATGATACAAACCGAATTTTTGATGTGGAATTCTACCTAGCATAATTCTCAATGTAATTTTCTATGCGAAGCACTCCTACGGAGGCCATGGCGCGAGCTCAGCTGCTACTAAGGTTTCCGCCGGCGGCCTGATACATCTCCAACGTATCTATAAATTTTTATTGTTCCATGCTATTATATTATCAATCTTGGATGTTTTATAATCATTTTCTAGTCATTTTCTATCATTTTTTGGTATTAACCTATTGACATAGTGTCAAGTGCCAGTTGCTGTTTTTTGCATGTTTTTTATATCGCAGGCAATCAATATCAAACGGAGTCCAAACATAGCAAAACTTTTTGTGGATTTTTTATGGACCAGAAGACATCCAATGGGCCAGAGAAGCACCTAGGGGTCCCCTGAGGGGGCACAACCCACTAGGGCGTGCCTGGGCCCCCAGGTGTGTCCAGGTGGGTTGTGCCCACCTCGGTGGTCCCCCGCACCGCCTCTTTAGCCTATAAATACCCCAATATTTTAGAAACCCTAGGGGATTCGACGAAAATCAATTCCAGCCGCCGTAGATTCCAAAACCACCTAATCCAATCTAGACACCATCACAGAGGGGTTCACCACTTCCATTGGTGCATCTTCGATGATGCGTGAGTAGTTCTTTGTAGACCTTCAAGTCTGTAGTTTGTAGCTAGATGGCTTCCTCTCTCTCGTTTGATTCCCAATAGAATAGTCTCTTGGAGATCCATATGATGTAACTCTTTTGCGGTTTGTTAGTTGGGATCCGATGAACTTTGAGTTTATGATCAGATCTATCTCTTTTTATCCATGAAAGTTATTTGAGTTTCTTTGATCTCTTATATGCATGATTGCTTATAGCCTCATATTTCTTCTCCGATATTTGGGTTTGGTTTGGCCAACTTTATATATTTATCTTGCAATGGGAAGATGTGATTTGTAGTGGTTTCGATCTTACGGTGCTTGATCCCAGTGACAGAAGGGGAACCGACACGTATGTATCATTGCTACTAAGGATAAAACGATGGGGCCTATTTCTACATAAATATATCTTGTCTACATCATGTCATCATTCTTATTGCATTACTCCGTTTCTCCATGAACTTAATACACTAGATGCATGTTCCATAGCGGTCGATGTGTGGAGTAATAGTAGTAGATGTATGCAGGAGTCGGTCTACTAATCTTCGACGTGATGCCTATATAATGATCATTACCTGGATATCATCATGATTATTTGAAGTTCTATCAATTGCCTAACAGTAATTCGTTTACCCACCATTTGCTATTTTTCTCGAGAGAAGCCACTAGTGAAATCTACGGCCCCGTTTCTCATATTATTTGCCTTTTCGATCTATTTTATTTGACTTTTATTTTCAGATCTATTAAACCAAAATTAACAAAAATACCTTGATGTAATTTATTTTATTTGGCGTTCGATCTATCAATCTACAATTTATTCACGTCCGTTTGCCAATTTCTGGCGCCATTACCTGATACGTCTCGAACTTATCTATAATTTTTTTTGTTCCATACAATTATATTATCTGTTTTGGATGTTTATTGGGCTTTAATATGCTCTTTTATATTATTTTTGGGACTAACCTATTAACCGGAGGCCCAGTGCCATTTTCTGTTTTTTCCTATTTCAGTGTTTTGTAGAAAAGGATTATCAAACCGAATCCAAACGGAACGAAACCTTCACGAGGATCTTTCTTGGAACAAACGCAAACCAGGAGACTTGGAGTGGAAGTCTGGAACTCCGCGAGGCATCCACGAGATGAGATAGGAGGGCGCGCCCAGGGGGTAGGTGCGCCCCCACCCTCATTGGCCCCATGGAGCTCCACCGACGTACTTCTTTCGCCAATATATACTCTTATACCCTAAAAACATTAGGGGGAGCCACGAAACCACTTTTCCACCGCCGCAACCTTCTATACCCGTGAGATCTCATCTGGGGCCTTTTTCGGCGATCTGCCGGAGGGGGATTCGATCACGGAGGGCTTCTACATGAACACCTTAGCCTCTCCAATGATGTGTGAGTTGTTTACCACAGATCTTCGGCTCCATAGTTATTAGCTAAATGGCTTCTTCTCTCTCTTTGGTTTTCAATACAAAGTTCTCCTCGATGTTCTTGGACACCTATTCTATGTAATACTTTTTGCGTTGTGTTTGCCGAGATATGATGAATTGTGGATTTATAATCAAGTTTATCTATGAATAATATTTGGTTCTTCTTATATGCATGATTAGATATCTTTGCAAGTCTCTTTGAATTATCGGTTAGTTTGGCCTACTAGATTGATCTTTCTTGCAATGTGAGAAGTGCTTAGCTTTGGGTTCAATCTTGCAGTGTCCTTTCCCAGTGATAGTATGGGCAGCAAGGCACGTATTGTATTGTTGCCATCGAGGATAAAAAGATGGGGTTTATATCATATTGCTTGAGTTTATCCCTCTACATCATGTCATCTTGCTTAATGCATTACTCTATTCTTATGAACTTAATACTCTAGATGCATGCTGGATAGCGGTTGATGTGTGGAGTAATAGTAGTAGATGTCGAATCGTTTTGGTCTACTTAACATGGATGTGATACCTATATTCATAATCATTGCCTAGATATTCTCATAACTATGCGCTCTTCTATCAATTGCTCGACGGTATTTTGTTCACCCACCGTAATACATGCTATCATGAGAAAATCCACTAGTAAAACCTATGGCTCCCAGGTCTCTTTCTTATTATATTGCATCTCTTTTATTATCGCATCTCGTTTACTATTTTGCAATCTTTACTTTCCAATCTATACAACAAAAATACCAACAATATTTATCTTACTATCTTTATCAGATCTCACTTTCGCAAGTGACCGTGAAGGGATTGACAGCCCCTTTATCGCATTGGTTGCAAGGTTCTTGATTGTTTGTGCAGGTACTAGGTGACTTGTGTGTTATCTCCTACTGGATTGATACCTTGGTTCTCAAAAACTGAGGGAAATACTTACGCTACTTTGCTGCATCCCCCTTTCCTCTTCAAGGGAAAACCAACGCATGCTCAAGAGGTAGCAAGAAGGATTTCTGGCACCATTGCCGGGGAGATCTACGCTCAAGTCAAGACATACCAAGTACCCCATCATAAACTCTTCTCCCTCGCATTACATTATTTGCCATTCACCTCTCATTTTTCTGTCCCCCACTTCACCTTTGACTTCTCTCATTTTCCTCTTGTTTGCTTAAGCTTGCCTTTCTATTGCTATGGCCGAACCAAAAGGGGCTAAGGCTTTCCCGGGTTTTAATACATTGGATAATCCCTCTATCATTTCTAAGATCATAAATAATGATGCTATGGAAATACCTACCGGGGTTATGAATGAGAGTTTATATAATTCTGATGAAGATGACCCCTGAATTTTTCGTTATTTGCTTGATGAATCTTTGAAAGTTGCTTGGGATAGGATGTTAAGGATCCGAGCCAGCTATATACACCAATATCAAATTGAGATATACTTAAAAAGCTTTTATGTTGGCTTACCCTCTTCTTTCAAGCAAGTTTTAGATTCTATTTTTTAAGAAGGTTTTCTTGGGGGAATGCCATCGATACTTACGAAAAGATGAAAGCTATATTTGGGCACCCCATGAGTGAAAAAGTTGAATCCACCTCTCTTTTGTGTTTTTATCAGAATGAAATTATCAAAGAGATGAAGGCTAGTATAGATGCAAATTTTTGTAGTGTGCTTAATCTTTCTTCTAACATTAATGGCCACGTGCTTTCACAAAATAGGAAGATAAGTGCTTTAGATAAGAAAGTCTCTCTTTATCACCAAAAGGGAAAATATGGCAATGCCTAGATCTATTCTTGTTTTATGCCTAGCTAGGGGCATTAAACGATAGTGCTTGTTGGGAGGCAACCCAATTTTAATTTTGTTCTTTACTTTTTGTTCCTGTTTGGTAATAAATAATTTATCTAGCCTCTGTTATGATTGTGTTTTTTGTGTTTTAATTAGTTTTTGTGCCAAGTAAAGCCTTTAGGATCTTCTTGGGTGATTGTTGATTGATCGTGCTGGAAAAAAACAGAAAGTCTGCGCTCACAAAAATAATTTTCATTTTTTTACCAGAGAGCGATAAAATACCAATTCCTACTACAATAGATCAATATACAGATTATTTAGGTCTTCCTAAGTTTTCAGAATTTTTGGAGTTACATAAGTATTCGAAACCTCCAGATTGCTACAGACTGTTCTGTTTTGATAGATTCTGTTTTTCGTGTGTTGTTTGCTTATTTTGATGAATCTATGGGTAGTATCGGGGGGTATGAACCATAGAGAAGTTGGAATACAGTAGGTTTAACACAAATATAAATAAATAACGAATTAATTATAGTACATCAAAGTGGTGGTTTGCTTTCTTATACTAACGGAGCTCATGAGATTTTCTGTTGAGTTTTGTGTTGTGAAGTTTTCAAGTTTTTGGGTAAATATTTGATGGATTTTGGAACAAGGAGTGGAAAGAGCCTAAGCTTGGGGATGCCCCAGAAGGCATCCCCTCTTTTGACTTCGTCTATCGGTAACTTTATATGATGCTATATTTTTATTCACCGCATGATATGTGTTTTTCTTGGAGTGTCTTGTATGATTTGAGTCTTTGATTTTTAGTTTACCACAATCATGCTTGCTGTACACACCTTTTTGGAGAGACACACATGAACCGGAATTTATTAGAATACTCTATGTGCTTCACTTATATCTGTTGAGCTAGATAATTTTGCTCTAGTGCTTCACTTATATCTTTTTAGAGCACAGTGGTGGTTTTATTTTATAGAAATTATTGATCTCTCATGCCTCACTTATATTATTTTGAGAGTATTTTAGAACAACATGGTAATTTTCTTTGGTTATAAAATTAGTCCTAATATGATGGGCATTCAAGATGGGCATAATAAAAACTTTCATATAGAGTGCATTATGAGAAGTTTGATACTTCATAATTGTTTTGAGATCTAAAGATGGTGATATGAGAGTTGTGCTAGTTGAGGAACTGTGAAATTGAGAAATACTTGTGTTGAGGTTTGCAAGTCCCGTAGCATCCACGTATGGTAACCATTGTGTGACAAATTTGAAGCATGAGGTGTTTCTTTGAATGCCTTCCTTATGAGTGGCGGTCGAGGACGAGCGATGGTCTTTTCCTACAAATCTATCCCCCTGGGAGCATGCGCGTAGTGTTGGTTTTGATGACTTGTAGATTTTTGCAATAAGTATGTGAGTTCTTTATGAGTAATGTTGAGTCCATGGATTATACGCACTCTCACCCTTCCACCATTGCCAGCCTCTCTTGTGCCGCGCAAATTTAACCGGTACCATAAACCCATCATTTACCTTCCTCAAAGCAGCCACCATACCTACCTATTATGGCATTTCCAAAGCCATTCCGAGATATATTGCCATGCAAATTTCCACCGTTCCATTTATTTATGACACGCTTCATCATAGTCATATTGCTTTGCATGATCATGTAGTTGACATCGTATTTGTGGCATGGCCACCATTCATAATTTTTCATACATGTCACTCTTGATTCATTGCACATCCCGGTACACTGTCGGAAGCATTCACATAGAGTCATATTTTGTTCTAAGTATTGAGTTGTATGTAAATAAAAGTGTGATGATCTTCATTATTAGAGCATTGTCCGATGTGAGGAAAGGATGATGGAGGCTATGATTCCCCCACAAGTCGGGATGAAACTCCGGACGAAAAAAAGAGGCCATAAAAAAAGGAGAAGGCCCAAACAAAAAAATGAGAGAAAAAGAGAGAAGGGGAAATGTTACTATCCTTTTTCCACAATTGTGCTTCAAAGTAGTACCATGATCTTCATGATAGAGAGTCTCTTATGTTGTCACTTTCATATACTAGTGGGAATTTTTCATTATAAAACTTGGCTTGTATATTCCAATGATGGGCTTCCTCAAATTGCCCTAGGTCTTCGTGAGCAAGAAAGTTGGATGCACACCCACTTAGTTACTTTTGTTGAGCTTTCATACACTTATAGCTCTAGTGCATCCATTTCATGGAAATCCCTACTCACTTACATTGATATCTATTGATGGGCATCTCCATAGCCCACTGATACACCTAGTTGATGTGAGACTATCTTCCTCCTTTTTGTCTTTTCCACAACCACCATTCTATTCCACCTATAGTGCTATGTCCATGGCTCACGCTCATATATTGCATGAAAGATGAAAAAGTTTTAGAATACTAAAGTATGAAACAATTGCTTGGCTTTTCATCGGGGCTGTGCATGATTGGAGCATTTTGTGTGACGAAAATGAAGCATAGCCAAACAACATGATTTTGTAGGGATGAGCTTTCTTTGGCTATGTTGTTTTGAGAAGACATAATTGGTTGGATAGTATGCTTGAAGTATTATTATCCTTATGTCAATATTAAACTTTTGTCTTGAATCTTTCGGATCTGAACATTCATGCCACAATAAAGAAAATTACATTGAAAATTATGTTAGGTAGCATTCCACATCAAAAATTCTGTTTTTATCAATTGCCTACTCGAGGACGAGCAGGAATTAAACTTGGGGATGCTTGATGGTCTTTAATATGCTCTTTAATATGCTATTATATTATAAGCTCTTTTATATTATTTTTGGGACTAACCTATTAACCGGAGGCCCAGTGCTAGTTTCTGTTTTTTTGCCTATTTCAGTGTTTCGTAGAAAAGGAATATCAAGCGGAATCCAAACGTAACGAAACCTTCGTGGGGATCTTTCTTGGAACAAATGCAAACCGGGAGACTTGGAGAAGAAGTCTGGACCTTCGCGAGGCATCCACGAGATAGGAGGGCACGCCCAGGGGGTAGGTGCCCCCACTCTCGTGGGCCCCACAGAGCTCCACCGACGTACTTCTTTCGCCTATATATACTCTTATACCCTAAAAACATCAGGGGGAGCCACGAAACCACTTTACCACCGCCGCAACCTTCTGTACCCGTGAGATCCCATCTAGGACCTTTTCCAGCGATCTGTCGGAGGGGGATTCGATCATGGAGGGCTTCTACATCAACACCATAGCCTCTCCGATGATGTGTGAGTAGTTTACCAGAGACCTTCGGGTCCACAGTTATTAGCTAGATGGCTTCTTCTCTCTCTTTGGTTCTCAATACAAAGTTCTCCTCGATGTTCTTGGAGATCTATTCAATGTAATATTTTTGCGGTGTGTTTGCCGAGATCCGATGAATTGTGGATTAATGATCAAGTTTATCTATGAATAATATTTGATTTTTCTCTGAATTCTTATAAGCATGATTTGATATCTTTGCAAGTCTCTTCGAATTATCAGTTTAGTTTGGCCTACTAGATTGATCTTTCTTGCAATTGGAGAAGTGCTTAGCTTTGGGTCCAATCTTCCAGTGTCCTTTCCCAGTGATAGTAGGGGCAACAAGGCACGTATTGTATTGTTGCCATAGAGGACAAAAAGATGTGGTTTGTATCATATTGCTTGAGTTTATCCCTCTACATCATGTCATCTTGCTTAATGCATTACTCTGTTCTTATGAACTTAATACTCTAGATGCATGCTGGATAGCGGTCGATGTGTGGAGTAATAGTAGTGGATGTAGAATCGTTTCGGTCTACTTAACACGGATGTGATGCCTATATTCATAATCATTGCCTAGATATTCTCATAACTATGCGCTCTTCTATCAATTTCTCGGCAGTAATTTGTTCACCCACCGTAATACATACTATCATGAGAGAAGCCACTAGTGAAACTATGGCCCACGAGTCTCTTTCTTATTATATTGCATCTCTTTCATTATCGCATCTCATTTACTATTATGCAATCTTTACTTTCCAATTAATACAAAAAAATACCAAAAATATTTATCTTACTATCTTTATCAGATCTCACTTTCACAATTGACCATGAAGGGATTGAAAACCCCTTTATCGCGTTTGTTGTGAGGTTGTTGATTGTTTGTGCAGGTACTAGGTGACTGGCGTGTTTTCTCCTGCTGGATTGATACCTCTGTTCTCAAAAACTAAGGGAAATACTTACGCTACTTTGCTGCATCACCCTTTCCTCTTGAAGGGAAAACCAACGCATCCTCAAGAGGTAGAATTACCTGAAAGGGGTTGACAACCCCTTTAATATGTTGGGTTGCGAGTACTCGTTATTTGTGTGCAGGTGTCGTTTACATATTGTTGCTTGGTTCTCCTACTGGTTTGATAACCTTGGTTTCATCACTGAGGGAAATACCTACCATCGCTGTGCTGCATCATCCCTTCCTCTTTGGGGAAATATCGACGTCGCTACAAGCCGCATCACGGCCGAGCAGATGGACGAGTGGCGTGCCACCATTTAGAGTCTGCTCGGTTTCACCGAAGCTGGGGGCTCACAGCGAGCTGGCCCGCCACAGCCTCCCCAAGCGACAATGATGGCTCACGCTGCTGGTCGTACGGAAGGGGCCACCCTCACAGTACAGTCCCCGCCACGACAACCGGCATGAGCGCGGCAGAATCAAGAACCTATTGATGTCTCGATTGCCTCTTCTGACTCTCGAGCACGTCCAGGCCAACGGCGAGCCTCGGAGGACAGGCGGAGGGGAGACGCGCGCATCATTGTCAAGCGATGCCGCGCAGACCACCATCGGACCAATGGGTGCGATGGACCCGACGTTGACGAGCCTTTGCTCAAGGTTGGCATGTGTCTACCTTTCGAGGTTGGGTGCCCTGCCTTTACTCGTGAGGTGCGGAAAGTCCATTGGCTGTCTGTTCGCACGTTCCAGCCAGATATACCCGAGAAGTATGATGGGCGGCTGAACCCGATAGAGTTTCTGAGCATCTACACCATCGTTGTTCAAGGTGTCGGGGGAAGAGATGAGAAGGTGTTTGCCAACTACTTCCCTTCAGCACTCAAGTCCAATTTGAGGTATTGGCTGATGCAACTGCCGGAGAACTCCATTTTGTCATGGGCTGACCTATGCCATGAGTTCATTGGCGCTTTCATTGGGCTCATCAAGAACCAGGGCGGCCCAGCGACTTGCAGCTCCTCCAGCAAAAAGAAGGAGAGACTCTCCAGAAATACTTGCAGAGATTCAACAGAGTCCACAAGAACATCCGAAATAAGCATCTAGCAGCTGTGATAGCTGCCTTCTAGTTCAATGTGCAGAACCACAAGATTCGTTCAAAGATGAATGGGCGGTTGCCCAAGACTGCGAAGGAGCTTTACACCTTGGTGGACAAGTGTGCTCGGAGGTAGGAGGGAAGGAAACTCCCCGGAGAAGAGGATTGCATCAACGTCGACTCGAAAGATGACGATGAATCCACCAGTCAGAAGAAGAGCAAGAAGTGCAGCAAGAGGCGCAAGGACAAGGCGGTGATGAATGTCAAAGGATCGGGCACGCTCAGTACCGACAAGAAGGCTAGGGCCGAAGTCCCCGGCAAGGAAGCTGCCATGTGCGCTGACTCCTGGGAGGCTGTGACTACCGAGAAGGCTGGGAAAGGTGATGGGCCGTATTGTAAGATTCATCAGACCAAGGGCCATGATCTTCAAGAGTGTCATTAGGTTGAGCAGCTTGTCAAGAGGCAGAGAGCAAAATATGAGAAGCATGATAAGGAAAAAGGTCAGAATGCCACTTGCAAGAAGGGCTGAGGCAGTGAAGTAAATCGCCCTGGCAAACCCTTCTGGAACCAAGGAAAACCCGCCAAGGGTCGAGACAAGGAAACTTACAATGCTAAGAGTGATGGAGGGTATGAAGAGGAAACCAGTGAGCAGGAGAGCCAGAAGGGCACTGATGCCATGTGCATTGGCAGGGGTGCATCCCTGCACTCGTCTCACCGCCAACTCAAACAGTGGGCACGTGAGGTCAATGTCGTGCAGCCGGCGGCAGAGGCTAAAAGTCACTCAAATGGTCACGCACGCCCATCATCTTCGACAAAGAGGACCATCCTGACCGTACCACTATGGTAGAATGTTTGCCATTGTTGGTCTCTCCAACAATTTGCAACCTCAAGGTCACGAAGATGTTGGTTAAAGGCGGGGCTGGGTTGAATCTGATTTACCCAAAGGTCATCAGCAAACTTCAGATAGCAGAAGAAGAGCTAAAGGTGACGGGCACGTTTCAAGGAGTTAATCCCAGTAGGAGTCATTGAAAGTGTGTTAAGTCGAGTAGAGGGGGGTGAATAGGCGATTTTTAGAAATTTCTCCACTGAGGAATTTCAGGGTGAGGAAATTCCTAAGCGAAGAACTACTTGCAGCGGAATAAGTACTCATATGCAGACATGATATAACATAAGCATGGACATCATGATGAATTGAAAACAAGACACAGAGTACAGAAAGCGTAAGCACATGATACAACATGATAAGACAAACAAACTAAAGAAATTGAACTGGGGAAATTGAGAAAGTCTTCAGTCAAAGCTTTCAAACTGATATGAACAAGCACACAACACGGTAATGAGGAAATGAAGGGGTTGAGGAAATAGAATCAGTAACCTTGGTGAACACAATGATTTGGTAGACCAGCTCCGACTACTGAGACAGTTGTACGACTAGTTAGAGCGGCTAGGTATTTAAACCCGAGGACACACAGTCCTCACTGTATTCTCCTTCAACTAAGGTCACACAGACCTCGTCAGATCACTCATGGTAAGTATTTAGGTGACTTCCAACCTTCAGAAACTTGGTCACCCAGTGATCCACAATTTCCTCTTGGATGCTCTAGACCATGACGCCTAACCGTCTGGAGGATGCATAGTCCTCAAAGGTAACAAGAGTCAGTTCGACACAGGAATAATCTCTTAAGTGATGCTCAATCACTTTGGTTTGTAGGTGTTTGGTTTGGGGTTTTGGGTTTTTCCTCACTTGATGATTTTCGCTCAAAGTCCTCGGAGGATGGGATGCTCTCAATCACAAGTGTCAGTTTCTCGCGGAGCCGCCAACCAACTAGTGGTTGTAGGGGGCGGCTATTTATAGCATAGGGAGCATCCCGACATGATAAGACATAAATTCCCTTCAATGATATGACCGTTAGGTGGGTAGATATTTTGGGACAGCTGGAGCGTAGCACAACAACGGTCGGAAATTTGACTATCAAATTCCTCAGGGCTAGCATGTTCCTCACTTGTAGGTAATCCGCACTGGCGAATTCCTAACTCCTCAGTCATGAAAAATTCCTCAGAGACCAGAAGAACTTCGTCTCTGTCACTGAAGAAATTGACTAAACTGTATGAGATTTCCAATGACTTCACTCGAAGGGATTGGTAGGTGTATGATTTTGAGATGAGCATCAATTGGAAACTTTTCCTTAGTTTTACATCGACCCCCTTTAACAGTATGGTATTTCCTATGACTCAATAAAGAGAAAATGAAACTATGCAAACAAAAGTATTCACGCTTCATGTTCCTCGTATGAATATCAAGTCTTCACGGTCACACCAATTTCTTCACTTTCAAAGTTTTCAGAAAGTGTTCAGAAATCAAAAGGCTTCAGTTGAAGACATTCATTTTTAGGGGTCGACTTTCTCTGTAAATATCAAACTCCTCATAGACTTATAGACCTATGTACACTCACAAACGCAATAGTCCCTTAACCTATAAGTCTTCAATACACCAAAATCACAAAGGGGCACTAGATGCACTTACAATCTCCCCCTTTTTGGTGATTGATGACAATATAGGTTAAGTTTTCAATGGGGATTAACATATGAAGTGTAAATACTGATATTCAGGAATTTGATTGCAAGATATAGAAGAACTCCCCCTGAATATGTGCATAGTGAGGAATTTTCTTTTGAAGCAATGCACACTTGAAGAGTAGAATCATGGAGATCTCCCCCTATATCTTGTAATTCATACACGCATTTAACATATGATATGAAGAATTTGAAATGCATGATGAAATATAGTGACTAAAGTGATTCAGCATGCGTGCATTAACATATATGAGGAAATAGCATGCATGCAGAAGGCCATACCACCATCGGGTATAACTTTACAACTCGATCCAATAAATATTAAGACGAACAAGAGTTGTAACTTAAAAACGCCCATGTATAGAGATCCTCTTGAAGACTAACTGAAATTTCTCCCCCTTTGTCATCGAATGACCAAAAGAGACAAAAGTGAGGACTAACGCCCCTGAAGAATATCATCACTGAGTCGATGAAGGAGCACCAGCATTGTTGGGGTCGGTTGTTGAGGTAGGGCCTGTCGCAGTGTTGTCCAAATCTTCATGCTCATCAGTCTCATGCGATGAAGAATATGAGCTGGCTACCAAGGTAGGAACTTCGATCTTCTTGAATTTCTTCGTTGGTGGTTGAGACCATTCAAAGTCCTTCTTGAAACCCATTTGCTTCAGATCTTCTTCACCATAGAGATGAGACAAAACAACCCAGGTACGATTGAATACCTCATGGAGGTAGAAGTGGTTTTTATTCACTGTATTGACTGTAGCAGTCATGTTGTGAAGAATAGAGCCAAACTGACACTTAACCCATTTGTGGTTGCGATCGACCTTCTGGTGAAGACTAAGGAGAAGCTCATGATCAGTCATCACCCTTGGAGTTGTGCCTTGAGGATTTTGCTTTCAGGCATTGGCGGCAGAGTCATGAGTGGCAGAGTCATCATTGGTGGAATAATATGCAGCTTTGCAGAACTGACCATCCAATGGACGAATGCCTTCATCAATAATAGAAGTAGCCTTGCCCTTTTCATTAGCCGAGGAAAATGTTCGCTTGAGGACTTCTATTGGGGGAAAGTAACTGACGTGATTCTGCAAATCAGCCTTGTAGTTGATTGAAGACATTGATCTGAGGAATCTCATAATCCAGGGAGCGTAAGGCTTCAATTCAAAAGGAGACAGTGCAACGTTGGCCAGAGTCCTCATGAAGAAATCATGGTAGTTGACAGGGATGCCATGAATGATTTTGAATAGCAGATTCTTCATGATACAGACGACCTCTTCTTCATTAGAGTCGTGGCCCTTGATAGGACTCAAAGTCTTGGACAAGATGCGATATAAAGTCCATGCTACATACAGCAACTCCTTCATGAGGAATTTGGTCCTTGAGGCTTGACCGGGCTTCAAAGCCTTCATCAACACTTGCATATAATGGTCAGTAAATTCAGGTTCATGATATATACAACGTGTACCTTCAAGGGAAGCAATTCAAAGGCCGGTGCTTTGAATTGAGTATTCTTTGTCATCCAGTCCAATACCCAAGAGTTCACATCTTTAGCATTTCCTATGATGTGCAGCGTTGCATAGATCTAAAGAATTAGTTCTTCATTACAATCACATATATCAGTGCAGAAGTTGAGAAGTCCAGCATCGTGAAGAACACTGAGGACTGGTGTGAAGCAAGGCATTGATTCCATGTCCACGTGAGGAATATGTGCATGGTCGAAGACTTTGTCCTTATCAGAAAGTAGTGAAGAATAGAAGTTTGCTTGGTTGGCAGTCCAGAAACGCTTCCGTCTAAGACGAGCAGAGTAACATGGGTTGTAGTATGTGAAGAATACGTGCTCATGGAAGAAGTCAACAGCCTTGAATTTTTGCTTCTTGGAGAAGGGATTCTTCGGCTTGAGCTGAGGAGTGTCAGTCAAAGTCATCATAGCCTCAGGAATCATGTTCTCAGGAACCACATGCTGAGGAATTTCTGTTCCAGTTGCAGCCTGGTTCTTATTTTCTTCAGCAGCTTTTTCATCAGCGCTAGTGGCTGGAATTTCTTCAATAGCATTGTCATCAGCGCTAGTGGCTGGAATTGCTTCAGCAGTATTTTCATCAGTGCTAGTGGTTGGAGGTGCTTCAGGAACACGAGGTTCTTCGGAGCCCATAATAACTTCAGTGTGCATAGGGGACTGAGGGATTTCTTGGAGTGGGGTGAAGAGCGGAGAGTTGGGGTGCTGACTATCCCAATAGTCATCATTTAGTACTGCAGTGGAGCACCTAATATCCATGTCTTCATCTTCCTCATTCAGTTCTTCAATGACTGCCTCTTCAGCTATGAACTGACGCATAGGCAATGAGATGATTGGAGTTGAAGGGATATCACCCACTTCAATTTCTTCGTCCATCTGGTCTGTAGAAGCAATAGAAGGAACGTCTTCATCTGATCCTCTTGGGATCTCATAATCTTCACCAAAAGTAATGAGTTCCTTTGATGGCATGCTTGAAACTAGAATAGCATCAATCGGATTCTCATAAGAGCTTGTCAATTTCTTTATCTTCTTTGGAGTTGAAGACTGAGATGAAGTAGATGCTTTCCTTTTCTTCACTGCTACTCGCTCCATAGCTTTGGTTTTCTTTGCTTCTGATGCAGAAGGAAGAACTAAGCTTGTTGTTGGTGCGGGAGGAGCAGAGGAACTAGGTTCAGTTTCTTCAGGCGCAACTGATGCAGTTGCCCTGGTTGGTTCAGATTCCTTAGGCTCAGTGGTTGGTGCCTGTAACACCCTCGATGCGGCTATATCTCCCACGTGTCGAAGCACGACTTAGAGGCATAGCCGCATTGAAGGCAATGTCGCAAGAGAGGTAATCTTCACACAACCCATGTAATGAATAAGGAAAAGGATACATAGTTGGCTTACAATCGCCACTTCACACAATACATGAATAAAGCATTACATCATCCAGATACAATCAAGGTCCGACTACGGAACCAAAATAAAAGAAGACTACCCCTAATGCTACAGATCCCCGATCGCCCCAACTGGGCTCCACTACTGATCAACTGAAAACGGAACAACACAAAGAACGAGATCTTCATTGAGCTCCTCCTTGAGCTCGGTTGCGTCACCTGCACGATATCATCGGCACCTGCAAACTGGTTTTGGAAGTATCTGTGACTCACGGGGACTCAGCAATCTCACTCCCTCGCGATCAAGACTATTTAAGCTTATAGGTAGGGAAAAAGGTATGAGGTGGAGCTGCAGCAAGCACTAGCATATATGGTGGCTAACATACGCAAATGAGAGCGAGAAGAGAAGGCAAAGGCACGGTCGATAAGCTATGATCAAGAAGTGATCCTAGAACAACCTACATCAAGCATAACTCCAACACCATGTTCACTTCTCGAACTCCGCCGGAAAGAGACCATCACGGCTACACACGCGGTTGATCCAATTTAATTAAGTTAAGTTCCAGGTTTTCTACAACCGGACATTAACATATTCCCATCTGCCCATAACCGCGGGCACGGCTTTCGAAAGTTCAAATCCCTGCAGGAGTGTCCCAACTTAGCCCATCACAAGCTCTCATGGTCAACGAAGGATATTCATTCTCCAAGGAAGACCCGATCAGGCTCGGAATCCCGGTTACAAGACATTTCGACAATGGTAAAGCAAGACCAGCAAAGCCACCCAGATGTGCCGACAAATCCCGATAGGAGCTGCACATATCTCATTCTCAGGGCACACCGGATGAGCAAGACGTCGGGTAGGCCAGCCCAGAGTTGCCCCTGGTAGCCCCGGACATCGCTCAGTTGGACCAAAACTTAGAGAAGCAC